>NC_082684.1:95822389-96143639 GCF_949987515.2 Delphinus delphis | reverse complement strand
ACCCTGTTCTGTTTTGGAATTCAGTTCCTGTGTAGCCAAGTTTACACTCTGTGTATTAGTGATACCTTATGATGTTTCTTTTTCTGTGTGACTTATTTCAGTTAGAATCATCGTACCTGAATCCACTCATTATGCTGCTACGGGCCTGATGACATTGATTTCATTGCTGAGTGATACTGCATTGTACGTAAGTACCACAAGTTCTTTATCCATTTTTCACTTTCTGTGATATTGAACTTGTACGGTAAACGAGGTTCTTGTAAACAGAGGCGTCCCAAACTTTGGGGTGGCTGTGTCTTTTTGATTTTAATTTCCCTAAGCTATAGGACCATAAGTGGAAGTGCCCTAGGCTCTGTTGCTTTGTTTTTTCGATGTTTCAGGAAACACCATACACTTCTCCCGAGTGTCTGTTGGCAATTTACGTCCCGCCCATCAGCATAACAAGGCTCCCAGTTCTCCATGGCCTGTCCTGCCTTTCTGGATTTTACACTTTTTTCAGATGGCCCTTTTGACCGGGGGGAAGTGAGACTTCATTGTAGTGCAGATTTCCTTTGCAAGCTTGCTTGGTTGGCCAAAAAGGGCGTATGCGTTTTTTCCTGAATATATTCAGGAAAAAACGCATACGCCCTTTTTGGCCAAGTGCATCATTGTGGACGTTCTGCCTCTTTTCCTATGCTTTCAATGCAATTCCAGTCTACCTCCTGAAATCGGTTTCCTGCAATTCTGTCCCGCTTTCAAGTCCTCTTGGCAGCCTTACTTCAGTATATTTTTGGACGATAGCTGTCATTTATAACTCTGCAGGTTTGTGAATTACAGTGCCCCTGAGCTCCTTTCTTCAACTCGCTTTCTTGTGACCTGCCGCAACACCGCAGGATGACTTCAGGCCCTAATCTGGTTCCGGCATGGCACGCTGAGCCTTTGGTTATTTCCTCTTCCTGGTGGGAAATGAGAGTTAAATTTGCCCGTCCAGACACCTCCAGCTAGTCTCTCATTTGTTCTCCCTATTCCTGTACGTCTTCCGCAGAAATTGCAAAGTGGGCCAAACAGGAGGTTAAAGGCGCTGACTCTCCAAGTGGGGAGAGTGTTAGTAAAGCGTCTGGAATGTTGCACCCGAGTACCAGGGTACGAAAACTGAGACATATTTGAACACGTCTCCCGTTCACACGGTTGATCATACTCTGGGTTCCACATGCATGTTTTAGCTGAAGGAAGAATACCTTAAACCTGCAGAGTTGAGAACCGTGGAATGGGTACCATGCAATATGAATTGAAAGGGTCTTCATTTGCTCACCGAACCCCTCCAATCCTATCACTGCTGCGTTTATGCCCCTGTACACACGCTTGATTCTCTTTTGGAGACATAGCAATCCATAGGTTTTAAGATACTTACTAGTCATGTACATTCTTAGGCGTTTAATATGGGGTTTTGAGTCCATTTCGTTGAGCAAGGAGTAGCTCTTGTCTATTCCATATTTGCCTTAAGGAACTTTATCTGTGCTCATTTCAATCTCTGGTTTTATGCAGCACCCCAACTCACCTTTCCCTTTAAGCAAGCATAAGTTGGTTTTCTAAATTTGAGACCCTGTTCTGTCTTGGAATTCAGTTCCTGTGTAGCCAAGTTTACATTCCGTGTATTAATGATATCTTATGATGTTTCTTTTTCTGTGTGACTTATTTCAGTTAGAATCATCGTACCTGAATCCACTCATTGTGCTGCTACGGGCCTGATAACATAGATTTCATTGCTGAGTGATACTGCATTGTACGTAAGTACCACAAGTTCTTTATCCATTTTTCACTTTCTGTGATATTGAACTTGTACGGTAAACGAGGTTCTTGTAAACAGAGGCGTCCCAAACTTTGGGGTGGCTGTGTCATTTTGATTTTAATTTCCCTAAGCTATAGGACCATAAGTGGAAGTGCCCTAGGCTCTGTTGCTTTGTTTTTTCGATGTTTCAGGAAACACCATACACTTCTCCCGAGTGTCTGTTGACAATTTACATCCCGCCCATCAGCATAACAAGGCTCCCAGTTCTCCATGGCCTGTCCTGCCTTTCTGGATTTTACACTTTTTTCAGATGGCCCTTTTGACCGGGGGGAAGTGAGACTTCATTGTAGTGCAGATTTCCTTTGCAAGCTTGCTTGGTTGGCCAAAAAGCGCGTATGCGTTTTTTCCTGAATATATTCAGGAAAAAACGCATACGCCCTTTTTGGCCAAGGGCATCATTGTGGACGTTCTGCCTCTTTTCCTATGCTTGAAATGCAATTCCAGTCTACCTCCTGAAATCGGTTTCCTGCAATTCTGCCCCGCTTTCAAGTCCTCTTGGCAGCCTTACTTCAGTCTATTTTTGGACGATAGCTGTCATTTATAACTCTGCAGGTTTGTGAATTACAGTGCCCCTGAGCTCCTTTCTTCAACTCGCTTTCTTGTGACCTGGCCGCAACACCGCAGGATGGCTTCAGGCCCTAATCTGGTTCCGGCACGGCACGCTGAGCCTTTGGTTATTTCCTCTTCCTGGTGGGAAATGAGAGTTAAATTTGCCCGTCCAGACACCTCCAGCTAGTCTCTCATTGGTTCTCCCTATTCTGTTCATCTTCCGCAGAAATTGCAAACTGGGCCAAACAGGAGGTTAAAGGTGCTGACTCTCCAAGTGGGGAGAGTGTTAGTAAAGCGTCTGGAATGTTGCACCCGAGTACCAGGGGAGAAGAACTGAGACATATTTGAACACGTCTCCCGTTCACACGGTTGATCATACTCTGGGTTCCACATGCATGTTTTAGCTGTAGGAAGAATACCTTAAACCTGCAGAGTTGAGACCCGTGGAATCGGTACCATGCAATATGACTTCAAAGGGTCTTCATTTGCTCACCGAACCTCTCCAATCCTATCACTGCTGCGTTTACGCCCCTGTACACAGGCTTGATTCTCTTTTGGAGACATAGCAGTCCATAGGTTTTAAGATACTTACTAGTCAGGTACATTCTTAGGCGTTTAATATGGGGTGTTGAGTCCATTTCGTTGAGCAAGGAGTAGCTCTTGTCTATTCCATATTTGGCTTAAGGAACTTTATCTGTGCTCATTTCAATCTCTGGTTTTATGCAGCACCCCAACTCACCTTTCCCCTTAAGCAAGCATAAGTTGCTTTTCTAAATTTGAGACCCTGTTCTGTTTTGGAATTCAGTTCCTGTGTAGCCAAGTTTACATTCTGTGTATTAGTGATATCTTATGATGTTTCTTTTTCTCTGTGACTTATTTCAGTTAGAATCATCGTACCTGAAACCACTCATTATGCTGCTACGGGCCTGATGACATAGATTTCATTGCTGAGTGATACTGCATTGTACGTAAGTACCACAAGTTCTTTATCCATTTTTCACTTTCTGTGATATTGAACTTGTACGGTAAACGAGGTTCTTGTAAACAGAGGTGTCCCAAACTTTGCGGTGGCTGTGTCTTTTTTATTTTAATTTCCCTAAACTATAGGACCATAAGCGGAAGTGCCGTAGGCTCTGTTCCTTTGTTTTTTCGATGTTTCAGGAAACACCATACACTTCTCCCGAGTGTCTGTTGGCAATTTACATCCCGCCCATCAGCATAACAAGGCTCCCAGTTCTCCATGGCCTGTCCTGCCTTTCTGGATTTTACACTTTTTTCAGATGGCCCTTTTGACCGGGGGGAAGTGAGACTTCATTGTAGTGCAGATTTCCTTTGCAAGCTTGCTTGGTTGGCCAAAAAGGGCGTATTCGTTTTTTCCTGAATATATTCAGGAAAAAACGCATACGCCCTTTTTGGCCAAGTGCATCATTGTGGACGTTCTGCCTCTTTTCCTATGCTTGAAATGCAATTCCAGTCTACCTCCTGAAATCGGTTTCCTGCAATTCTGCCCCGCTTTCAAGTCCTCTTGGCAGCCTTACTTCAGTATATTTTTGGAAGATAGCTGTCATTTATAAGTCTGCAGGTTTGTGAATTACAGTGCCCCTGAGCTCCTTTCTTCAACTCGCTTTCTTGTGACCTGCCGCAACACCGCAGGATGGCTTCAGGCCCTAATCTGGTTCCGGCACGGCACGCTGAGCCTTTGGTTATTTCCTCTTCCTGGTGGGAAATGAGAGTTAAATTTGCCCGTCCAGACACCTCCAGCTAGTCTCTCATTGGTTCTCCCTATTCCTGTTCATCTTCCGCAGAAATTGCAAACTGGGCCAAACAGGAGGTTAAAGGCGCTGACTCTCCAAGTGGGGAGAGTGTTAGTAAAGCGTCTGGAATGTTGCACCCGAGTACCAGGGGAGAAGAAGTGAGACATATTTGAACACGTCTCCCGATCACATGGTTGATCATACTCTAGGTTGCACATGCATGTTTTAGCTGAAGGAAGAATACCTTAAACCTGCAGAGTTGAGACCTGTGGAATGGGTACCATGCAATATGACTTCAAAGGGTCTTCATTTGCTCACCGAACCTCTCCAATCCTATCACTGCTGCATTTATGCCCCTGTACACACGGTTGATTCTCTTTTGGAGACATAGCAATCCATAGGTTTTAAGATACTTATTAGTCAGGTACATTCTTAGGCGTTTAATATGGGGTGTTGAGTCCATTTCGTTGAGCAAGGAGTAGCTCTTCTCTATTCCATATTTGGCTTAAGAAACTTTATCTGTGCTCATTTCAATCTCTGGTTTTATGCAGCACCCCAACTCACCTTTCCCCTAAGGAAGCATAAGTTGGTTTTCTGAATTTGAGACCCTGTTCTGTTTTGGAATTCAGTTCCTGTGTAGCCAAGTTTACATTCTGTGTATTAGTGATATCTTATGATGTTTCTTTTTCTGTGTGACTTATTTCAGTTAGAATCATCATACCTGAATCCACTCATTGTGCTGCTAAGGGCCTGATGACATAGATTTCATTGCTGAGTGATATTGCTTTGTAAGTAAATACCAGAACTTCTTTATCCATTTTTCACTTTCTGTGATATTGAACTTGTACGGTGAACGCGGTTCTTGTAAACAGAGGCGTCCCAAACTTTGGGGTGGCTGTGTCTTTTTGATTTTAATTTCCCTAAACTATAGGACCATAAGCGGAAGTGCACTAGGCTCTGCTGCTTTGTTTTTTAGATGTTTCAGGAAACACCATACACTTCTCCGGAGTGGCTGTTGGCAATTTACATCCCGCCCACCAGCATAACAAGGCTCCCAGTTCTCCATGTCCTGTCCTGCCTTTCTGGATTTTACACTTTTTTCAGATGGCCCTTTTGACCGGGGGGAAGTGAGACTTCATTGTAGTGCAGATTTCCTTTGCAAGCTTGCTTGGTTGGCCAAAAAGGGCGTATGCGTTTTTTCCTGAATATATTCAGGAAAAAACGCATACGCCCTTTTTGGCCAAGTGCATCACTGTGGACGTTCTGCCTCTTTTCCTATGCTTGAAATGCAATTCCTGTCTACCTCCTGAAATCGGTTTCCTGCAATTCTGCCCCGCTTTCAAGTCCTCTTGGCAGCCTTACTTCAGTCTATTTTTGGACGATAGCTGTCATTTATAACTCTGCAGGTTTGTGAATTACAGTGCCCCTGAGCTCCTTTCTTCAACTCGCGTTCTTGTGACCTGGCCGCAACACCTCAGGATGTATTCAGGCCCTAATGTGGTTCCGGCATGGCACGCTAAGCCTTTGGTTAATTCCTCTTCCTGGTGGGAAATGAGAGTTAAATTTGCCCGTTCAGACACCTCCAGGGAGTCTCTCATTGGTTCTCGCTATTCCTGTTCATCTTCCGCAGAAATTGCAAACTGGGGCAAACAGGAGGTTAAAGGCACTGACTCTCCAAGTAGGGAGAGTGTTAGTAAAGCATCTGGAATGTTGCACCCGAGTACCAGGGGAGGAAAACTGAGACATATTTGAACACGTCTCCCGTTCACACCGTTGATCATACTCGGGTTCCACATGCATGCTTTAGCTGAAGGAAGTATACCTTAAACCTGGAGAGTTGAGACCCGTGTAATGGGTACCATGCAATATGACTTCAAAGGGTCTTCATTTGCTCATCGAACGTCTCCAATCCTATCACTGCTGCGTTTATGCCCCTGTACACACGCTTGATTCTCTTTTGGAGACATAGCAATCCATAGGTTTTAAGATACTTACTAGTCAGGTACATTCTTAGGCGTTTAATATGGGGTGTTGAGTCCATTTCGTTGAGCAAGGAGTAGCTCTTGTCTATTCCATATTTGGCTTAAGGAACTTTATCTGTGCTCATTTCAATCTCTGGTTTTATGCAGCACCCCAACTCACCTTCCCCGTTAAGCAAGCGTAAGTTGGTTTTCTAAAGTTGAGACACTGTTCTGTTTTGTAATTCAGTTCATGTGTAGCCAATTTCACATTCTGTGTATTAGTGATACCTTATGATGTTTCTTTTCTGTGTGACTTATTTCAGTTCGAATCATCATACCTGAATCCACTCATTATGCTGCTACGGGCCTGATGACATAGATTTCATTGCTGAGTGATATTGCATTGTACGTAAGTACCACAAGTTCTTTATCCATTTTTCCCTTTCTGCGATATTGAACTTGTACCGTAAACGAGGTTCTTGTAAACAGAGCCGTCCCAAACTTTGGGGTGGCTATGTCTTTTTGATTTTAATTTCTCTAAGCTATAGGACCATAAGTGGAAGTGCCCTAGGCTCTGTTGCTTTGTTTTTTAGATGTTTCAGGAAACACCATACACTTCTCCAGAGTGGCTGTTGGCAATTTACATCCCGCCCGTCAGCATATGAAGGCTCCCAGTTCTCCATGGCCTGTCGTGCCTTTATGGATTTTACACTTTTTTCAGATGGCCCTTTTGACCAGGTGGAAGTGAGACTTCATTGTAGTGCAGATTTCCTTTGCAAGCTTGCTTGGTTGGCCACAAAGGGCGTATGCGTTTTTTCCTGAATATATTCAGGAAAAAACGCATACACCCTTTTTGGCCAAGTGCATCATTGTCGAGTTTCTGACTCTCTTCATATGTTTTCAATGCAATTCCAGTCTACCTCCTGAAATCGGTTTCCTGCAATTCTGCCTTGCTTTCAATGCCTCTTCATAGCCTTACCTCAATATATTTTTTAAAAATAGTTGGCCTTTATAACTCTGCAGGTTTTTGAATTGCAGTGGCCCTTAGCTCCATTTTTTAGCTCTTATTTTTGTGGTCTTGCCCCATAACCACAGGATTCCTCGGAGCCCTATTTTTCTTCTGGGGCACCTTGCTGTGCCTTTGGTTAATTCTTCTTACTGATGTGATATTAGAGTGTCATGTGCCCATTGAAACCGCTACAGCTAGTTTCTCACTGGTTCCCCCTATTCCCATTCATTCTCTGCACTAACTGCAGACTGTGCGATACCAGAACTTAAAGGCATTGACTCCATGTGGGGATGTTGTTAGTAAAGCGGCTGGAATGTCGATCCGGAGCCCCAGGAGAGGAAAAATGAGGTGCGTTTTAGAAACCTTTCCCGATCATATGGTATACCAGTCGCTGGGTTTCCCAAGCATGGTTTAGCTGTAGGAAGATTCCCTTCAACCTGGAGTGTTGGGACCCTTGGACTGAGTAGCATGAAGTATTGCATTAAACTTTCGGCAGTTGCTCACCAAAGCTCACCAATCCTCTCAGCCCCAAATGTCCAGCCTTATGTCTTATCCAGCTGTGGGTTTATATGTGGTCAATCCAGGTTGCATCACAGCCCCTGAGCGAATTTTGTAAGAATTTTTCTCTCTTTCATTGTTTCAGCGTTTTGTTTTTAAAATTTATTTCTATAATGGGGTTTAGCTCATTTTCACTGCTGTGTTTGTGCCGCTCTGTACACACTTGATTCCCTTATGGAGATATATCAATACATGGGTTTTAAGATTCTTATTCCTCAGATATATTTCTCTGCGGTGTATAGGGTGTGTTGAGGCCTGTTCATTGAGCAAGGTGTAGATCTTGTCTAATACCTATTTGGTTTATTGAACGGTATCTGTGCTAATTTCAAACTCTGGTTTTATGCACCACCCCACCTCTCCTTTCCCCTTAAGCTGACATACGTGTGTTTTCTAAATGTGAGACACTGTTCTGTTCTGTAATTCATTTCTTGTGCAGCCATATTTACCCTCCCTCTATAAGTGATATCTTATGATATGTTTCTTTTTCTGTTTGACTTATTTCAAGTAGTATTATCGGACCTAAATCCACTCTTTATCCTTCTACTAGCCTTATTACATTGATTTCATGGTGAAGAGATATTCCATTGTACATAAGTACCACATCTTCTTTATCCATTGTTCTCTTTCCTGGGATATTTAAGGTGTACTGAAGTTGAGGTTCTTGTAAACAGAGTAGCCCTAAACTGTGGTGTGCTTGTGTCTTGTTGATTTTTAGACTTCCCTAGATATACTCCCATGATTGGAAGTGTCCTATGCTCTGTAGCTCTGTTTTTTAGATGATTTAGGAACCACCATACACTTCTCCAGAGTGGCTCTCGGCAGTTCACACACTGCCCATCAGCGTATAAAGGCTCCCTGTTCTCCATGGCCTGTCCTGCATTTCTGGTTTTTACAATTTTTTAGGATGGCCCTTTTGACCGGTGGGAAGTGAGACTTCTTTGTTGTGCACATTTGCATTGCTTGCTTGCTTCGTTGCCCATAAAGTGCGTATGCGTTTTTTCCTGGATATAATCAGGAAAAAACGCATACGCCCTTTTGGGCCAACTGCATCATTGTCGAAATTCTGCCGCTTTTCATGTGCCTTAAAGACGAGTCCAATCTATCTCTTGAAATCTGTTTCTTGCAATTCTGTCTTGCATTCAGATCCTCTTCTTTGCCTTACCTCAACATATTTTTGGACGTTAGTTTTCATTTATAACTCTGCAGGTTTGTGAATTGCAGTGACCCTGAGCTCCATTTTTTAAGTTGCTCTTTTGTGAGCTGGCCTCAAACCCGCAGGATTGCTTCAGGCCCTATTTTGGCTCCGGCGAGGCAGGCTGAGCCTTCCTTTAATTCTTACTCTTAATGGGAAATTAGAGTGATATGTGCCCGTCCAAACCCCTACAACTCTTCTCTCATTGGTTCCCCCTCTTCACGTTCATCCTCCTCACAATTTGCAAAATGTGTGAAACAGAAGTTTAAATGTGCTGATTCTCCAAGTGGGGAGATTCTAAGTAGCGTGGCTGGAATGGTGAACAGGAGCACCAGGAGAGGATAAATGAGGTGCATTTTAGACACATCTCCCGATCACATGGTGTACAGTCCTCTGGGTTTTCCATGCATGTTTTAGCTGTAGGAAGATCCCTTGAACCTGCAGATTTGGGACCCATTGAATGGGTACCAGGTAGTATTACTTTAAAGGGTGTGCATTTCCTCACCCAACCTCACATTTCTCTTAGCGCAAACAGTTTCCAGCCTTATGTCTCATCCTGCTGTGGGTCTAGATGTGTTCAATCCATGTTGCATCACCGTCCCTGAGGAAAAGTTGTAAGAGGTTTTCTCTGTCTCTCTGTCGTTTATTTTTTTCAATTTATTACTATATTGGTTACAGCTGATTTTCAAAGCTCTGTTTCTTGCTGCTGTACATCCACTTGATTCACGTACAGAGAGACATCAATAAATTCTTTTTCAGATTCTTACCAGTCGTATATATTCTTTTCCGGTGACTTGAGTGTGCTGAGTGCAGTTCTTTTAGCTACCGTGTAGGCCTTGTTGATTATCAGTTTGGTATTTGGAATGGTATCTTTGCTAATTTCAACCTCCTGGATGATGCCTCACCCCTCCCCACCTTTCCCGTTTAGCAGCCTTATGCGTGTTTTCTACATATTTGACTATGTTTTTGTTTTGTAATTTATTTCATGTGTAGCCATTTTGGATTCCACCTTTAAGTGATATCTTATGATATGTGTCTTTTTCTTTTTGAATTCTGTCACTTAGAATGATCATACGTAACTCCTCCGGAGTTGTTACAACTGGCCATATTTCATTGATTTCCAGGCTGAATAATATTCCACTCTACCTAAGTACCACATCTCTATCCATTTTTTCCCTCCAGAGACATTTAAGTTATATCCTAGTCGAGGATCTTTTAAACAGAGAGGGGGTAAACATTGGGGTGCCTGTGCCCTCTCGATTTTTGTTTTTCCCAAGATATACGCCCATGAGTGCAAGTGCCCTATGCTCTGTAGCTCATTTTTTAGATGCTTTAGTAAACACAATACACTTCTCCAGAATGGCCGTTGGCAATATACATTTCCACTATAAGTCTCACAGGGCTCCCTCTTCTCGTTGCCCTGTCCTGCATTTCTGTTGTTTACGCTTTATGAGGATGGCTCTTCTGACTGATGCGAAGTGATATCTTTTGTAGTATTGACTTCCAGTGCCCACCTGTTTGGTTGGCTAAAAAAGTGTATGCCCTTTTCTTGAATATATACAGAAAAGAACGCATACACCCTTTTTGGCCAACTGCAATGTTGGCAATGTTCAGCTCCTTTTCTTGTGCTTAATGGCGAGTCCTTTCTACCTCCTCAAATCCCTTTCCTGCCATTCTCCCTTGCTTACAAGTTCTTTTCTCTGACTTTCCTCAAGACATTTTTCAGTGATGGATATTTTCAACTCTGCAGTTTTGTGAATTTTACTGCCCCTGAGTTCCATTGTTCAACTTGTGTTTATGGGAACTGGCCACAAAGCAGCGGGATTTCCTCAAGCCCTATACTGTTTCCATGGGCAACCCTAGCCTTTGGTCAATTCGTCTTCCTGATTGGAAATTAGAGTGACATGTGCCTGTCTGAACACCTAGGACTTGTCTCTCATTGTTCCTCATCCTTCCGCTTCATCCTCTGGACAAATTCCAAACTGTACGCAACAGGATGTTGACAGTGCTGACATCTCCAAGTGGGGAGACTGTTAGTAAAGACGCTGGAGGGGTGAACCCGAGCACCAGGAGATGAGGAGATGAGATGCCTTTTCCAGACTCTTCCCGATCAGACGGTATACCATCCTCTGGGTGTGACAGACATGTTTTAGCAGTAGGAAGAGTCCCATTCATGTAAGGAGAACACCAGGGCTTTTTCAAAATCAGTGTCTCCCCGAAACCCAAACTGGGGAAGTTTTTAAGCTACGGCTACACATATGTTCATTAAGGGCCTTGGGAAGTAGGCAGAGTCCAAACTTTAGATGATTGAAGTCTTCAGGGTCAGAAGCACTCACCACCAGCTTCCCTTAGGCTACACTTTAACTGTCATTGATAGATGATGTCAATAAAAATATCTATTCTTTTTCAGATTATTTCCCCTTATAGGTTATTGCAAAATGTTGAGTGTAGTTCCCTGTGCTATACAGTAGTTCCTTGTTGATGATCTATTTTATACATAGCAGTGTGTATGTGTTCATTCCAAACTGTTAATTTATCCCTCCTCCCACCTTTCCCCTTTGGTAATAATAAATTATAAGATTTTATACTTCTCAGAAATGGGGGAGCTGAAAGAGAGGTATCATTTTCAATGGAAAAGCATTTAAAACAAGATTGAAGGTTTAACCAAGATTATTAGCTGTACATCCTTGGAAAGAAATCACTTCGTTTCTCTAATATTGACCTGACAAATAAGACAAACCTTTTCACTGAACTTGCTTATAAAAAGTGATGGAAATATCAAATGGAAGTGTTAAAAACATCTTATTTTACCCGAGCCTTATACACTGTTCTATGTTAACTACAGTTTGGCTCACACATCTGTTCATTGAGGTTACGATAGTCTCAATTTCTGTTACTGATCCTCCAGAGTGGACCCCAACAAGTGTCCCCCTGCCCAGTGTCATTGGGGCCAACAGATCGAGACTGAGTTTGGTTCACAAGCAAAGGAAACTTTATATTTTGATCAGAGAATGGAGAGGTGAGAGCATGCACTACCCCGTGGGCTGTGGGCTGGGCTGCTGTGTAGAGATCCTGTCAGAGTCAGTGGGAGGGAGGGAGGCGGCGGAGCTCTCGAGGGCCGGGTTGGCTGTAGCTCAGGCTCTATATCGTGGAGTCTGCACTGGGCCCCAGGAGCTGAGGTGTCGACCCAGCCATTCTGCACTAGGAAATCTGGTCTGAAGTGCCGGGTGTGGAACCTCTGCATGCGGGACCCTAGGAGCACGTGAAATTAGACAAAGCACAAAGGATAAAAAAGGTTAGACTTGACTTTATTGCCCAGATTCTATTTTTATCTCCCAGGGATTTTTAATGGGCTTTGCTGGGGACAAACCCCTCCTCTGCCTTTTGTCCCGTTCCTCATTCTTGGAGTGCTGAGGGTGCAGACCCTTCTTCTGTAACTGCTGAGTGCTGAGTTGGGAGCCCTCATACCCTGGGGCGAGGGTCAGAGCTTCTCCCCAGCAGCCTCCCGGTGACGTTGATTGTCCCCAGGACCCCTGCCTCCCTGCTCGTCCACCTGAGCACCAGCATTGGAAGTGTTATAGATTCTAATGACCTTTAAGGGTCCAGGAAAGAGATGTGCAGAGACGCTGTGGGGGCCGGTTTCACCCCGCCCCACATTTGTTCGGCCACCTTAGGCTGACCGTCTCTGCCAGCCTAGATGCTCTGACCAGTAGTCTGCGCTTTCTTCAATTAGGCCCCTGAATTAACGTACAAACAGCACCAGGTGTCAG
Organism: Delphinus delphis; assembly: GCF_949987515.2. Lineage (NCBI taxonomy): Eukaryota > Metazoa > Chordata > Mammalia > Artiodactyla > Delphinidae > Delphinus > Delphinus delphis. The sequence goes on along the minus strand of NC_082684.1, from coordinate 96,131,018 downwards.
AGCCCTGCCCGCTCAACTCCCAGACAGTCCAGGGTCAGTGGTGATCAAGGACCATGATGGCTACTGAGTCAACAGCCTTTTGAAGTAAACAGGAGTCCAGCCGGTCTTATTGGCCACCATCATCACGGTGTCTGTAGGCTTTTCTATGGTGACAGTGTGGTATACTGTTCCCCCGCCAAGATTATTAGCTCCCCTCTGGGTGCAGTAAGTCCTGCAAGCAGTAGTCTACTCTTTTGGGACACACTCTTGTTGTTTTATGAGAGAAACTCCAGGTCAAGTGATGTTCACACGAGTCGTCATGGTGCCCTGTTGCCCCCGGTTATCTCTCTGGATGTTGGAGTTGGAGGGCCTCCTCACTCGAGGTCGGTGTGCCCACAGAGCGAACCCTGCAACTTCAGGGCATGGTTGGTGGTTAGGATCACCACGTGGGGTCCTTTTCCCTTAGGAGGGAGGTGGCCTTTTGGGCTGCTGATTTCCAGGTTTTTAGATACCGCCAGTATCTTGGCCAGATGTGGCAGTGGGCCAAGCCCCTTAGTGACCGTAGTTTATCCTACCTGGATGGCATTCTTGCATTGTTCCATTTCAAGTGGTCCCAGTTTTTGCACTAATTCTCCAATGGCGATTCACCTTTCACTGGGAATGTAAAGGTCAAAGGGTTTAGCTAAATTAGGGAGTTCCAGGGCAAGGGTCTGAATTGACTGCTCTTTCCATTCTTGAAAGGCCACTTCTGGATTCTATTCAAAAGGATCATCATCTTTTCCTTTCAGTGTTTCATATAGAGGCCCAGCTAGTAGACTGTAGTTAGGGATCCAGAAGCAGCAAACCCTGGCCTCCCCAGGAACCCCTAAGCTGTCTTCTAGTTTTAGAAAGGGGTAAGGCTGAAAATGGTTTCTTCCCTTTCCTGGGATGGGCTTCTCTGACCTTCTGTGAGAATGAAGCCCAGGCAGGTCACCGCAGTCTGTGATATTTGAGCTTTTTCTTGGACAACTTCTATCCTTTATTGGCTTGGAAGTTCAGAGGCCTCCTTAGTAGGGCTGGTGATCAGAATGTCGTCTGCATATTGAAGGAGGGTTTCCTTTTCCAGAGGTAGAACTTTTAGGTCTTTAGCTAAGCTTTCCCCAAAGATGGTGTGGGAATTTTTGCACCCTTGGGGCCAGACGGCCCGGAAGTATTGTTTTAGTTGTATGTTGAGTCCTGCCACTCACAAGCCAAAATTTCTTGTGACTCTGGGACTAATGGAATACAAAAGAAGGCATCATTGAAGACTAATACAGAATACCATGTCCTGGTGGTTGGTAGAATGACCAGCAGGGTGTAGGAATTAGGAGCAACTGGAGGTATATCCTCGGTGGCTTCACTGACTGTCCTGACATCCTTTACCAGGTCCCCAGCAGCCCATGGGGCTCTCGTGGTCAGACCAATCCCAGAATATGGAGCTCACCTGGGCAGGTACCCCACCCCCACCCCAGCCCACGGGGCTCTCGTGGTCAGGCCCCTCCCAGGATACAGAGCTACCCTTGCAGGTACCGTGGCAGGGCTGGGCACACAGGAACCGTGCACATAGCCCTCATTGCAGAGCACCCCCAGCTCACCTGTCGCTCAGAGCTGACACAGAGCACCTCAGAGCAGGACTTGAACTAACAAACAGCAGCTGCGACAGGTCTGTGACCCTGGGCATCACTCCGTGAGGCCTCCCTCCACCTGGTCTTCCAGAGACTTCCACTGCACCCGGGGCACCAGGCCTCTGTCTCCAACCACCACCCACCCCTCCTCTCCCTGACTCCTGGGTTCCTCTCATTAGGAGAGGGTTTTCTTGAAGTTGTCTCCCACTCATGGGCCAGATAAAATGATTAGAAAACAAGCCAAAGCTGCAGCCCCTTGTCTATCCTGACTCTCAGGAGCCCACACCTGTTCCTTGGACCTGGCCGGTTCAGCAAGTTCCATTTTCTGCAACTGTGAGCCCCTGAGGGGTGATGATTGGCTGACCTGGGCAGCCTTACCGTGCCGGCCAGCCCTCCCCAGGTGTGCCTGGGTTGAGATCAATATAAATACCACTCCAGGCAGCAAGAGCCCCTGCAGCCGTGCCTGACGCCATTTTCTCTGCCCTGTCAGCAGTCTCGGGGCTGGGCTGGTGGGAGGGAGTGAGAGGCCACGGCTTTGTGGGTGGCCCAGTGTGAGTGGGGCTCTGCTGGACTTTCTGCAGCAGTTGCCAGGCTGCCACCTGCTAAAGAAGAGGATGTGTCACCCATACCTGCTGCTGGAATTTCTCCCTGGGCAGAGGTGAGGAAGGAAAAAAGCAGTGGGGGCAGGGACAGGACGGGTATCTCAGGCAGGGAAATGGAAATCTTCCAGAAGAGCACCCAGGGCCAGGACCATCCTGGCTGGCCTGCAGGCACCAAGTCGGCCGGCATGCTGTCACTCGTGTGGCTCTATGGCCCTTCCTCTAGGCTTTCAAGTCCTTGTATATATTCAGGTGTTTTACCTGGGACGGGTGGGAATAGTTCAGCAGCAACTGGCCTGGGGCTCAGCTCACGTTTACTCACAGATGCCTCGGCACGGTGCCCCAGCTTTGCAATGAGGACGCTTGTTGCGTGGGGGCTGCTGGCTGAATGGGAGACGATTCCCCACCACTGACCAACTTCAGAATTGTTTACAACTGGAGCAAGTGCCCTGATACGGTTTTCCTCTGTGGAACTGGTGGGTTCTGTGTTTTTTTTCTCTTTTTCGTTTTTGGTTCAAGGTAGATTTTATTCCTCTTTTTTGTATTTACAGATATAAGCATGGAAATAATTTATTCATATAAATACATGTATGTGCAGGGAATAATTGTTTTTTCTGTTTTATTTTTTAAATTTTATTTCTTTTTAATTTTGAATTTTATTTTATATTTTTATACAGCAGGTTCTTATTGGTTATCTATTTTACACATATAAATGTATACATGCCAATCCCAGTCTCTCAACTCCTCCCACCACCACCCCCCCAACAGCTTTCCCCCCTTGTTGTCCATACGTTTGTTGTCTACATCTGTTGCTCTATTTATGCCTTGCAAAATGGTTAATCTGTACAGTTTTTCTAGGTTCCACATATATGCATGAATATACAGGATTTGTTTTTCTCTTTCTGACTTACTTCACTCTGTATGACAGTCTCTAGATCCATCGACGTCTCTACAAATGACCCAGTTTCATTCCTTTTCATGGCTTAGTAATATTCCATTTTATATATGTACCACAGCTTTATGCATTCGTCTGTCTGTGGGCATTTAGGTTGCTTCCATTACCTCGATATTGTAAATAGTGATGCAATGAACATTGCGGTGAATGACTCTTTTTGATTTATGGTTTTGTCTGGGTATATGTCCAGTACTGGGATTGCTGTATCATATGGTAATTCTATTGTTAGTTTCTTAAGAAATTCCAAATTGTTCTCCATCATGACTGTATCAATTTATATTCCCAACAATAGTGGAAGAGGGTTCCTTTTCTCCACACCCTTTCCAGCAATTTTTGTTTGTAGATTTTCAATGATGCCTATTCTACCAGGTGTGAGGTGATACCTCATTGTTGAATCCATTTCGTTGAGCAAGGGGTAGCTCTTGTCTATTACATATTTGGCTTATGGAACGGTATCTGTGCTAATTTCAAACTCTGCTTTTATGCAGCACCCCAACTGACCTTCCCCCTTAAGCAAGCATAAGTTGGTTTTCTAAATTTGAGGCCCTGTTCTGTTCTGTAATTCAGTTCATGTGTAGCCAAGATCACATTCCGTGTATTAGTGATACCTTATGATGTTTCTTTTTCTGTGTGACTTATTTCACTTAGAATCATCGTGCCTCAATCCACTCATTATGCTGGTACGGGCCTGGTGACATAGATTTCATTGCTGAGTGGTATTCTGTTGTACATAAGTACCGCAACTTCTTTATCCATTATTTGCTCTCTGGGATATTTAACTTGTGCCGCAGAAGAGATTCCTGTAAAAAGAGCCGTCCCAAATTTTGGGGTGGCTGTGTCTTTTTGATTTTAATTTCCCTAAGCTATAGGACCATAAGTGGAAGTGCCCTAGGCTCTGTTGCTTTGGTTTTTAGATGTTTCAGGAAACACCATACACTTCTCCGGAGTGTCTGTTGGCAATTTACATCCCGCCCATCAGCATAACAAGGCTCCCAGTTCTCCATGGCCTGTCCTGCCTTTCTGGATTTTACACTTTTTTCAGATGGCCCTTTTGACCGGGGGGAAGTGAGACTTCATTGTAGTGCAGATTTCCTTTGCAAGTATGCATTGTGGGCCAAAAAGGGCGTATGCGTTTTTCCCTGAATATATTCAGGAAAAAACGAATATGCCCTTTTTGGCCAAGTGCATCATTGTGGACGTTCTGCCTCTTTTCCTATGCTTTCAATGCAATTCCAGTCTACCTCCTGAAATCGGTTTCCTGCAATTCTGCCCTGCTTTCAAGTCCTCTTGGCAGCCTTACTTCAGTCTATTTTTGGACGATAGCTGTCATTTATAACTCTGCAGGTTTGTGAATTACAGTGCCCCTGAGCTCCTTTCTTCAACTCGCTTTCTTGTGACCTTGCCGCAACACTGCGGGATGGCTTCAGGCCCTAATCTGGTTCCGGCATGGCACGCTGAGCCTTTGGTTAATTCCTCTTCCTGCTGGGAAATGAGAGTTAAATTTGCCCGTCCAGACACCTCCAGCTAGTCTCTAATTGGTTCTCCCTATTCCTGTTCATCTTCCGCAGAAATTGCAAACTGGGCCAAACAGGAGGTTAAAGGGACTGACTCTCCAAGTCAGGAGGGTGTTAGTAAAGCGTCTGGAATGTTGCACCCGAGTACCAGGGGAGGAAAACTGAGACATATTTGAACACGTCTCCCGTTCACACGGTTGATCATACTCTGGGTTCCACATGCATGTTTTAGCTGAAGGAAGAATACCTTAAACCTGGAGAGTTGAGACCCGTGGAATGGGTACCATGCAATATGACTTCAAAGGGTCTTCATTTGCTCACCGAACCTCTCCAATCCTATCACTGCTGCGTTTATGCCCCTGTACACACGCTTGATTCTCTTTTGGAGACATAGCAATCCATAGGTTTTAAGATACTTACTAGTCAGGTACATTCTTAGGCGTTTAATATGGGGTGTTGAGTCCATTTCGTTGAGCAAGGAGTAGCTCTTGTCTATTCCATATTTGGCTTAAGGAACTTTATCTGTGCTCATTTCAATCTCTGGTTTTATGCAGCACCCCAACTCACCTTTCCCCTTCAGCAAGCATAAGTTGCTTTTCTAAATTTGAGACCCTGTTCTGTTTTGGAATTCAGTTCCTGTGTAGCCAAGTTTACATTCCGTGTATTAGTGATATCTGATGATGTTTCTTTTTCTGTGTGACTTATTTCAGTTAGAATCATCGTACCTGAATCTACTCATTATGCTGCTACGGGCCTGATGACATCGATTTCATTGCTGAGTGATACTGCATTGTACGTAAGTACCACAAGTTCTTTATCCATTTTTCACTTTCTGTGATATTGAACTTGTACGGTAAACGAGGTTCTTGTAAACAGAGGCGTCCCAAACTTTGGGGTGGCTGTGTCTTTTTGATTTTAATTTCCCTAAGCTATAGGACCATAAGTGGAAGTGCCCTAGGCTCTGTTGCTTTGTTTATTCAATGTTGCAGGAAACACCACACACTTCTCCCGAGTGTCTGTTGTCAATTTACATCCCGCCCATCAGCATAACAAGGCTCCCAGTTCTCCAGGGCCTGTCCTGCCTTTCTGGATTTTACACTTTTTTCAGATGGCCCTTTTGACCGGGGAGAAGTGAGACTTCATTGTAGTGCAGATTTCCTTTGCAAGCTTGCTTGGTTGGCCAAAAAGAGCGTATGCGTTTTTAAATGAATATATTCAGGAAAAAATTCATACGTCCTTTTTGGCCAAGTGCATCATTGTGGACGTTCTGCCTCCTTTCCTATGCTTGAAATGCAATTCCAGTCTACCTCCTGAAATCGGTTTCCTGCAATTCTGCCCCGCTTTCAAGTCCTCTTGGCAGCCTTACTTCAGTATATTTTTGGACGATAGCTGTCATTTATAACTCTGCATACGCCCTTTTTGGCCAAGTGCATCATTGTGGACGTTCTGCCTCTTTTCCTATGCTTTCAATGCAATTCCAGTCTACCTCCTGAAATCGGTTTCCTGCAATTCTGCCCCGCTTTCAAGTCCTCTTGGCAGCCTTACTTCAGTATATTTTTGGACGATAGCTGTCATTTATAACTCTGCAGGTTTGTGAATTACAGTGCCCCTGAGCTCCTTTCTTCAACTCGCTTTCTTTTGAGCAGACCGCAACACCGCAGGATGGCTTCAGGCCCTAATCTGGTTCCGGCACGGCACGCTGAGCCTTTGGATATTTCCTCATCCTGGTGGGAAATGAGAGTTAAATTTGCCCGTCCAGATACCTCCAGCTAGTCTCTCATTGGTTCTCGCTATTCCTGTTCATCTTCCGCAGAAATTGCAAACTGGGCCAAACAGGAGGTTAAAGGCGCTGACTCTCCAAGTGGGGAGAGTGTTAGTAAAGCATGTGGAATGTTGCACCCGAGTACCAGGGGAGAAGAACTGAGACATATTTGAACACGTCTCCCGTTTACACGGTTGATCATACTCTGGGTTCCACATGCATGTTTTAGCTGAAGGAAGAATACCTTAAACCTGCAGAGTTGAGACCCGTGGAATGGGTACCATGCAATATGACTTCAAAGGGTCTTCATTTGCTCACCGAACCTCTCCAATCCTATCACTGCTGCATTTACGCTCCTGTACACAGGCTTGATTCTCTTTTGGAGACATAGCAATCCATAGGTTTTAAGATACTTACTAGTCAGGTACATTCTTAGGCGTTTAATATGGGGTGTTGAGTCCATTTCGTTGAACAAGGAGTAGCTCTTGTCTATTCCATATTTGGCTTAAGGAACTTTATCTGTGCTCATTTCAATCTCTGGTTTTATGCAGCACCCCAACTCACCTTTACCCTTAAGCAAGCATAAGTTGTTTTTCTAAATTTGAGACCCTGTTCTGTTTTGGAATTCAGTTCCTGTGTAGCCAAATTTACATTCTGTGTATTAGTGATATCTGATGATGTTTCTTTTTCTGTGTGACTTATTTCAGTTAGAATCATCATACCTGAATCCACTCATTATGCTGCTACGGGCCTGATGACATAGATTTCATTGCTGAGTGATACTGCATTGTACGTAAGTACCACAAGTTCTTTATCCATTTTTCACTTTCTGTGATATTGAACTTCTACGGTAAATGAGGTTCTTGTAAACAGAGGCGTCCCAAACTTTGGGGTGGCTGTGTCTTTTTTATTTTAATTTCCCTAAGCTATAGGACCATAAGTGTAAGTGCCCTAGGCTCTGTTGCTTTGTTTTTTCGATGTTTCAGGAAACACCATACACTTCTCCCGAGTGTCTGTTGGCAATTTACATCCCGCCCATCAGCATAACAAGGCTCCCAGTTCTCCATGGTCTGTCCTGCCTTTCTGGATTTTACACTTTTTTCAGATGGCCCTTTTGACCGGGGGGAAGTGAGACTTCATTGTAGTGCAGATTTCCTTTGCAAGCTTGCTTGGTTGGCCAAAAAGGGCGTATGCGTTTTTTCCTGAATATATTCAGGAAAAAACGCATACGCCCTTTTTGGCCAAGTGCATCATTGTGGACGTTCTGCCTCTTTTCCTATGCTTGAAATGCAATTCCAGTCTACCTCCTGAAATCGGTTTCCTGCAATTCTGCCCCGCCTTCAAGTTCTCTTGGCAGCCTTACTTCAGTATATTTTTGGACGATAGCAGTCATTTATAACTCTGCAGGTTTGTGAATTACAGTGCCCCTGAGCTCCTTTATTCAACTGTCTTTCTTTTGAGCAGGCCGCAGCACCGCAGGATGGCTTCAGGCCCTAATCTGGTTCCGGCACGGCACGCTGAGCCTTTGGTTATTTCCTCATCCTGGTGGGAAATGAGAGTTAAATTTGCCCGTCCAGACACCTCCAGCTAGTCTCTCATTGGTTCTCCCTATTCCTGTTCATCTTCCGCAGAAATTGCAAACTGGGCCAAACAGGAGGTTAAAGGCGCTGACTCTCCAAGTGGGGAGAGTGTTAGTAAAGCGTCTGGAATGTTGCACCCGAGTACCAGGGGAGGAAAACTGAGACATATTTGAACACGTCTCCCGTTCACACGGTTGATCATACTCTGGGTTCCACATGCATGTTTTAGCTGAAGGAAGAATACCTTAAACCTGGAGATTTGAGACCTGTGTAATGGGTACCATGCAATATGACTTCAAAGGGTCTTCATTTGCTCACCGAACCTCTCCAATCCTATCACTGCTGCGTTTATGCCCCTGTACACAGGCTTGATTCTCTTTTGGAGACATAGCAATCCATAGGTTTTAAGATACTTACTAGTCAGGTACATTCTTAGGCGTTTAATATGGGGTGTTGAGTCCATTTCGTTGAGCAAGGAGTAGCTCTTGTCTATTCCATATTTGGCTTAAGGAACTTTATCTGTGCTCATTTCAATCTCTGGTTTTATGCAGCACCCCAACTCACCTTTCCCCTTAAGCAAGCATAAGTTGCTTTTCTAAATTTGAGACCCTGTTCTGCTTTGGAATTCAGTTCCTGTGTAGCCAAGTTTACATTCCGTGTATTAGTGATATCTGATGATGTTTCTTTTTCTGTGTGACTTATTTCAGTTAGAATCATCGTACCTGAATCCACTCATTATGCTGCTACGGGCCTGATGACATCGATTTCATTGCTGAGTGATACTGCATTGTACGTCAGTACCACAAGTTCTTTATGAATTTTTCACTTTCTGTGATATTGAACTTGTACGGTAAACGAGGTTCTTGTAAACAGAGGCGTCCCAAACTTTGGGGTGGCTGTGTCTTTTAGATTTTAATTTCCCTAAGCTATAGGACCATAAGTGGAAGTGCCCTAGGCTCTGTTGCTTTGTTTTTTCGATGTTTCAGGAAACACCATACACTTCTCCCGAGTGTCTGTTGGCAATTTACATCCCGCCCATCAGCATAACAAGGCTCCCAGTTCTCCATGGCCTGTCTTGCCTTTCTGGATTTTACACTTTTTTCAGATGGCCCTTTTGACTGGGGGGAAGTGAGACTTCATTGTAGTGCAGATTTCCTTTGCAAGCTTGCTTGGTTGGCCAAAAAGCGCGTATGCGTTTTTTCCTGAATATATTCAGGAAAAAACGCATACGCCCTTTTTGGCCAAGTGCATCATTGTGGACGTTCTGCCTCCTTTCCTATGCTTGAAATGCAATTCCAGTCTACCTCCTGAAATCGGATTCTTGCAATTCTGCCCCGCTTTCAAGTCCTCTTGGCAGCCTTACTTCAGTCTATTTTTGGACGATAGCTGTCATTTATAACTCTGCATGTTTGTGAATTACAGTGCCCCTGAGCTCCTTTCTTCAACTCGCTTTCTTTTGAGCAGGCCGCAACACCGCAGGATGGCTTCAGGCCCTAATCTGGTTCCAGCACGGCACGCTGAGCCTTTGGTTATTTTCTCTTCCTGGTGGGAAATGAGAGTTAAATTTGCCCATCCAGACACCTCCAGCTAGTCTCTCATTGGTTCTCACTATTCCTGTTCATCTTCCGCAGAAATTGCAAACTGGGCCAAACAGGAGGTTAAAGGCGCTGACTTTCCAAGTGGGGAGAGTGTTAGTAAAGCTTCTGGAATGTTGCACCCGAGTACCAGGGGAGGAAAACTGAGACATATTTGAACACATCTCCCGTTCACACGGTTGATCATACTCTGGGTTCCACATGCATGTTTTAGCTGAAGGAAGAATACCTTAAACCTGCAGAGTTGAGACCCGTGGAATGGGTACCATGCAATATGACTTCAAAGGGTCTTCATTTGCTCACCGAACCCCTCCAATCCTATCACTGCTGCGTTTATGCCCCTGTACACACGCTTGATTCTCTTTTGGAGATATAGCAATCCATAGGTTTTAAGATACTTACTAGTCAGGTACATTCTTAGGCGTTTAATATGGGGTGTTGAGTCCATTTCGTTGAGCAAGGAGTAGCTCTTGTCTATTCCATATTTGGCTTAAGGAACTTTATCTGTGCTCATTTCAATCTCTGGTTTTATGCAGCACCCCAACTCACCTTTCCCCTTAAGCAAGCATAAGTTGCTTTTCTAAATTTGAGACCCTGTTCTGTTCTGGAATTCAGTTCCTGTGTAGCCAAGTTTACATTCTGTGTATTAGTGATATCTGATGATGTTTCTTTTTCTGTGTGACTTATTTCAGTTAGAATCATCGTACCTGAATCCACTCATTATGCTGCTACGGGCCTGATGACATAGATTTCATTGCTGAGTGCTACTGCATTGTACGTAAGTATCACAAGTTCTTTATCCATTTTTCACTTTCTGTGATATTGAACTTGTACGGTAAATGAGGTTCTTGTAAACAGAGGCGTCCCAAACTTTGGGGTGGCTGTGTCTTTTTGATTTTAATTTCCCTAAGCTATAGGACCATAAGTGGAAGTGCCCTAGGCTCTGTTGCTTTGTTTATTCGATGTTTCAGGAAACACCACACACTTCTCCCGAGTGTCTGTTGGCAATTTACATCCCGCCCATCAGCATAACAAGGCTCCCAATTCTCCAGGGCCTGTCCTGCCTTTCTGGATTTTACACTTTTTTCAGATGGCCCTTTTGACTGGGGGGAAGTGAGACTTCATTGTAGTGCAGATTTCTTTGCAAGCTTGCTTGGTTGGCCAAAAAGGGCGTATGCGTTTTTTCCTGAATATATACAGGAAAAAACGCATACGCCCTTTTTGGCCAAGTGCATCATTGTGGACGTTCTGCCTCTTTTCCTATGCTTTCAATGCAATTCCAGTCTACCTCCTGAAATCGGTTTCCTGCAATTCTGCCCCGCCTTCAAGTCCTCTTGGCAGCCTTACTTCAGTATATTTTTGGACGATAGCAGTCATTTATAACTCTGCAGGTTTGTGAATTACAGTGCCCCCGCGCTCCTTTCTTCAACTCGCTTTCTTTTGAGCAGGCCGCAACACCGCAGGATGGCTTCAGGCCCTCATCTGGTTCCGGCACGGCACGCTGAGCCTTTGGTTATTTCCTCATCCTGGTGGGAAATGAGAGTTAAATTTGCCCGTCCAGACACCTCCAGCTAGTCTCTCATGGGTTCTCGCTATTCCTGTTCATCTTCCGCAGAAATTGCAAACTGGGCCAAACAGGAGGTTAAAGGCGCTGACTCTCCAAGTGGGGAGAGTGTTAGTAAAGCGTCTGGAATGTTGCACCCGAGTACCAGGGGAGGAAAACTGAGACATATTTGAACACGTCTCCCGTTTACATGGTTGATCATACTCTGGGTTCCACATGCATGTTTTAGCTGAAGGAAGAATACCTTAAACCTGGAGAGATGAGACCTGTGTAATGGGTACCATGCAATATGACTTCAAAGGGTGTTCATTTGCTCACCGAACCTCTCCATTCCTATCACTGCTGCGTTTATGCCCCTGTACACACGCTTGATTCTCTTTTGGAGACATAGCAATCCATAGGTTTTAAGATACTTACTAGTCAGGTACATTCTTTGGCGTTTAATATGCGGTGTTGAATCCATTTTGTTGAGCAAGGAGTAGCTCTTGTCTATTCCATATTTGGCTTAAGGAACTTTATCTGTGCTCATTTCAATCTCTGGTTTTATGCAGCACCCCAACTCACCTTTCCCCTTAAGCAAGCATAAGTTGGTTTTCTAAATTTGAGACCCTGTTCTGTTCTGTAATTCAGTTCCTGTGTAGCCAAGTTTCCATTCCGTGTATTACTGATATCTTATGATGTTTCTTTTTCTGTGTGACTTATGTAAGTTAGAATCATCATACCTGAATCCACTCATTGTGCTGCTAAGGGCCTGATGACATAGATTTCATTGCTGAGTGATATTGCTTTGTAAGTAAATACCACAACTTCTTTATCCATTTTTCACTTTCTGCGATGTTGAACTTGTAATGTAAACGAGGTTCTTGTAAACAGAGGCGTCCCAAACTTTGGGGTGGCTGTGTCTTTTTGATTTTAATTTCCCTAATCTATAGGACCATATGTGGAAGAGCCCTAGGCTCTGTTGCTTTGTTTTTTAGATGTTTCAGGAAACACCATACACTTCTCCCGAGTGGTTGTTGGCAATTTACATCCCGCCCATCAGCATAACAAGGCTCCCAGTTCTCCATGGCCTGTCCTGCCTTTCTGGATTTTACACTTTTTTCAGATGGCCCTTTTGACCGGGGGGAAGTGAGACTTCATTGTAGTGCAGATTTCCTTTGCAAGCTTGCTTGGTTGTCCAAAAATGGCTTATGCGTTTTTTCCTGAATATATTCAGGAAAAAACGCATACGCCCTTTTTGGCCAAGTGCATCATTGTGGACGTTCTGCCTCTTTTCCTATGCTTGAAATGCAATTCCAGTCTACCTCCTGAAATCGGTTTCCTGCAATTCTGCCCCGCTTTCAAGTCCTCTTGGCAGCCTTACTTCAGTCTATTTTTGGACGATAGCTGTCATTTATAACTCTGCAGGTTTGTGAATTACAGTGCCCCTGAGCTCCTTTCTTCAACTCTCTTTCTTTTGAGCTGGCCGCAACACCGCAGGATGGCTTCAGGCCCTAATCTGGTTCCGGCACGGCATGCTGAGCCTTTGGTTAATTCGTCTTCCTGGTGGGAAATGAGAGTTAAATTTGCCCGTCCAGACACCTCCAGCTAGCCTCTCATTGGTTCTCGCTATTCCTGTTCATGTTCCGCAGAAATTGCAAACTGGGCCAAACAGGAGGTTAAAGGGACTGACTCTCCAAGTGGGGAGAGTGTTAGTAAAGCGTCTGGAATGTTGCACCCGAGTACCAGGGTACGAAAACTGAGACATATTTGAACACGTCTCCCGATCACATGGTTGATCATACTCTAGGTTCCACATGCATGTTTTAGCTGAAGGAAGAATACCTTAAACCTGGGTAGTTGAAACCCGTGGAATGGGTACCATGCAATATGACTTCAAAGGGTCTTCATTTGCTCACCGAACCTCTCCAATCCTATCACTGCTGCATTTATGCCCCTGTACACATGCTTGATACTCTTTCGGAGACATAGCAATCCATAGGTTTTAAGATACTTACTAGTCAGGTACATTCTTAGGCGTTTAATATGCGGTGTTGAGTCCATTTCGTTGAGCAAGGAGTAGCTCTTGTCTATTCCATATTTGGCTTAAGGAACTTTATCTGTGCTCATTTCAATCTCTGGTTTTATGCAGCACCCCAACTCACCTTTCCCCTTAAGCAAGCATAAGTTGCTTTTCTAAATTTGAGACCCTGTTCTGTTCTGTAATTCAGTTCCTGTGTAGCCAAGTTTCCATTCCGTGTATTACTGATATCTTATGATGTTTCTTTTTCTGTGTGACTTATTTCAGTTAGAATCATCATACCTGAATCCACTCATTGTGCTGCTAAGGGCCTGATGACATAGATTTCATTGCTGAGTGATATTGCTTTGTAAGTAAATACCACAACTTCTTTATCCATTTTTCACTTTCTGCGATGTTGAACTTGTAATGTAAAAGAGGTTCTTGTAAACAGAGGCGTCCCAAACTTTGGGGTGGCTGTGTCTTTTTGATTTTAATTTCCCTAATCTATAGGACCATATGTGGAAGAGCCCTAGGCTCTGTTGCTTTGTTTTTTAGATGTTTCAGGAAACACCATACACTTCTCCCGAGTGTCTGTTGGCAATTTACATCCCGCCCTTCAGCATAACAAGGCTCCCAGTTCTCCATGGCCTGTCCTGCCTTTCTGGATTTTACACTTTTTTCAGATGGCCCTTTTGACCGGGGGGAAGTGAGACTTCATTGTAGTGCAGATTTCCTTTGCAAGCTTGCTTGGTTGGCCAAAAAGGGCGTATGCGTTTTTTCCTGAATATATTCAGGAAAACACGCATACGCCCTTTTTGGCCAAGTGCATCATTGTGGACGTTCTGCCTCTTTTCCTATGCTTTCAATGCAATTCCAGTCTACCTCCTGAAATCGGTTTCCTGCAATTCTGCCCCGCTTTCAAGTCCTCTTGGCAGCCTTACTTCAGTTTATTTTTGGACGATAGCTGTCATTTATTACTCTGCAGGTTTGTGAATTACAGTGCCCCTGAGCTCCTTTCTTCAACTCGCTTTCTTTTGAGCTGGCCGCAACACCGCAGGATGGCTTCAGGCCCTAATCTGGTTCCGGCACGGCACGCTGAGCCTTTGGTTAATTCCTCTTCCTGGTGGGAAATTAGAGTTAAATTTGCCCGTCCAGACACCTCCAGCTAGTCTCTCATTGGTTCTCCCTATTCCTGTTCATCTTCCGCAGAAATTGCAAACTGGGCCAAACAGGAGGTTAAAGGCGCTGACTCTCCAAGTGGGGAGAGTGTTAGTAAAGCGTCTGGAATGTTGCACCCGAGTACCAAGGGAGGAAAACTGAGACATATTTGAACATGTCTCCCGATCACATGGTTGATCATACTCTAGGTTGCACATGCATGTTTTAGCTGAAGGAAGAATACCTTAAACCTGCAGAGTTGAGACCTGTGGAATGGGTACCATGCAATATGACTTCAAAGGGTCTTCATTTGCTCACCGAACCTCTCCAATCCTATCACTGCTGCGTTTATGCCCCTGTACACACGCTTGATTCTCTTTCGGAGACATAGCAATCCATAGGTTTTAAGATACTTATTAGTCAGGTACATTCTTAGGCGTTTAATATGGGGTGTTGAGTCCATTTCGTTGAGCAAGGAGTAGCTCTTCTCTATTCCATATTTGGCTTAAGAAACTTTATCTGTGCTCATTTCAATCTCTGGTTTTATGCAGCACCCCAACTCACCTTTCCCCTTAAGCAAGCATAAGTTGCTTTTCTAAATTTGAGACCCTGTTCTGTTCTGTAATTCAGTTCCTGTGTAGCCAAGTTTCCATTCCGTGTATTACTGATATCTTATGATGTTTCTTTTTCTGTGTGACTTATGTAAGTTAGAATCATCATACCTGAATCCACTCATTGTGCTGCTAAGGGCCTGATGACATAGATTTCATTGCTGAGTGATATTGCTTTGTAAGTAAATACCACAACTTCTTTATCCATTTTTCACTTTCTGCGATGTTGAACTTGTACTGTAAATGAGGTTCTTGTAAACAGAGGCGTCCCAAACTTTGGGGTGGCTGTGTCTTTTTGATTTTAATTTCCCTAATCTATAGGACCATATGTGGAAGAGCCCTAGGCTCTGTTGCTTTGTTTTTTAGATGTTTCAGGAAACACCATACACTTCTCCCGAGTGTCTGTTGGCAATTTACATCCCGCCCATCAGCATAACAAGGCTCCCAGTTCTCCATGGCCTGTCCTGCCTTTCTGGATTTTACACTTTTTTCAGATGGCCCTTTTGACCGGGGGGAAGTGAGACTTCATTGTAGTGCAGATTTCCTTTGCAAGCTTGCTTGGTTGTCCAAAAATGGCTTATGCGTTTTTTCCTGAATATATTCAGGAAAAAACGCATACGCCCTTTTTGGCCAAGTGCATCATTGTGGACGTTCTGCCTCTTTTCCTATGCTTTCAATGCAATTCCAGTCTACCTCCTGAAATCGGTTTCCTGCAATTCTGCCCCGCTTTCAAGTCCTCTTGGCAGCCTTACTTCAGTCTATTTTTGGACGATAGCTGTCATTTATAACTCTGCAGGTTTGTGAATTACAGTGCCCCTGAGCTCCTTTCTTCAACTCTCTTTCTTTTGAGCTGGCCGCAACACCGCAGGATGGCTTCAGGCCCTAATCTGGTTCCGGCACGGCATGCTGATCCTTTGGTTAATTCGTCTTCCTGGTGGGAAATGAGAGTTAAATTTGCCCGTCCAGACACCTCCAGCTAGCCTCTCATTGGTTCTCGCTATTCCTGTTCATCTTCCGCAGAAATTGCAAACTGGGCCAAACAGGAGGTTAAAGGGACTGACTCTCCAAGTGGGGAGAGTGTTAGTAAAGCGTCTGGAATGTTGCACCCGAGTACCAGGGTACGAAAACTGAGACATATTTGAACACGTCTCCCGATCACATGGTTGATCATACTCTAGGTTCCACATGCATGTTTTAGCTGAAGGAAGAATACCTTAAACCTGGGTAGTTGAAACCCGTGGAATGGGTACCATGCAATATGACTTCAAAGGGTCTTCATTTGCTCACCGAACCTCTCCAATCCTATCACTGCTGCGTTTATGCCCCTGTACACATGCTTGATACTCTTTCGGAGACATAGCAATCCATAGGTTTTAAGATACTTACTAGTCAGGTACATTCTTAGGCGTTTAATATGCGGTGTTGAGTCCATTTCGTTGAGCAAGGAGTAGCTCTTGTCTATTCCATATTTGGCTTAAGGAACTTTATCTGTGCTCATTTCAATCTCTGGTTTTATGCAGCACCCCAACTCACCTTTCCCCTTAAGCAAGCACAAGTTGGTTTTCTAAATTTGAGATCCTGTTCTGTTTTGGAATTCAGTTCCTGTGTAGCCAAGTTTACATTCTGTGTATTAGTGATATCTTATGATGTTTCTTTTTCTGTGTGACTTATTTCAGTTAGAATCATCGTACCTGAATCCACTCATTATGCTGCTACGGGCCTGATGACATAGATTTCATTGCTGAGTGATACTGCATTGTACGTAAGTACCACAAGTTCTTTATCCATTTTTCACTTTCTGTGATGTTGAACTTGTACGGTAAACGAGGTTCTTGTAAACAGAGGCGTCCCAAACTTCGGGGTGGCTGTGTCTTTTTGATTTTAATTTCCCTAAGCTATAGGACCATAAGTGGAAGTGCCCTAGGCTCTGTTGCTTTGGTTTTTAGATGTTTCAGGAAACACCATACACTTCTCCCGAGTGTCTGTTGGCAATTTACATCCCGCCCATCAGCATAACAAGGCTCCCAGTTCTCCATGGCCTGTCCTGCCTTTCTGGATTTTACACTTTTTTCAGATGGCCCTTTTGACCGGGGGGAAGTGAGACTTCATTGTAGTGCAGATTTCCTTTGCAAGCTTGCTTGGTTGGCCAAAAAGGGCGTATGCGTTTTTTCCTGAATATATTCAGGAAAAAACGCATACGCCCTTTTTGGCCAAGTGCATCATTGTGGACGTTCTGCCTCTTTTCCTATGCTTTCAATGCAATTCCAGTCTACCTCCTGAAATCGGTTTCCTGCAATTCTGCCCCACTTTCAAGTCCTCTTGGCAGCCTTACTTCAGTCTATTTTTGGACGATAGCTGTCATTTATAACTCTGCAGGTTTCTGAATTACAGTGCCCCTGAACTCCTTTCTTCAACTCGCTTTCTTGTGAGCTGGCCGCAACACCGCAGGATGGCTTCAGGCCCTAATCTGGTTCCGGCACGGCACGCTGAGCCTTTGGTTATTTCCTCTTCCTGGTGGGAAATGAGAGTTAAATTGGCCCGTCCAGACACCTCCAGCTAGTCTCTCATTGGTTCTCGCTATTCCTGTTCATCTTCCGCAGAAATTGGAAACTGGGCAAAACAGGAGGTTAAAGGCGTTGACTCTCCAAGTGGGGAGAGTGTTAGTAAAGCGTCTGGAATGTTGCACCCGAGTACCAGGGGAGGAAAACTGAGGCATATTTGAACACGTCTCCCGTTCACACGGTTGATCATACTCTGGGTTCCACATGCATGTTTTAGCTGAAGGAAGAATACCTTAAACCTAGAGAGTTGAGACCCATGTAATGGGTACCATGCAATATGACTTCAAAGGGTCTTCATTTGCTCACCGAACCTCTCCAATCCTATCACTGCTGCGTTTATGCTCCTGTACACATGCTTGATTCTCTTTTGGAGACATAGCAATCCATAGGTTTTAAGATACTTCCTAGTCAGGTACATTCTTAGGCGTTTAATATGGGGTGTTGAGTCCATTTCGTTGAGCAAGGAGTAGCTCTTGTCTATTCCATATTTGGCTTAAGGAACTTTATCTGTGCTCATTTCAATCTCTGGTTTTATGCAGCACCCCAACTCACCTTTCGTCTTAAGCAAGCATAAGTTGGTTTTCTAAATTTGAGACCCTGTTCTGTTCTGTAATTCAGTTCCTGTGTAGCCAAGTTTACATTCCGTGTATTACTGATATCTTATGATGTTTCTTTTTCTGTGTGACTTATTTCAGTTAGAATCATCATACCTGAATCCACTCATTGTGCTGCTAAGGGCCTGATGACATAGATTTCATTGCTGAGTGATATTGCTTTGTAAGTAAATACCACAACTTCTTTATCCATTTTTCACTTTCTGCGATGTTGAACTTGTACTGTAAACGAGGTTCTTGTAAACAGAGCCGTGCCAAACTTTGGGGTGGTTGTGTCTTTTTGATTTTAATTTCCCTAAGCTATAGGACCATAAGTGGAAGTGCCCTAGGCTCTGTTGCTTTGTTTTTTCGATGTTTCAGGAAACACCATACACTTCTCCCCAGTGTCTGTTGGCAATTTACATCCCGCCCATCAGCATAACAAGGCTCCCAGTTCTCCATGGCCTGTCCTGCCTTTCTGGATTTTACACTTTTTTCAGATGGCCCTTTTGACCGGGGGGAAGTGAGACTTCATTGTAGTGCAGATTTCCTTTGCAAGATTGCTTGGTTGGCCAAAAAGGGCGTATGCGTTTTTTCCTGAATATATTCAGGAAAAATCGCATACGCCCTTTTTGGCCAAGTGCATCATTGTGGACGTTCTGCCTCTTTTCCTATGCTTTCAATGCAATTCCTGTCTACCTCCTGAAAATGGTTTCCTGCAATTCTGCCCCGTTTTCAAGTCCTCTTGGCAGCCATACTTCAGTATATTTTTGGACGATAGCTGTCATTTATAACTCTGCAGGTTTGTGAATTACAGTGCCCCTGAGCTCCTTTCTTCAACTCGCTTTCTTGTCAGCTGGCCGCAACACCGCAGGATGGCTTCAGGCCCTAATCTGGTTCCGGCACGGCACGCTGAGCCTTTGGTTAATTCCTCTTCCTGGTGGGAAATGAGAGTTAAATCTGCCCGTTCAGACACCTCCAGCTAGCCTCTCATTGGTTCTCGCTATTCCTGTTCATCTTCCGCAGAATTTGCAAACTGGGCCAAACAGGAGGTTAAAGGGACCGACTCTCCAAGTCGGGAGAGTGTTAGTAAAGCGTCTGGAATGTTGCACCCTAGTACCAGGGTACGAAAACTGAGACATATTTGAACACGTCTCCCGATCACATGGTTGTTCATACTCTAGTTTCCACATGCATGTTTTAGCTGAAGGAAGAATACCTTAAACCTTGGTAGTTGAAACCCGTGGAATGGGTACCATGCAATATGACTTCAAAGGGTCTTCATTTGCTCACCGAACCTCTCCAATCCTATCACTGCTGCGTTTATGCCCCTGTACACATGCTTGATTCTCTTTCGGAGACATAGCAATCCATAGGTTTTAAGATACTTACTAGTCAGGTACATTCTTAGACGTTTAATATGCGGTGTTGAGTCCATTTCGTTGAGCAAGGAGTAGCTCTTGTCTATTCCATATTTGGCTTAAGGAACTTTATCTGTGCTCATTTCAATCTCTGGTTTTATGCAGCACCCCAACTCACCTTTACCCTTAAGCAAGCATAAGTTGGTTTTCTAAATTTGAGACCCTGTTCTGTTCTGTAATTCAGTTCCTGTGTAGCCAAGTTTACATTCCGTGTATTACTGATATCTTATGATGTTTCTTTTTCTGTGTGACTTATTTCAGTTAGAATCATCATACCTGAATCCACTCATTGTGCTGCTAAGGGCCTGATGACATAGATTTCATTGCTGAGTGATATTGCTTTGTAAGTAAATACCACAACTTCTTTATCCATTTTTCACTTTCTGCGATGTTGAACTTGTACTGTAAACGAGGTTCTTGTAAACAGAGCCATTCCAAACTTTGGGGTGGCTGTGTCTTTTTGATTTTAAATTCCCTAAGCTATAGGACCTTAAGTGGAAGTGCCCTAGGCTCTGTTGCTTTGTTTTTTAGATGTTTCAGGAAACACCATACACTTCTCCCGAGTGTCTGTTGGCAATTTACATCCCGCCCATCAGCATAACAAGGCTCCCAGTTCTCCATGGCCTGTCCTGCCTTTCTGGATTTTACACTTTTTTCAGATGGCCCTTTTGACCGGGGGGAAGTGAGACTTCATTGTAGTGCAGATTTCCTTTGCAAGCTTGCTTGGTTGGCCAAAAAGGGCTTATGCATTTTTTCCTGAATATATTCAGGAAAAAACGCATACACCCTTTTTGGCCAAGTGCATCATTGTGGACGTTCTGCCTGTTTTCCTATGCTTTCAATGCAATTCCAGTCTACCTCCTGAAATCGGTTTCCTGCAATTCTGCCCCACTTTCAAGTCCTCTTGGCAGCCTTACTTCAGTCTATTTTTGGAAGATAGCTGTCATTTATAACTCTGCAGGTTTGTGAATTACAGTGCCCCTGAGCTCCTTTCTTCAACTCGCTTTCTTGTGAGCTGGCCGCAACACCGCAGGATGGCTTCATGCCCTAATCTGGTTCTGGCACGGCACGCTGAGCCTTTGGTTAATTCCTATTCCTGGTGGGAAATGAGAGTTAAATTTGCCCGTTCAGACACCTCCAGCTAGCCTCTCATTGGTTCTCGCTATTCCTGTTCATCTTCCGCAGAATTTGCAAACTGGGCCAAACAGGAGGTTAAGGGACTGACTCTCCAAGTCGGGAGAGTGTTAGTAAAGCGTCTGGATGATGCACCCTAGTACCAGGGTACGAAAACTGAGACATATTTGAACACGTCTCCCGATCACATGGTTGATCATACTCTAGTTTCCACATGCATGTTTTAGCTGAAGGAAGAATACCTTAAACCTGGAGAGTTGAGACCCGTGTAATGGGTACCATGCAATATGACTTCAAAGGGTCTTCATTTGCTCACCGAACCTCTCCAATCCTATCACTGCTGCGTTTATGCCCCTGTACACACGCTTGATTCTTTTTTGGAGACATAACAATCCATAGGTTTTAAGATACTTACTAGTCAGGTACATTCTTAGGCGTTTAATATGGGGTGTTGAGTCCATTTCGTTGAGCAAGGAGTAGCTCTTGTCTATTCCATATTTGGCTTAAGGAACTTTATCTGTGCTCATTTCAATCTCTGGTTTTATGCAGCACCCCAACTCACCTTTCCCCTTAAGCAAGCATAAGTTGCTTTTCTAAATTTGAGACCCTGTTCTGTTTTGGAATTCAGTTCCTGTGTAGCCAAGTTTACATTCTGTGTATTAGTGATATCTTATGATGTTTCTTTTTCTGTGTGACTTATTTCAGTTAGAATCATCGTACCTGAATCCACTCATTATGCTGCTACGGGCCTGATGACATAGATTTCATTGCTGAGTGATACTGCATTGTCCGTAAGTACCACAAGTTCTTTATCCATTTTTCACTTTCTGTGATATTGAACTTGTACGGTAAACGAGGTTCTTGTAAACAGAGGCGTCCCAAACTTTGGGGTGGCTGTGTCTTTTTTATTTTAATTTCCCTAAACTATAGGACCATAAGCGGAAGTGCCCTAGGCTCTGTTGCTTTGTTTTTTCGATGTTTCAGGAAACACCATACACTTCTCCCGAGTGTCTGTTGGCAATTTACATCCCGCCCATCAGCATAACAAGGCTCCCAGTTCTCCATGGCCTGTCCTGCCTTTCTGGATTTTACACTTTTTTCAGATGGCCCTTTTGACCGGGGGGAAGTGAGACTTCATTGTAGTGCAGATTTCCTTTGCAAGCTTGCTTGGTTGGCCAAAAAGGGCGTATGCGTTTTTTCCTGAATATATTCAGGAAAAAACGCATACGCCCTTTTTGGCCAAGTGCATCATTGTGGACGTTCTGCCTCTTTTCCTATGCTTTCAATGCAATTCCAGTCTACCTCCTGAAATCGGTTTCCTGCAATTCTGCCCCGCCTTCAAGTCCTCTTGGCAGCCTTACTTCAGTATATTTTTGGACGATAGCAGTCATTTATAACTCTGCAGGTTTGTGAATTACAGTGCCCCCGCGCTCCTTTCTTCAACTCGCTTTCTTTTGAGCAGGCCGCAACACCGCAGGATGGCTTCAGGCCCTCATCTGGTTCCGGCACGGCACGCTGAGCCTTTGGTTATTTCCTCATCCTGGTGGGAAATGAGAGTTAAATTTGCCCGTCCAGACACCTCCAGCTAGTCTCTCATGGGTTCTCGCTATTCCTGTTCATCTTCCGCAGAAATTGCAAACTGGGCCAAACAGGAGGTTAAAGGCGCTGACTCTCCAAGTGGGGAGAGTGTTAGTAAAGCGTCTGGAATGTTGCACCCGAGTACCAGGGGAGGAAAACTGAGACATATTTGAACACGTCTCCCGTTTACATGGTTGATCATACTCTGGGTTCCACATGCATGTTTTAGCTGAAGGAAGAATACCTTAAACCTGGAGAGATGAGACCTGTGTAATGGGTACCATGCAATATGACTTCAAAGGGTCTTCATTTGCTCACCGAACCTCTCCAATCCTATCACTGCTGCGTTTATGCCCCTGTACACACGCTTGATTCTCTTTTGGAGACATAGCAATCCATAGGTTTTAAGATACTTACTAGTCAGGTACATTCTTTGGCGTTTAATATGCGGTGTTGAATCCATTTTGTTGAGCAAGGAGTAGCTCTTGTCTATTCCATATTTGGCTTAAGGAACTTTATCTGTGCTCATTTCAATCTCTGGTTTTATGCAGCACCCCAACTCACCTTTCCCCTTAAGCAAGCATAAGTTGGTTTTCTAAATTTGAGACCCTGTTCTGTTCTGTAATTCAGTTCCTGTGTAGCCAAGTTTCCATTCCGTGTATTACTGATATCTTATGATGTTTCTTTTTCTGTGTGACTTATGTAAGTTAGAATCATCATACCTGAATCCACTCATTGTGCTGCTAAGGGCCTGATGACATAGATTTCATTGCTGAGTGATATTGCTTTGTAAGTAAATACCACAACTTCTTTATCCATTTTTCACTTTCTGCGATGTTGAACTTGTAATGTAAACGAGGTTCTTGTAAACAGAGGCGTCCCAAACTTTGGGGTGGCTGTGTCTTTTTGATTTTAATTTCCCTAATCTATAGGACCATATGTGGAAGAGCCCTAGGCTCTGTTGCTTTGTTTTTTAGATGTTTCAGGAAACACCATACACTTCTCCCGAGTGGTTGTTGGCAATTTACATCCCGCCCATCAGCATAACAAGGCTCCCAGTTCTCCATGGCCTGTCCTGCCTTTCTGGATTTTACACTTTTTTCAGATGGCCCTTTTGACCGGGGGGAAGTGAGACTTCATTGTAGTGCAGATTTCCTTTGCAAGCTTGCTTGGTTGTCCAAAAATGGCTTATGCGTTTTTTCCTGAATATATTCAGGAAAAAACGCATACGCCCTTTTTGGCCAAGTGCATCATTGTGGACGTTCTGCCTCTTTTCCTATGCTTGAAATGCAATTCCAGTCTACCTCCTGAAATCGGTTTCCTGCAATTCTGCCCCGCTTTCAAGTCCTCTTGGCAGCCTTACTTCAGTCTATTTTTGGACGATAGCTGTCATTTATAACTCTGCAGGTTTGTGAATTACAGTGCCCCTGAGCTCCTTTCTTCAACTCTCTTTCTTTTGAGCTGGCCGCAACACCGCAGGATGGCTTCAGGCCCTAATCTGGTTCCGGCACGGCATGCTGAGCCTTTGGTTAATTCGTCTTCCTGGTGGGAAATGAGAGTTAAATTTGCCCGTCCAGACACCTCCAGCTAGCCTCTCATTGGTTCTCGCTATTCCTGTTCATGTTCCGCAGAAATTGCAAACTGGGCCAAACAGGAGGTTAAAGGGACTGACTCTCCAAGTGGGGAGAGTGTTAGTAAAGCGTCTGGAATGTTGCACCCGAGTACCAGGGTACGAAAACTGAGACATATTTGAACACGTCTCCCGATCACATGGTTGATCATACTCTAGGTTCCATATGCATGTTTTAGCTGAAGGAAGAATACCTTAAACCTGGGTAGTTGAAACCCGTGGAATGGGTACCATGCAATATGACTTCAAAGGGTCTTCATTTGCTCACCGAACCTCTCCAATCCTATCACTGCTGCATTTATGCCCCTGTACACATGCTTGATACTCTTTCGGAGACATAGCAATCCATAGGTTTTAAGATACTTACTAGTCAGGTACATTC
The DNA here is from genome assembly GCF_949987515.2 of Delphinus delphis. Taxonomy (NCBI): domain Eukaryota; kingdom Metazoa; phylum Chordata; class Mammalia; order Artiodactyla; family Delphinidae; genus Delphinus; species Delphinus delphis. Next base: position 96,106,757 of record NC_082684.1, on the reverse strand, counting down.
TTAGGCGTTTAATATGCGGTGTTGAGTCCATTTCGTTGAGCAAGGAGTAGCTCTTGTCTATTCCATATTTGGCTTAAGGAACTTTATCTGTGCTCATTTCAATCTCTGGTTTTATGCAGCACCCCAACTCACCTTTCCCCTTAAGCAAGCATAAGTTGCTTTTCTAAATTTGAGACCCTGTTCTGTTCTGTAATTCAGTTCCTGTGTAGCCAAGTTTCCATTCCGTGTATTACTGATATCTTATGATGTTTCTTTTTCTGTGTGACTTATTTCAGTTAGAATCATCATACCTGAATCCACTCATTGTGCTGCTAAGGGCCTGATGACATAGATTTCATTGCTGAGTGATATTGCTTTGTAAGTAAATACCACAACTTCTTTATCCATTTTTCACTTTCTGCGATGTTGAACTTGTAATGTAAAAGAGGTTCTTGTAAACAGAGGCGTCCCAAACTTTGGGGTGGCTGTGTCTTTTTGATTTTAATTTCCCTAATCTATAGGACCATATGTGGAAGAGCCCTAGGCTCTGTTGCTTTGTTTTTTAGATGTTTCAGGAAACACCATACACTTCTCCCGAGTGTCTGTTGGCAATTTACATCCCGCCCTTCAGCATAACAAGGCTCCCAGTTCTCCATGGCCTGTCCTGCCTTTCTGGATTTTACACTTTTTTCAGATGGCCCTTTTGACCGGGGGGAAGTGAGACTTCATTGTAGTGCAGATTTCCTTTGCAAGCTTGCTTGGTTGGCCAAAAAGGGCGTATGCGTTTTTTCCTGAATATATTCAGGAAAACACGCATACGCCCTTTTTGGCCAAGTGCATCATTGTGGACGTTCTGCCTCTTTTCCTATGCTTTCAATGCAATTCCAGTCTACCTCCTGAAATCGGTTTCCTGCAATTCTGCCCCGCTTTCAAGTCCTCTTGGCAGCCTTACTTCAGTTTATTTTTGGACGATAGCTGTCATTTATTACTCTGCAGGTTTGTGAATTACAGTGCCCCTGAGCTCCTTTCTTCAACTCGCTTTCTTTTGAGCTGGCCGCAACACCGCAGGATGGCTTCAGGCCCTAATCTGGTTCCGGCACGGCACGCTGAGCCTTTGGTTAATTCCTCTTCCTGGTGGGAAATTAGAGTTAAATTTGCCCGTCCAGACACCTCCAGCTAGTCTCTCATTGGTTCTCCCTATTCCTGTTCATCTTCCGCAGAAATTGCAAACTGGGCCAAACAGGAGGTTAAAGGCGCTGACTCTCCAAGTGGGGAGAGTGTTAGTAAAGCGTCTGGAATGTTGCACCCGAGTACCAGGGTACGAAAACTGAGACATATTTGAACACGTCTCCCGATCACATGGTTGATCATACTCTAGGTTCCACATGCATGTTTTAGCTGAAGGAAGAATACCTTAAACCTGGGTAGTTGAAACCCGTGGAATGGGTACCATGCAATATGACTTCAAAGGGTCTTCATTTGCTCACCGAACCTCTCCAATCCTATCACTGCTGCGTTTATGCCCCTGTACACATGCTTGATACTCTTTCGGAGACATAGCAATCCATAGGTTTTAAGATACTTACTAGTCAGGTACATTCTTAGGCGTTTAATATGCGGTGTTGAGTCCATTTCGTTGAGCAAGGAGTAGCTCTTGTCTATTCCATATTTGGCTTAAGGAACTTTATCTGTGCTCATTTCAATCTCTGGTTTTATGCAGCACCCCAACTCACCTTTCCCCTTAAGCAAGCATAAGTTGGTTTTCTAAATTTGAGATCCTGTTCTGTTTTGGAATTCAGTTCCTGTGTAGCCAAGTTTACATTCTGTGTATTAGTGATATCTTATGATGTTTCTTTTTCTGTGTGACTTATTTCAGTTAGAATCATCGTACCTGAATCCACTCATTATGCTGCTACGGGCCTGATGACATAGATTTCATTGCTGAGTGATACTGCATTGTACGTAAGTACCACAAGTTCTTTATCCATTTTTCACTTTCTGTGATGTTGAACTTGTACGGTAAACGAGGTTCTTGTAAACAGAGGCGTCCCAAACTTCGGGGTGGCTGTGTCTTTTTGATTTTAATTTCCCTAAGCTATAGGACCATAAGTGGAAGTGCCCTAGGCTCTGTTGCTTTGGTTTTTAGATGTTTCAGGAAACACCATACACTTCTCCCGAGTGTCTGTTGGCAATTTACATCCCGCCCATCAGCATAACAAGGCTCCCAGTTCTCCATGGCCTGTCCTGCCTTTCTGGATTTTACACTTTTTTCAGATGGCCCTTTTGACCGGGGGGAAGTGAGACTTCATTGTAGTGCAGATTTCCTTTGCAAGCTTGCTTGGTTGGCCAAAAAGGGCGTATGCGTTTTTTCCTGAATATATTCAGGAAAAAACGCATACGCCCTTTTTGGCCAAGTGCATCATTGTGGACGTTCTGCCTCTTTTCCTATGCTTTCAATGCAATTCCAGTCTACCTCCTGAAATCGGTTTCCTGCAATTCTGCCCCACTTTCAAGTCCTCTTGGCAGCCTTACTTCAGTCTATTTTTGGACGATAGCTGTCATTTATAACTCTGCAGGTTTCTGAATTACAGTGCCCCTGAACTCCTTTCTTCAACTCGCTTTCTTGTGAGCTGGCCGCAACACCGCAGGATGGCTTCAGGCCCTAATCTGGTTCCGGCACGGCACGCTGAGCCTTTGGTTATTTCCTCTTCCTGGTGGGAAATGAGAGTTAAATTTGCCCGTCCAGACACCTCCAGCTAGTCTCTCATTGGTTCTCGCTATTCCTGTTCATCTTCCGCAGAAATTGGAAACTGGGCAAAACAGGAGGTTAAAGGCGTTGACTCTCCAAGTGGGGAGAGTGTTAGTAAAGCATCTGGAATGTTGCACCCGAGTACCAGGGGAGGAAAACTGAGGCATATTTGAACACGTCTCCCGTTCACACGGTTGATCATACTCTGGGTTCCACATGCATGTTTTAGCTGAAGGAAGAATACCTTAAACCTAGAGAGTTGAGACCCATGTAATGGGTACCATGCAATATGACTTCAAAGGGTCTTCATTTGCTCACCGAACCTCTCCAATCCTATCACTGCTGCGTTTATGCTCCTGTACACACGCTTGATTCTCTTTTGGAGACATAGCAATCCATAGGTTTTAAGATACTTCCTAGTCAGGTACATTCTTAGGCGTTTAATATGGGGTGTTGAGTCCATTTCGTTGAGCAAGGAGTAGCTCTTGTCTATTCCATATTTGGCTTAAGGAACTTTATCTGTGCTCATTTCAATCTCTGGTTTTATGCAGCACCCCAACTCACCTTTCGTCTTAAGCAAGCATAAGTTGGTTTTCTAAATTTGAGACCCTGTTCTGTTCTGTAATTCAGTTCCTGTGTAGCCAAGTTTACATTCCGTGTATTACTGATATCTTATGATGTTTCTTTTTCTGTGTGACTTATTTCAGTTAGAATCATCATACCTGAATCCACTCATTGTTCTGCTAAGGGCCTGATGACATAGATTTCATTGCTGAGTGATATTGCTTTGTAAGTAAATACCACAACTTCTTTATCCATTTTTCACTTTCTGCGATGTTGAACTTGTACTGTAAACGAGGTTCTTGTAAACAGAGCCGTTCCAAACTTTGGGGTGGTTGTGTCTTTTTGATTTTAATTTCCCTAAGCTATAGGACCATAAGTGGAAGTGCCCTAGGCTCTGTTGCTTTGTTTTTTCGATGTTTCAGGAAACACCATACACTTCTCCCCAGTGTCTGTTGGCAATTTACATCCCGCCCATCAGCATAACAAGGCTCCCAGTTCTCCATGGCCTGTCCTGCCTTTCTGGATTTTACACTTTTTTCAGATGGCCCTTTTGACCGGGGGGAAGTGAGACTTCATTGTAGTGCAGATTTCCTTTGCAAGATTGCTTGGTTGGCCAAAAAGGGCGTATGCGTTTTTTCCTGAATATATTCAGGAAAAATCGCATACGCCCTTTTTGGCCAAGTGCATCATTGTGGACGTTCTGCCTCTTTTCCTATGCTTTCAATGCAATTCCTGTCTACCTCCTGAAAATGGTTTCCTGCAATTCTGCCCCGTTTTCAAGTCCTCTTGGCAGCCATACTTCAGTATATTTTTGGACGATAGCTGTCATTTATAACTCTGCAGGTTTGTGAATTACAGTGCCCCTGAGCTCCTTTCTTCAACTTGCTTTCCTGTGACCTGGCCGCAACACCGCAGGATGGCTTCAGGCTCTAATCTGGTTCCGGCACGGCACGCTGAGCCTTTGGTTAATTCCTCTTCCTGGTGGGATGTGAGTGTTAAATTTGCCCGTCCAGACACCTCCAGCTAGTCTCTCATTGGTTCTCGCTATTCCTGTTCATCTTCCGCAGAAATTGCAAACTGGGCCAAACAGGAGGTTAAAGGGACTGACTCTCCAAGTCGGGAGAGTGTTAGTAAAGCGTCTGGAATGTTGCACCCGAGTACCAGGGGAGGAAAACTGAGACATATTTGAACATGTCTCCCTTTCACACGGTTGATCATACTCTGGGTTCCACATGCATGTTTTAGCTGAAGGAAGAATACCTTAAACCTGGAGAGTTGAGACCCGTGGAATGGGTACCATGCAATATGACTTCAAAGGGTCTTCATTTGCTCACCGAACCTCTCCAATCTTATCACTGCTCTGTTTATGCCCCAGTACACACGCTTGATTCTCTTTCGGAGACATAGCAATCCCTAGGTTTTAAGATACTTACTAGTCAGGTACATTCTTAGGCGTTTAATATGCGGTGTTGAGTCCATTTCGTTGAGCAAGGAGTAGCTCTTGTCTATTCCATATTTGGCTTAAGGAACTTTATCTGTGCTCATTTCAATCTCTGGTTTTATGCAGCACCCCAACTCACTTTTCCCCTTAAGCAAGCATAAGTTGGTTTTCTAAATTTGAGACCCTGTTCTGTTCTGTAATTCAGTTCCTGTGTAGCCAAGTTTCCATTCCGTGTATTACTGATATCTTATGATGTTTCTTTTTCTGTGTGACTTATTTCAGTTAGAATCATCATACCTGAATCCACTCATTGTGCTGCTAAGGACCTGATGACATAGATTTCATTGCTGAGTGATATTGCTTTGTAAGTAAATACCACAACTTCTTTATCCATTTTTCACTTTCTGCGATGTTGAACTTGTACTGTAAACGAGGTTCTTGTAAACAGAGCCATTCCAAACTTTGGGGTGGCTGTGTCTTTTTGATTTTAAATTCCCTAACCTATAGGACCTTAAGGCTAAGTGCCCTAGGCTCTGTTCCTTTGTTTTTTAGATGTTTCAGGAAACACCATACACTTCTCCCGAGTGTCTGTTGGCAATTTACATCCCGCCCATCAGCATAACAAGGCTCCCAGTTCTCCATGGCCTGTCCTGCCTTTCTGGATTTTACACTTTTTTCAGATGGCCCTTTTGACCGGGGGGAAGTGAGACTTCATTGTAGTGCAGATTTCCTTTGCAAGCTTGCTTGGTTGGCCAAAAAGGGCTTATGCATTTTTTCCTGAATATATTCAGGAAAAAACGCATACACCCTTTTTGGCCAAGTGCATCATTGTGGACGTTCTGCCTGTTTTCCTATGCTTTCAATGCAATTCCAGTCTACCTCCTGAAATTGGTTTCCTGCAATTCTGCCCCGCTTTCAAGTCCTCTTGGCAGCCTTACTTCAGTCTATTTTTGGAAGATAGCTGTCATTTATAACTCTGCAGGTTTGTGAATTACAGTGCCCCTGAGCTCCTTTCTTCAACTCGCTTTCTTGTCAGCTGGCCGCAACACCGCAGGATGGCTTCAGGCCCTAATCTGGTTCCGGCACGGCACGCTGAGCCTTTGGTTAATTCCTCTTCCTGGTGGGAAATGAGAGTTAAATTTGCCCGTTCAGACACCTCCAGCTAGCCTCTCATTGGTTCTCGCTATTCCTGTTCATCTTCCGCAGAATTTGCAAACTGGGCCAAACAGGAGGTTAAAGGGACCGACTCTCCAAGTCGGGAGAGTGTTAGTAAAGCGTCTGGAATGTTGCACCCTAGTACCAGGGTACGAAAACTGAGACATATTTGAACACGTCTCCCGATCACATGGTTGTTCATACTCTAGTTTCCACATGCATGTTTTAGCTGAAGGAAGAATACCTTAAACCTTGGTAGTTGAAACCCGTGGAATGGGTACCATGCAATATGACTTCAAAGGGTCTTCATTTGCTCACCGAACCTCTCCAATCCTATCACTGCTGCGTTTATGCCCCTGTACACATGCTTGATTCTCTTTCGGAGACATAGCAATCCATAGGTTTTAAGATACTTACTAGTCAGGTACATTCTTAGACGTTTAATATGCGGTGTTGAGTCCATTTCGTTGAGCAAGGAGTAGCTCTTGTCTATTCCATATTTGGCTTAAGGAACTTTATCTGTGCTCATTTCAATCTCTGGTTTTATGCAGCACCCCAACTCACCTTTACCCTTAAGCAAGCATAAGTTGGTTTTCTAAATTTGAGACCCTGTTCTGTTCTGTAATTCAGTTCCTGTGTAGCCAAGTTTCCATTCCGTGTATTACTGATATCTTATGATGTTTCTTTTTCTGTGTGACTTATTTCAGTTAGAATCATCATACCTGAATCCACTCATTGTGCTGCTAAGGGCCTGATGACATAGATTTCATTGCTGAGTGATATTGCTTTGTAAGTAAATACCACAACTTCTTTATCCATTTTTCACTTTCTGCGATGTTGAACTTGTACTGTAAACGAGGTTCTTGTAAACAGAGCCGTTCCAAACTTTGGGGTGGCTGTGTCTTTTTGATTTTAAATTCCCTAAGCTATAGGACCTTAAGTGGAAGTGCCCTAGGCTCTGTTGCTTTGTTTTTTAGATGTTTCAGGAAACACCATACACTTCTCCCGAGTGTCTGTTGGCAATTTACATCCCGCCCATCAGCATAACAAGGCTCCCAGTTCTCCATGGCCTGTCCTGCCTTTCTGGATTTTACACTTTTTTCAGATGGCCCTTTTGACCGGGGGGAAGTGAGACTTCATTGTAGTGCAGATTTCCTTTGCAAGCTTGCTTGGTTGGCCAAAAAGGGCTTATGCATTTTTTCCTGAATATATTCAGGAAAAAACGCATACACCCTTTTTGGCCAAGTGCATCATTGTGGACGTTCTGCCTGTTTTCCTATGCTTTCAATGCAATTCCAGTCTACCTCCTGAAATCGGTTTCCTGCAATTCTGCCCCACTTTCAAGTCCTCTTGGCAGCCTTACTTCAGTCTATTTTTGGAAGATAGCTGTCATTTATAACTCTGCAGGTTTGTGAATTACAGTGCCCCTGAGCTCCTTTCTTCAACTCGCTTTCTTGTGAGCTGGCCGCAACACCGCAGGATGGCTTCATGCCCTAATCTGGTTCTGGCACGGCACGCTGAGCCTTTGGTTAATTCCTCTTCCTGCTGGGAAATGAGAGTTAAATTTGCCCGTTCAGACACCTCCAGCTAGCCTCTCATTGGTTCTCGCTATTCCTGTTCATCTTCCGCAGAATTTGCAAACTGGGCCAAACAGGAGGTTAAGGGACTGACTCTCCAAGTCGGGAGAGTGTTAGTAAAGCGTCTGGAATGATGCACCCTAGTACCAGGGTACGAAAACTGAGACATATTTGAACACGTCTCCCGATCACATGGTTGATCATACTCTAGTTTCCACATGCATGTTTTAGCTGAAGGAAGAATACCTTAAACCTGGAGAGTTGAGACCCGTGTAATGGGTACCATGCAATATGACTTCAAAGGGTCTTCATTTGCTCACCGAACCTCTCCAATCCTATCACTGCTGCGTTTATGCCCCTGTACACAGGCTTGATTCTCTTTTGGAGACATAGCAATCCATAGGTTTTAAGATATTTACTAGTCAGGTACATTCTTAGACGTTTAATATGGGGTGTTGAGTCCATTTCGTTGAGCAAGGAGTAGCTCTTGTATATTCCATATTTGGCTTAAGGAACTTTATCTGTGCTCATTTCAATCTCTGGTTTTATGCAGCACCCCAACTCACCTTCCCCCTTAAGCAAGCATAAGTTGGTTTTCTAAACTTGAGACACTGTTCTGTTTTGTAATTCAGTTCATGTGTAGCCAAGTTCACATTCTGTGTATTAGTGATACCTTATGAAGTTTCTTTTCTGTGTGACTTATTTCAGTTCGAATCATCATACCTGAATCCACTCATTATGCTGCTATGGGCCTGATGACATAGATTTCATTGCTGAGTGATATTGCATTGTACGTAAGTACCACAAGTTCTTTATCCATTTTTCACTTTCTGTGATATTGAACTTGTACCGTAAACGAGGTTCTTGTAAACAGAGCCGTCCCAAACTTTGGGGTGGCTGTGTCTTTTTGATTTTAATTTACCTAAACTATAGGACCATAAGTTGAAGTGCCCTAGGCTCTGTTGCTTTGTTTTTTTGATGTTTCAGGAAACACCATACACTTCTCCAGAGTGGCTGTTGGCAATTTACCTCCCGCCCATCAGCATAACAAGGCTCCCAGTTCTCCATGGCCTGTCGTGCCTTTATGGATTTTACACTTTTTTCAGATGGCCCTTTTGACCAGGTGGAAGTGAGACTTCATTGTAGTGCAGATTTCCTTTGCAAGCTTGCTTGGTTGGCCAAAAACGGCGTATGCGTTTTTTCCTGAATATATTCAGGAAAAAACGCATACGCCCTTTTTGGCCAAGTGCATCATTGTCGAGTTTCTGACTCTCTTCATATGCTTTCAATGCAATTCCAGTCTACCTCCTGAAATCGGTTTCCTGCAATTCTGCCTTGCTTTCAATGCCTCTTCATAGCCTTACCTCAATATATTTTTTAAAAATAGTTGGCCTTTATAACTCTGCAGGTTTTTGAATTGCAGTGGCCCTTAGCTCCATTTTTTAGCTCTTATTTTTGTGGTCTTGCCCCATAACCACAGGATTCCTCGAAGCCCTATTTTTCTTCTGGGGCACCTTGCTGTGCCTTTGGTTAATTCTTCTTACTGATGTGATATTAGAGTGACATGTGCCCATTGAAACCGCTACAGCTAGTTTCTCACTGGTTCCCCCTATTCCCATTCATCCTCTGCACTAACTGCAGACTGTGCGATACCAGAACTTAAAGGCATTGACTCCATGTGGGGATGTTGTTAGTAAAGCGGCTGGAATGTCGATCCGGAGCCCCAGGAGAGGAAAAATGAGGTACGTTTTAGAAACCTTGCCCGATCATATGGTATACCAGTCGTTGGGTTTCCCAAGCATGGTTTAGCTGTAGGAAGATTCCCTTCAACCTGGAGTGTTGGGACCCTTGGACTGAGTAGCATGATGTATTGCATTAAACTTTCGGCAGTTGCTCACCAAAGCTCACCAATCCTGTCAGCCCCAAGTGTCCAGCCTTATGTCTTATCCAGCTGTGGGTTTATATGTGGTCAATCCAGGTTGCATCACAGCCCCTGAGCGAATTTTGTAAGAATTTTTCTCTCTTTCATTGTTTCAGCGTTTTGTTTTTAAAATTTATTTCTATAATGGGGTTTAGCTCATTTTCACTGCTGTGTTTGTGCCGCTCTGCACACACTTGATTCCCTTATGGAGATATATAAATACATGGGTTTTAAGATTCTTATTCCTCAGATATATTTCTCTGCGGTGTATAGGGTGTGTTGAGGCCTGTTCATTGAGCAAGGTGTAGATCTTGTCTAATACCTATTTGGTTTATTGAACGGTATCTGTGCTAATTTCAAACTCTGGTTTTATGCATCACCCCACCTCTCCTTTCCCCTTAAGCTGACATAAGTGTGTTTTCTAAATGTGAGACACTGTTCTGTTCTGTAATTCATTTCTTGTGCAGCCATATTTACCCTCCCTCTATAAGTGATATCTTATGATATGTTTCTTTTTCTGTTTGACTTATTTCAAGTAGTATTATCGGACCTAAATCCACTCTTTATCCTTCTACTAGCCTTATTACATTGATTTCATGGTGAAGAGATATTCCATTGTACATAAGTACCACATCTTCTTTATCCATTGTTCTCTTTCCTGGGATATTTAAGGTGTACTGAAGTTGAGGTTCTTGTAAACAGAGTAGCCCTAAACTGTGGTGTGCTTGTGTCTTGTTGATTTTTAGACTTCCCTAGATATACTCCCATGATTGGAAGTGTCCTATGCTCTGTAGCTCTGTTTTTTAGATGATTTAGGAACCACCATACACTTCTCCAGAGTGGCTCTCGGCAGTTCACACACTGCCCATCAGCGTATAAAGGCTCCCTGTTCTCCATGGCCTGTCCTGCATTTCTGGTTTTTACAATTTTTTAGGATGGCCCTTTTGACCGGTGGGAAGTGAGACTTCTTTGTTGTGCACATTTGCATTGCTTGCTTGCTTCGTTGCCCATAAAGTGCGTATGCGTTTTTTCCTGGATATAATCAGGAAAAAACGCATACGCCCTTTTGGGCCAACTGCATCATTGTCGAAATTCTGCCGCTTTTCATGTGCGTTAAAGACGAGTCCAATCTATCTCTTGAAATCTGTTTCTTGCAATTCTGTCTTGCATTCAGATCCTCTTCTTTGCCTTACCTCAACATATTTTTGGACGTTAGTTTTCATTTATAACTCTGCAGGTTTGTGAATTGCAGTGACCCTGAGCTCCATTTTTTAAGTTGCTCTTTTGTGAGCTGGCCTCAAACCCGCAGGATTGCTTCAGGCCCTATTTTGGCTCCGGCGAGGCAGGCTGAGCCTTTCTTTAATTCTTATTCTTAATGGGAAATTAGAGTGATATGTGCCCGTCCAAACCCCTACAACTCTTCTCTCATTGGTTCCCCCTCTTCACGTTCATCCTCCTCACAATTTGCAAAATGTGTGAAACAGAAGTTTAAATGTGCTGATTCTCCAAGTGGGGAGATTCTAAGTAGCGTGGCTGGAATGGTGAACAGGAGCACCAGGAGAGGATAAATGAGGTGCATTTTAGACACATCTCCCGATCACATGGTGTACAGTCCTCTGGGTTTTCCATGCATGTTTTAGCTGTAGGAAGATCCCTTGAACCTGCAGATTTGGGACCCATTGAATGGGTACCAGGTAGTATTACTTTAAAGGGTGTGCATTTCCTCACCCAACCTCACATTTCTCTTAGCGCAAACAGTTTCCAGCCTTATGTCTCATCCTGCTGTGGGTCTAGATGTGTTCAATCCATGTTGCATCACCGTCCCTGAGGAAAAGTTGTAAGAGGTTTTCTCTGTCTCTCTGTCGTTTATTTTTTTCAATTTATTACTATATTGGTTACAGCTGATTTTCAAAGCTCTGTTTCTTGCTGCTGTACATCCACTTGATTCACGTACAGAGAGACATCAATAAATTCCTTTTCAGATTCTTACCAGTCGTATATATTCTTTTCCGGTGACTTGAGTGTGCTGAGTGCAGTTCTTTTAGCTACCGTGTAGGCCTTGTTGATTATCAGTTTGGTATTTGGAATGGTATCTTTGCTAATTTCAACCTCCTGGATGATGCCTCACCCCTCCCCACCTTTCCCGTTTAGCAGCCTTATGCGTGTTTTCTACATATTTGACTATGTTTTTGTTTTGTAATTTATTTCATGTGTAGCCATTTTGGATTCCACCTTTAAGTGATATCTTATGATATGTGTCTTTTTCTTTTTGAATTCTGTCACTTAGAATGATCATACGTAACTCCTCCGGAGTTGTTACAACTGGCCATATTTCATTGATTTCCAGGCTGAATAATATTCCACTCTACCTAAGTACCACATCTCTATCCATTTTTTCCCTCCAGAGACATTTAAGTTATATCCTAGTCGAGGATCTTTTAAACAGAGAGGGGGTAAACATTGGGGTGCCTGTGTCCTCTCGATTTTTGTTTTTCCCAAGATATACGCCCATGAGTGCAAGTGCCCTATGCTCTGTAGCTCATTTTTTAGATGCTTTAGTAAACACAATACACTTCTCCAGAATGGCCGTTGGCAATATACATTTCCACTATAAGTCTCACAGGGCTCCCTCTTCTCGTTGCCCTGTCCTGCATTTCTGTTGTTTACGCTTTATGAGGATGGCTCTTCTGACCGATGCGAAGTGATATCTTTTGTAGTATTGACTTCCAGTGCCCACCTGTTTGGTTGGCTAAAAAAGTGTATGCCCTTTTCTTGAATATATACAGAAAAGAACGCATACACCCTTTTTGGCCAACTGCAATGTTGGCAATGTTCAGCTCCTTTTCTTGTGCTTAATGGCGAGTCCTTTCTACCTCCTCAAATCCCTTTCCTGCCATTCTCCCTTGCTTACAAGTCCTTTTCTCTGACTTTCCTCAAGACATTTTTCAGTGATGGATATTTTCAACTCTGCAGTTTTGTGAATTTTACTGCCCCTGAGTTCCATTGTTCAACTTGTGTTTATGGGAACTGGCCACAAAGCAGCGGGATTTCCTCAAGCCCTATACTGTTTCCATGGGCAACCCTAGCCTTTGGTCAATTCGTCTTCCTGATTGGAAATTAGAGTGACATGTGCCTGTCTGAACACCTAGGACTTGTCTCTCATTGTTCCTCATCCTTCCGCTTCATCCTCTGGACAAATTCCAAACTGTACGCAACAGGATGTTGACAGTGCTGACATCTCCAAGTGGGGAGACTGTTAGTAAAGACGCTGGAGGGGTGAACCCGAGCACCAGGAGATGAGGAGATGAGATGCCTTTTCCAGACTCTTCCCGATCAGACGGTATACCATCCTCTGGGTGTGACAGACATGTTTTAGCAGTAGGAAGAGTCCCATTCATGTAAGGAGAACACCAGGGCTTTTTCAAAATCAGTGTCTCCCCGAAACCCAAACTGGGGAAGTTTTTAAGCTACGGCTACACATATGTTCATTAAGGGCCTTGGGAAGTAGGCAGAGTCCAAACTTTAGATGATTGAAGTCTTCAGGGTCAGAAGCACTCACCACCAGCTTCCCTTAGGCTACACTTTAACTGTCATTGATAGATGATGTCAATAAAAATATCTATTCTTTTTCAGATTATTTCCCCTTATAGGTTATTGCAAAATGTTGAGTGTAGTTCCCTGTGCTATACAGTAGTTCCTTGTTGATGATCTATTTTATACATAGCAGTGTGTATGTGTTCATTCCAAACTGTTAATTTATCCCTCCTCCCACCTTTCCCCTTTGGTAATAATAAATTATAAGATTTTATACTTCTCAGAAATGGGGGAGCTGAAAGAGAGGTATCATTTTCAATGGAAAAGCATTTAAAACAAGATTGAAGGTTTAACCAAGATTATTAGCTGTACATCCTTGGAAAGAAATCACTTCGTTTCTCTAATATAGACCTGACAAATAAGACAAACCTTTTCACTGAACTTGCTTATAAAAAGTGATGGAAATATCAAATGGAAGTGTTAGAAACATCTTATTTTACCCGAGCCTTATACACTGTTCTATGTTAACTACAGTTTGGCTCACACATCTGTTCATTGAGGTTACAATAGTCTCAATTTCTGTTACTGATCCTCCAGAGTGGACCCCAACAAGTGTCCCCCTGCCCAGTGTCATTGGGGCCAAGAGATCGAGACTGAGTTTGGTTCACAAGCAAAGGAAACTTTATATTTTGATCAGAGAATGGAGAGGTGAGAGCATGCACTACCCCGTGGGCTGTGGGCTGGGCTGCTGTGTAGAGATCCTGTCAGAGTCAGTGGGAGGGAGGGAGGCAGCGGAGCTCTCGAGGGCCGGGTTGGCTGTAGCTCAGGCTCTATATCGTGGAGTCTGCACTGGGCCCCAGGAGCTGAGGTGTTGACCCAGCCATTCTGCACTAGGAAATCTGGTCTGAAGTGCCGGGTGTGGAACCTCTGCATGCGGGACCCTAGGAGCACGTGAAATTAGACAAAGCACAAAGGATAAAAAAGGTTAGACTTGACTTTATTGCCCAGATTCTATTTTTATCTCCCAGGGATTTTTAATGGGCTTTGCTGGGGACAAACCCCTCCTCTGCCTTTTGTCCCGTTCCTCATTCTTGGAGTGCTGAGGGTGCAGACCCTTCTTCTGTAACTGCTGAGTGCTGAGTTGGGAGCCCTCATACCCTGGGGCGAGGGTCAGAGCTTCTCCCCAGCAGCCTCCCGGTGACGTTGATTGTCCCCAGGACCCCTGCCTCCCTGCTCGTCCACCTGAGCACCAGCATTGGAAGTGTTATAGATTCTAATGACCTTTAAGGGTCCAGGAAAGAGATGTGCAGAGACGCTGTGGGGGCCGGTTTCACCCCGCCCCACATTTGTTCGGCCACCTTAGGCTGACCGTCTCTGCCAGCCTAGATGCTCTGACCAGTAGTCTGCGCTTTCTTCAATTAGGCCCCTGAATTAACGTACAAACAGCACCAGGTGTCAGAGCCCTGCCCGCTCAACTCCCAGACAGTCCAGGGTCAGTGGTGATCAAGGACCATGATGGCTACTGAGTCAACAGCCTTTTGAAGTAAACAGGAGTCCAGCCGGTCTTATTGGCCACCATCATCACGGTGTCTGTAGGCTTTTCTATGGTGACAGTGTGGTATACTGTTCCCCCGCCAAGATTATTAGCTCCCCTCTGGGTGCAGTAAGTCCTGCAAGCAGTAGTCTACTCTTTTGGGACACACTCTTGTTGTTTTATGAGAGAAACTCCAGGTCAAGTGATGTTCACACGAGTCGTCATGGTGCCCTGTTGCCCCCGGTTATCTCTCTGGATGTTGGAGTTGGAGGGCCTCCTCACTCGAGGTCGGTGTGCCCACAGAGCGAACCCTGCAACTTCAGGGCATGGTTGGTGGTTAGGATCACCACGTGGGGTCCTTTTCCCTTAGGAGGGAGGTGGCCTTTTGGGCTGCTGATTTCCAGGTTTTTAGATACCGCCAGTATCTTGGCCAGATGTGGCAGTGGGCCAAGCCCCTTAGTGACCGTAGTTTATCCTACCTGGATGGCATTCTTGCATTGTTCCATTTCAAGTGGTCCCAGTTTTTGCACTAATTCTCCAATGGCGATTCACCTTTCACTGGGAATGTAAAGGTCAAAGGGTTTAGCTAAATTAGGGAGTTCCAGGGCAAGGGTCTGAATTGACTGCTCTTTCCATTCTTGAAAGGCCACTTCTGGATTCTATTCAAAAGGATCATCATCTTTTCCTTTCAGTGTTTCATATAGAGGCCCAGCTAGTAGACTGTAGTTAGGGATCCAGAAGCAGCAAACCCTGGCCTCCCCAGGAACCCCTAAGCTGTCTTCTAGTTTTAGAAAGGGGTAAGGCTGAAAATGGTTTCTTCCCTTTCCTGGGATGGGCTTCTCTGACCTTCTGTGAGAATGAAGCCCAGGCAGGTCACCGCAGTCTGTGATATTTGAGCTTTTTCTTGGACAACTTCTATCCTTTATTGGCTTGGAAGTTCAGAGGCCTCCTTAGTAGGGCTGGTGATCAGAATGTCGTCTGCATATTGAAGGAGGGTTTCCTTTTCCAGAGGTAGAACTTTTAGGTCTTTAGCTAAGCTTTCCCCAAAGATGGTGTGGGAATTTTTGCACCCTTGGGGCCAGACGGCCCGGAAGTATTGTTTTAGTTGTATGTTGAGTCCTGCCACTCACAAGCCAAAATTTCTTGTGACTCTGGGACTAATGGAATACAAAAGAAGGCATCATTGAAGACTAATACAGAATACCATGTCCTGGTGGTTGGTAGAATGACCAGCAGGGTGTAGGAATTAGGAGCAACTGGAGGTATATCCTCGGTGGCTTCACTGACTGTCCTGACATCCTTTACCAGGTCCCCAGCAGCCCATGGGGCTCTCGTGGTCAAACCAATCCCAGAATATGGAGCTCACCTGGGCAGGTACCCCACCCCCACCCCAGCCCACGGGGCTCTCGTGGTCAGGCCCCTCCCAGGATACAGAGCTACCCTTGCAGGTACCGTGGCAGGGCTGGGCACACAGGAACCGTGCACATAGCCCTCATTGCAGAGCACCCCCAGCTCACCTGTCGCTCAGAGCTGACACAGAGCACCTCAGAGCAGGACTTGAACTAACAAACAGCAGCTGCGACAGGTCTGTGACCCTGGGCATCACTCCGTGAGGCCTCCCTCCACCTGGTCTTCCAGAGACTTCCACTGCACCCGGGGCACCAGGCCTCTGTCTCCAACCACCACCCACCCCTCCTCTCCCTGACTCCTGGGTTCCTCTCATTAGGAGAGGGTTTTCTTGAAGTTGTCTCCCACTCATGGGCCAGATAAAATGATTAGAAAACAAGCCAAAGCTGCAGCCCCTTGTCTATCCTGACTCTCAGGAGCCCACACCTGTTCCTTGGACCTGGCCGGTTCAGCAAGTTCCATTTTCTGCAACTGTGAGCCCCTGAGGGGTGATGATTGGCTGACCTGGGCAGCCTTACCGTGCCGGCCAGCCCTCCCCAGGTGTGCCTGGGTTGAGATCAATATAAATACCACTCCAGGCAGCAAGAGCCCCTGCAGCCATGCCTGACGCCATTTTCTCTGCCCTGTCAGCAGTCTCGGGGCTGGGCTGGTGGGAGGGAGTGAGAGACCACGGCTTTGTGGGTGGCCCAGTGTGAGTGGGGCTCTGCTGGACTTTCTGCAGCAGTTGCCAGGCTGCCACCTGCTAAAGAAGAGGATGTGTCACCCATACCTGCTGCTGGAATTTCTCCCTGGGCAGAGGTGAGGAAGGAAAAAAGCAGTGGGGGCAGGGACAGGACGGGTATCTCAGGCAGGGAAATGGAAATCTTCCAGAAGAGCACCCAGGGCCAGGACCATCCTGGCTGGCCTGCAGGCACCAAGTCGGCCGGCATGCTGTCACTCGTGTGGCTCTATGGCCCTTCCTCTAGGCTTTCAAGTCCTTGTATATATTCAGGTGTTTTACCTGGGATGGGTGGGAATAGTTCAGCAGCAACTGGCCTGGGGCTCAGCTCACGTTTACTCACAGATGCCTCGGCACGGTGCCCCAGCTTTGCAATGAGGACGCTTGTTGCGTGGGGGCTGCTGGCTGAATGGGAGACGATTCCCCACCACTGACCAACTTCAGAATTGTTTACAACTGGAGCAAGTGCCCTGATACGGTTTTCCTCTGTGTAACTGGTGGGTTCTGTGTTTTTTTCTCTTTTTCGTTTTTGGTTCAAGGTAGATTTTATTCCTCTTTTTTGTATTTACAGATATAAGCATGGAAATAATTTATTCATATAAATACATGTATGTGCAGGGAATAATTGTTTTTTCTGTTTTATTTTTTAAATTTTATTTCTTTTTAATTTTGAATTTTATTTTATATTTTTATACAGCAGGTTCTTATTGGTTATCTATTTTATACATATAAATGTATACATGCCAATCCCAGTCTCTCAACTCCTCCCACCACCACCCCCCCAACAGCTTTCCCCCCTTGTTGTCCATACGTTTGTTGTCTACATCTGTTGCTCTATTTATGCCTTGCAAAATGGTTAATCTGTACAGTTTTTCTAGGTTCCACATATATGCATGAATATACAGGATTTGTTTTTCTCTTTCTGACTTACTTCACTCTGTATGACAGCCTCTAGATCCATCGACGTCTCTACAAATGACCCAATTTCATTCCTTTTCATGGCTTAGTAATATTCCATTTTATATATGTACCACAGCTTTATGCATTCGTCTGTCTGTGGGCATTTAGGTTGCTTCCATTACCTCGATATTGTAAATAGTGATGCAATGAACATTGCGGTGAATGACTCTTTTTGATTTATGGTTTTGTCTGGGTATATGTCCAGTACTGGGATTGCTGTATCATATGGTAATTCTATTGTTAGTTTCTTAAGAAATTCCATATTGTTCTCCATAATGACTGTATCAATTTATATTCCCAACAATAGTGGAAGAGGGTTCCTTTTCTCCACACCCTTTCCAGCAATTTTTGTTTGTAGATTTTCAATGATGCCTATTCTACCAGGTGTGAGGTGATACCTCATTGTTGAATCCATTTCGTTGAGCAAGGGGTAGCTCTTGTCTATTACATATTTGGCTTATGGAACGGTATCTGTGCTAATTTCAAACTCTGCTTTTATGCA
This sequence comes from Delphinus delphis, assembly GCF_949987515.2. Lineage (NCBI taxonomy): Eukaryota > Metazoa > Chordata > Mammalia > Artiodactyla > Delphinidae > Delphinus > Delphinus delphis. The sequence continues at coordinate 96,088,716 of NC_082684.1, read as the reverse complement.
GCACCCCAACTGACCTTCCCCCTTAAGCAAGCATAAGTTGGTTTTCTAAATTTGAGACCCTGTTCTGTTCTGTAATTCAGTTAATGTGTAGCCAAGTTCACATTCCGTGTATTAGTGATACCTTATGATGTTTCTTTTTCTGTGTGACTTATTTCACTTAGAATCATCGTGCCTCAATCCACTCATTATGCTGGTACGGGCCTGGTGACATAGATTTCATTGCTGAGTGGTATTCTGTTGTACATAAGTACCGCAACTTCTTTATCCATTATTTGCTCTCTGGGATATTTAACTTGTGCCGCAGAAGAGATTCCTGTAAAAAGAGCCGTCCCAAACTTTGGGGTGGCTGTGTCTTTTTGATTTTAATTTCCCTAAGCTATAGGACCATAAGTGGAAGTGCCCTAGGCTCTGTTGCTTTGGTTTTTAGATGTTTCAGGAAACACCATACACTTCTCCCGAGTGTCTGTTGGCAATTTACATCCCGCCCATCAGCATAACAAGGCTCCGAGTTCTCCATGGCCTGTCCTGCCTTTCTGGATTTTACACTTTTTTCAGATGGCCCTTTTGACCGGGGGGAAGTGAGACTTCATTGTAGTGCAGATTTCCTTTGCAAGCTTGCTTGGTTGACCAAAAAGGGCGTATGCGTTTTTTCCTGAATATATTCAGGAAAAAACGCACACGCCCTTTTTGGCCAAGTGCATCATTGTCGACGTTCTGCCTCTTTTCCTGTGTTTTAAATGCAATCCAATTCCGATTCCTCCTGAAATCGGTTTCCTGCAATTCTGCCCCGCATTCAAGTCCTCTTGGCAGCCCTACTTCAGTATATATTCGGACTATAGCTGTCTTTTATAAATCTGCTGGTTTGTGAATTACAGTGCCCCTGAGCTCCTTTCTTCAACTCGCTTTCTTGTGAGCTGGCCACAACACCACAGGATTGCTTCAGGCCCTAATCTGGTTCCGGCACGGCACGCTGAGCCTTTGGTTTATTCCTCTTCCCTTTGGGAAATGAGAGTTAAATTTGCCCGTCCAGACACCTCCAGCTAGTCTCTCATTGGTTTTCCCTGTTCCTGTTCATCTTCCACAGAAATTGCAAACTGGGCCAAACAGGAGGTTAAAGGCACTCACTCTCCAAGTGAGGAGAGTGTTAGTAAAGCGTCTGGAATGTTGCACCCGAGTACCAGGGAACGAAAAGTGAGACACATTTGAACACATTTCTCGATCATACGGTGGATCATACTCTGGGTTCCACATCCATGTTTTAGCTGAAGGAAGAATCCCTTAAACCTGGAGAGTTGAGACCCATGGAATGGGTACCATGCAATATGACTTCAAAGGGTCTGCATTTGCTCACCGAACCTCACCAATCTTATGAGCCCCAAGTGTCCAGCCTTATGTGTCACCCAGCTCTGGGTGTAGATATGGTAAATGCAGGTTGCATCAGAAGCCTTGAATGAATTACTTAAGTATTGCTCTCTATATCACTGTCATTGTGTTTTGTTTAAGAAATTTATTTTTAATATGGGATTTAGCTGATTTTCACTGCTTTAATGCCGCTGTACACACTCTTGATTCTCTTACAGAGATATATAAATCCATAGCTTTTATGATTCTTACTAGTCAGGTATATTCCTAGGCGTTGAATATGGGGTGTTGAGTCCATTTCGTTGAGCAAGGAGTAGCTCTTGTCTATTCCATATTTGGCTTATAGAACTTTATCTGTGCTCATTTCAATCTCTGGTTTTATGCAGCACCCCAACTCACCTTTCCCCTTAAGCAAGCATAAGTTGGTTTTCTAAATTTGAGACCCTGTTCTGTTTTGGAATTCAGTTCCTGTGTAGCCAAGTTTACATTCCGTGTATTAGTGATATCTTATGATGTTTCTTTTTCTGTGTGACTTATTTCAGTTCGAATCATCATACCGGAATCCACTCATTATGCTGCTACAGGCCTGATGACATAGATTTCTTTGCTGAGTGATATTGCATTGTACGTAAGTACCACAAGTTCTTTATCCATTTTACACTTTCTGCGATATTGAACTTGTACCGTATATGACATTCTTGTAAACAGAGCCATCCCAAACTTTGGGGTGGCTGTGTCTTTTTGATGTTAATTTCCCTAAACTATAGGACCATAAGTGGAAGTGTCCTAGGCTCTGTTGCTTTGTTTTTTAGATGTTTCAGGAAACACCATACACTTCTCCAGAGTGGCTGTTGGCAATGTACATCCCGCCCATCAACATAAGAAGGCTCCCACTTCTCCATGGCCTGTCGTGCCTTTATGGATTTTACACTTTTTTCAGATGGCCCTTTTGACCAGGGGAAAGTGAGACTTCATTGTAGTGCAGATTTCCTTTGCAAGCTTGCTTGGTTGGCCAAAAAGTGTGTATGCGTTTTTTCCTGACTATATTCAGGAAAAAACGCATACGCCCTTTTTGGCCAAGTGCATCATTGTGGACGTTCTGCCTCTTTTCCTATGCTTTCAATGCAATTCCAGTCTACCTCCTGAAATCGGTTTCCTGCAATTCTGCCCCGCTTTCAAGTCCTCTTGGCAGCCTTACTTCAGTATATTTTTGGACGATAGCTGTCATTTATAACTCTGCAGGTTTGTGAATTACAGTGCCCCTGAGCTCCTTTCTTCAACTCGCTTTCTTGTGAGCTGGCCGCAACACCGCAGGATGGCTTCAGGACCTAATCTGGTTCCGGCACGGCACGCTGAGCCTTTGGTTATTTCCTCTTCCTGGTGGGAAATGAGAGTTAAATTTGCCCGTCCAGACACCCCAGCTAGTCTCTCATTGGTTCTCCCTATTCCTGTTCATCTTCCGCAGAAATTGCAAACTGGGCCAAACAGGAGGTTAAAGGCGCGGACTCTTCAAGTGGGGAGAGTGTTAGTAAAGCGTCTGGAATTTTGCAACCGAGTACCAGGGGAGGAAAACTGAGACATATTTGAACACGTCTCCCGTTCACACGGTTGATCATACTCTGGGTTCCACATGCATGTTTTAGCTGAAGGAAGAATACCTTAAACCTGGAGAGTTGAGATCCGTGTAATGGGTACCATGCAATTTGACTTCAAGGGGTCTTCATTTGCTCACCGAACCTCTCCAATCATATCACTGCTGCGTTTATGCCCCTGTACACACGCTTGATTCTCTTTTGGAGACATAGCAATCCATAGGTTTTAAGATACTTACTAGTCAGGTACATTCTTAGGCGTTTAATATGGGGTGTTGAGTCCATTTCATTGAGCAAGGAGTAGCTCTTGTCTATTCCATATTTGGCTTAAGGAATTTTATCTGTGCTCATTTCAATCTCTGGTTTTCTGCAGCACCCCAACTCACCTTTCCTCTTAAGGAAGCATAAGTTGGTTTTCTAAATTTGAGACCCTGTTCTGTTTTGGAATTCAGTTCCTGTGTAGCCAAGTTTACATTCCGTGTATTAGTGATATCTTATGATGTTTCTTTTTCTGTGTGACTTATTTCAGTTAGAATCATCGTACCTGAATCCACTCATTATGCTGCTATGGGCCTGATGACATAGATTTCACTGCTGAGTGATACTGCATTGTACGTATGTACCACAAGTTCTTTATCCATTTTTCACTTTCTGTGATATTGAACTTGTACGGTAAACGAGGTCTTGTAAACAGAGGCGTCCCAAATTTTGGGGTGGCTGTGTCTTTTTGATTTTAATTTCCCAAAGCTATAGGACCATAAGTGGAAGTGCCCTAGGCTCTGTTGCTTTGGTTTTTAGATGTTTCAGGAAACACAATACACTTCTCCCGAGTGTCTGTTGACAATTTACATCCCGCCCATCAGCATAATAAGACTCCCAGTTCTCCATGGCCTGTCCTGCCTTTCTGGATTTTACACTTTTTTCAGATGGCCCTTGTGACCGGGGGAAGTGAGACTTCATTGTAGTGCAGATTTCCTTTGCAAGCTTGCTTGGTTGGCCAAAAAGTGTGTATGCGTTTTTTCCTGAATATATTCAGGAAAAAACGCATATGCCCTTTTTGGCCAAGTGCATCATTGTGGACGTTCTGCCTCTTTTCCTATGCTTGAAATGCAATTCCAGTCTACCTCCTGAAATCGGTTTCCTGCAATTCTGACCCGCTTTCAAGTCCTCTTGGCAGCCTTACTTCAGTATATTTTTGGACAATACCTGTCATTTATAACTCTGCAGGTTTGTGAATTACAGTGCCCCTGAGCTCCTTTCTTCAACTCGCTTTCTTTTGAGCTGGCCGCAACACCGCAAGATGGCTTCAGGCCCTAATCTGTTTCCGGCACGACACGCTGAGCCTTTGGTTATTTCCTCTTCCTGGTGGGAAATGAGAGTTAAATTTGCCCGTCCAGACACCTCTAGCTAGTCTCTCATTGGTTCTCCCTATTCCTGTACATCTTCCGCAGAAATTGCAAACTGGGCCAAACAGGAGGTTAAAGACGTTGACTCTTCAATTGGGGAGAGTGTTAGTAAAGCGTCTGGAATGTTGCACCTGAGTACCAGGGTACGAAAACTGAGACATATTTGAACACGTCTCCTGTTCACACAGTTGATCATACTCTGGGTTCCACATGCATGTTTTAGCTGAAGGAAGAATACCTTAAACCTGCAGAGTTGAGACCCGTGTAATGGGTACCATGCAATATGACTTCAAAGGGTCTTCATTTGCTAACCGAACCTCTCCAATCCTATCACTGCTGCGTTTATGCCCCTGTAAACATGTTTGATTCTCTTTTGGAGACATAGCTATCCATAGGTTTTAAGATACTTACTAGTCATGTACATTCTTAGGCGTTTAATATGGAATGTTGAGTCCATTTCGTTGAGCAAGGAGTAGCTCTTGTCTATTCCATATTTGGCTTAAGGAACTTTATCTGTGCTCATTTCAATCACTGGTTTTATGCAGCACCCCAACTCACCTTTACCCTTCAGCAAGCATAAGTTGCTTTTCTAAATTTGAGACCCTGTTCTGTTTTGGAATTCAGTTCCTGTGTAGCCAAGTTTACATTCCGTGTATTAGTGATATCTTATGATGTTTCTTTTTCTGTGTGACTTATTTCAGTTAGAATCATCGTACCTGAATCCACTCATTATGCTGATACGGGCCTGATGACATAGATTTCATTGCTGAGTGATACTGCATTGTACGTAAGTACCACAAGTTCTTTATCCATTTTTCACTTTCTGTGATATTGAACTTGTACGGTAAACGAGGTTCTTGTAAACAGAAGCGTCCCAAAATTTGCAGTGGCTGTGTCTTTTTGATTTTAATTTCCCTAAGCTATAGGACCATAAGTGGAAGTGCCCTAGGCTCTGTTGCTTTGTTTTTTAGATGTTTCAGGAAACACCATACACTTCTCCCGAGTGTCTGTTGGTAATTTACATCCCGCCCATCAGCATAACAAGGCTCCCAGTTCTCCATGGCCTGTCCTGCCTTTCTGGATTTTACACTTTTTTCAGATGGCCCTTTTGACCAGGGGGAAGTGAGACTTCATTGTAGTGCAGATTTCTTTGCAAGTTTGCTTGGTGGGCCAAAAAGGGCGTATGCGTTTTTTCCTGAATATATTCAGGAAAAAACGCATATGCCCTTTTTGGCCAAGTGCATCATTGTGGACGTTCTGCCTCTTTTCCTATGCTTTCAATGCAATTCCAGTCTACCTCCTGAAATTGGTTTCCTGCAATTCTGCCCCGCTTTCAAGTCCTCTTGGCACCCTTACTTCAGTATATTTTTGGATGATAGCTGTCATTTATAACTCTGCAGGTTTGTGAATTACAGTGCCCCTGAGCTCTTTTCTTCAACTCGGTTTCTTGTGACCTGGCCGCAACACCGCAGGAAGGCTTCAGGCCCTAATCTGGTTCTGGCACGGCACGCTGAGCCTTTGGTTATTTCCTCTTCCTGGTGGGAAATGAGAGTTAAATTTGCCCGTTCAGACACCTCCAGCTAGTCTCTCATTGGTTCTCGCTATTCCTGTTCATCTTCCGCAGAAATTGCAAACTGGGCCAAACAGGAGGTTAAAGGGACTGACTCTCCAAGTCGGGAGAGTGTTAGTAAAGCGTCTGGAATGTTGCACCCGAGTAGCAAGGTACGAAAACTGAGACATATTTGAACACGTCTCCCAATCACATGGTTGATCATACTCTAGGTTCCACATGCATGTTTTAGCTGAAGGAAGAATACCTTAAACCTGGGTAGTTGAAACCCTTGGAATGGGTACCATGCAATATGACTTCAAAGGGTCTTCATTTGCTCACCAAACCTCTCCAATCCTATCACTGCTGCGTTTATGCCCCTGTACACATGCTTGATTCTCTTTCGGAGACATAGCAATCCATAGGTTTTAAGATACTTACTAGTCAGGTACATTCTTAGGCGTTTAATATGCGGTGTTGAGTCCATTTCGTTGAGCAAGGAGTAGCTCTTGTCTATTCCGTATTTGGCTTAAGGAACTTTATCTGTGCTCATTTCAATCTCTGGTTTTATGCAGCACCCCAACTCACCTTTCCCCTTAAGCAAGCATAAGTTGGTTTTCTAAATTTGAGACCCTGTTCTGTTTTGGAATTCAGTTCCTGTGTAGCCAAGTTTACATTCCGTGTATTACTGATATCTTATGATGTTTCTTTTTCTGTGTGACTTATTTCAGTTAGAATCATAATACCTGAATCCACTCATTGTGCTGCTAAGGGCCTGATGACATAGATTTCATTGCTGAGTGATATTGCTTTGTAAGTAAATACCACAACTTCTTTATCCATTTTTCACTTTCTGCGATATTGAACTTGTACTGTAAACGAGGTTCTTGTAAACAGAGGCGTCCCAAACTTTGGGGTGGCTGTGTCTTTTTGATTTTAATTTCCCTAAGCTATAGGACCATAAGTGGAAGTGCCCTAGGCTCTGTTGCTTTGTTTTTTAGATGTTTCAGGAAACACCATACACTTCTCCCAAGTGTCTGTTGGCAATTTACATCCCGCCCATCAGCATAACAAGGCTCCCAGTTCTCCATGGCCTGTCCTGCCTTTCTGGATTTTACACTTTTTTCAGATGGCCCTTTTGACCGGGGGGGAAGTGAGACTTCATTGTAATGCAGATTTCCTTTGCAAGCTTGCTTGGTTGGCCAAAAAGTGCGTATGTGTTTTTTCCTGAATATATTCAGGAAAAAACGCATACGCCCTTTTTGGCCAAGTGCATCATTGTGGACGTTCTGCCTCTTTTCCTATGCTTTCAATGCAATTCCAGTCTACCTCCTGAAATCGGTTTCCTGCAATTCTGCCCCGCTTTCAAGTCCTCTTGGCAGCCTTACTTCAGTCTATTTTTGGAAGATAGCTGTCATTTATAACTCTGCAGGTTTGTGAATTACAGTGCCCCTGAGCTCCTTTCTTCAACTCGCTTTCTTGTGACCTTGCCGCAACACTGCGGGATGGCTTCAGGCCCTAATCTGGTTCCGGCATGGCACTCTGAGCCTTTGGTTAATTCCTCTTCCTGCTGGGAAATGAGAGTTAAATTTGCCCGTCCAGACACCTCCAGCTAGTCTCTAATTGGTTCTCGCTATTCCTGTTTATCTTCTGCAGAAATTGCAAACTGGGCCAAACAGGAGGTTAAAGGGACTGACTCTCCAATTCAGGAGAGTGTTAGTAAAGCGTCTGGAATGTTGCACCCGAGTACCAGGGTACGAAAACTGAGACATATTTGAACACATCTCCCGATCACATGGTTGATCATACTCTAGGTTCCACATGCATGTTTTAGCTGAAGGAAGAATACCTTAAACCTGGGTAGTTGAAACCCGTGGAATGGGTACCATGCAATATGACTTCAAAGGTTCTTCATTTGCTCACGAACCTCTCCAATCCTATCTGTGCTGCGTTTATGCCCCTGTACACATGCTTGATTCTCTTTCGGAGACATAGCAATCCATAGGTTTTAAGATACTTACTAGTCAGGTACATTCTTAGGCGTTTAATATGGGGTGTTGAGTCCATTTCGTTGAGCAAGGAGTAGCTCTTGTCTATTCAATATTTGGCTTAAGGAACTTTATCTGTGCTCATTTCAATCTCTGGTTTTATGCAGCACCCCAACTCACCTTTACCCTTAAGCAAGCATAAGTTGGTTTTCTAAATTTGAGACCCTGTTCTGTTCTGTAATTCAGTTCCTGTGTAGCCAAGTTTCCATTCCGTGTATTACTGATATCTTATGATGTTTCTTTTTCTGTGTGACTTATTTCAGTTAGAATCATCATACCTGAATCCACTCATTGTGCTGCTAAGGGCCTGATGACACAGATTTCATTGCTGAGTGATATTGCTTTGTAAGTAAATACCACAACTTCTTTCTCCATTTTTCACTTTCTGTGATGTTGAACTTGTACTGTAAACGAGGTTCTTGTAAACAGAGCCGTTCCAAACTTTGGGGTGGCTGTGTCTTTTTGATTTTAATTTCCCTAAGCTATAGGACCATAAGTGGAAGTGCCCTAGGCTCTGTTGCTTTGTTTTTTAGATGTTTCAAGAAACACCATACACTTCTCCCAAGTGGTTGTTGGCAATTTACATCCCGCCCATCAGCATAACAAGGCTCCCAGTTCTCCATGGCCTGTCCTGCCTTTCTGGATTTTACACTTTTTTCAGATGGCCCTTTTGACTGGGGGGAAGTGAGACTTCATTGTAGTGCAGGTTTCCTTTGCAAGCTTGCTTGGTTGGCCAAAAAGGGCGTATGCGTTTTTTCCTGAATATATTCAGTAAAAAACGCATACGCCCTTTTTGGCCAAGTGCATCATTGTGGACGTTCTGCCTCTTTTCCTATGCTTTCAATGCAATTCCAGTCTACCTCCTGAAATCGGTTTCCTGCAATTCTGCCCCGCTCTGAAGTACACTTGGCAGCCTTACTTCAGTCTATTTTTGGACGATAGCTGTCATTTATAACTCTGCAGGTTTGTGAATTACAGTGCCCCTGAGCTCCTTTCTTCAACTTGCTTTCTTGTGACCTGGCCGCAACACCGCAGGTTGGCTTCAGGCCCTAATCTGGCTCCGACACGGCACGCTGAGCCTTTGGTTATTTCCTCTTCCTGGTGGGAAATGAGAGTTAAATTTGCCCGTCCAGACACCTCCAGCTAATCTCTCATTGGTTCTCGCTATTCCTGTTCATCTTCCGCAGAAATTGCAAACTGGGCCAAACAGGAGGTTAAAGGCGCTGACTCTCCAAGTGGGGAGAGTGTTAGTAAAGCGTCTGGAATGTTGCACCCGAGGACCAGGGTACGAAAACTGAGACATATTTGAACACGTCTCCCGTTCACATGGTTGATCATACTCTGGGTTCCACATGCATGTTTTAGCTGAAGGAAGAATACCTTAAACCTGGGTAGTTGAAACCCGTGGAATGGGTACCATGCAATATGACTTCAAAGGGTCTTCATTTGCTCACGAACCTCTCCAATCCTATCACTGCTGCGTTTATGCCCCTGTACACATGTTTGATTCTCTTTCGGAGACCTAGCAATCTATAGGTTTTACGATACTTACTAGTCAGGTACATTCTTAGGCGTTTAATATGCGGTGTTGAGTCCATTTCGTTGAGCAAGGAGTAGCTCTTGTCTATTCCATATTTGGCTTAGGGAACTTTATCTGTGCTCATTTCAATCTCTGGTTTTATGCAGCACCCCAACTCACCTTTCCCCTTAAGCAAGCATAAGTTGGTTTTCTAAATTTGGGACCCTGTTCTGTTTTGTAATTCAGTTCCTCTGTAGCCAAGTTTATATTCCATGTATTAGTGATATCTTTTGATGTTTCTTTTTCTGTGTGACTTATTTCAGTTAGAATCACCATTCCCGAATCCACTCATTATGCTGCTACGGGCCTGGTGACACAGATTTCATTGCTGAGTGATATTGCTTTGTAAGTAAATACCACAACTTCTTTATCCATTTTTCACTTTCTGCGATGTTGAAGTTGTACTGTAAAGGAGGTTCTTGTAAAGAGAGCCGTTCCAATCTTTGGGGTGGCTGTGTCTTTTTGATTTTAATTTCCCTAAGCTATAGGACCATAAGTGGAAGTGCCCTAGGTTCTGTTGCTTTGTTTTTTAGATGTTTCAGGAAACACCATACACTTCTCCCCAGTGGTTGTTGGCAATTTACATCCCGCCCATCAGCATAACAAGGCTCCCAGTTCTCCATGGCCTGTCCTGCCTTTCTGGATTTTACACTTTTTTCAGATGGCCCTTTTGACGGGGGGGAAGTGAGACTTCATTGTAGTGCAGATTTCCTTTGCAAGCTTGCTTGGTTGGCCAAAAAGGGCGTATGCGTTTTTTCCTGAATATATTCAGGAAAAAACGCATACGCCCTTTTTGGCCAAGTGCATCATTGTGGACGTTCTGCCTCTTTTCCTATGCTTTCAATGCAATTCCAGTCTACCTCCTGAAATCGGTTTCCTGCAATTCTGCCCAGCTTTCAAGTCCTCTTGGCAGCCTTACTTCAGTCTATTTTTGGACGATAGCTGTCATTTATAACTCTGCAGTTTTGTGAATTACAGTGCCCCTGAGCTCCTTTCTTCAACTCGCTTTCCTCTGAGCTGGCCGCAACACCGCAGGATGGCTTCAGGCCCTAACCTGGTTCCGGTACGGCACGCTGAGCCTTTGGTTATTTCCTCTTCTTGGTGGGAAATGAGAGTTAAATTTGCCCGTCCAGACACCTCCAGCTAGCCTCTCATTGGTTCTCGCTATTCCTGTTCATCTTCCGCAGAAATTGCAAACTGGGCCAAACAGGAGGTTAAAGGGACTGACTCTCCAAGTCGGGAGAGTGTTAGTAAAGCATCTGGAATGTTGCACCCGAGTACCAGGGGAGGAAAACTGAGACATATTTGAACACGTCTCCCGTTCACATGGTTGATCATACTTGGGTTCCACATGCATGTTTTAGCTGAAGGATGAATACCTTAAACCTGGAGAGTTGAGACCCGTGCAATGGGTACCATGCAATATGACTTCAAAGGGTCTTCATTTGCTCACCGAACCTCTCCAATCCTATCACTGCTGCGTTTATGCCCCTGTACACATGCTTGATTCTCTTTTGGAGACATAGCAATCCATAGGTTTTAAGATACTTTCTAGTCAGGTGCATTCTAAGTCGTTTAATATGGGGTTTTGAGTCCATTTCGTTGAGCAAGGAGTAGCTCTTGTCTATTCCATATTTGGCTTAAGGAACTTTATCTGTGCTCATTTCAATCTCTGGTTTTATGCAGCACCCCAACTCACCTTTCCCCTTAAGCAAGCATAAGTTGGTTTTCTAAATTTGAGACCCTGTTCTGTTTTCGAATGTAGTTCCTGTGTAGCCAAGTTTACATTCCGTGTATTAGTGATATCTTATGATGTTTCTTTTTCTGTGTGACTTATTTCAGTTAGAATCATCGTACCTGAATCCACTCATTATGCTGCTACGGGCCTGATGACATAGATTTCATTGCTGAGTGATACTGCATTGTACGTAAGTACCACAAGTTCTTTATCCATTTTTCACTTTCTGTGATATTGAACTTGTACGGTAAACGAGGTTCTTGTAAACGGAGGCGTCCCAAACTTTGGGGTGGCTGTGTCTTTTTTATTTTAATTTCCCTAAGCTATAGGACCATAAGTGGAAGTGCCCTAGGCTCTGTTGCTTTGTTTTTTAGATGTTTCAGGAAACACCATACACTTCTCCCGAGTGTCTGTTGGCAATTTACATCCCGCCCATCAGCATAACAAGGCTCCCAGTTCTCCATGGCCTGTCCTGCCTTTCTGGATTTTACACTTTTTTCAGATGGACCTTTTGCCCGGGGAGAAGTGAGACTTCATTGTAGTGCAGATTTCCTTTGCAAGTTTGCTAGGTTGGTCAAAAAGTGCGTATGCGTTTTTTCCTGAATATATTCAGGAAAAAACGCATACGCCCTTTTTGGCCAAGTGCATCATTGTGGACGTTCTGCCTCTTTTCCTATGCTTGAAATGCAATTCCAGTCTACCTCCTGAAATCGGTTTCCTGCAATTCTGCCCCGCTTTCAAGTCCTCTTGGCAGCCTTACTTCAGTCTATTTTTGGACGATAGCTGTCATTTATAACTCTGCAGGTTTGTGAATTACAGTGCCCCTGAGCTCCTTTCTTCAACTCGCTTTCTTGTGACCTGGCCGCAACACCGCAGGATGGCTTCAGGCCCTAATCTGGTTCCGGCACGGCACGCTGAGCCTTTGGTTAATTCCTCTTCCTGGTGGGAAATGAGAGTTAAATTTGCCCGTCCAGACACCTCCAGCTAGCCTCTCATTGGTTCTCGCTATTCCTGTTCATCTTCCACAGAAATTGCAAACTGGGCCAAACAGGAGGTTAAAGGGACTGACTCTCCAAGTCGGGAGAGTGTTAGTAAAGCGTCTGGAATGTTGCACCCGAGTACCAGGGTACGAAAACTGAGACATATTTGAACACGTCTCCCGATCACATGGTTGATCATACTCTAGGTTCCACATGCATGTTTTAGCTGAAGGAAGAATACCTTAAACCTGGGTAGTTGAAAGCCGTGGAATGGGTACCATGCAATATGACTTCAAAGGGTCTTCATTTGCTCACCGAACCTCTCCAATCCTATCACTGCTGCGTTTATGCCCCTGTACACATGCTTGATTCTCTTTTGGAGACATAGCAATCCATAGGTTTTAAGATACTTACTAGTCAGGTACATTCTTAGGCGTTTAATATGCGGTGTTGAGTCCATTTCGTTGAGCAAGGAGTAGCTCTTGTCTATTCCATATTTGACTTAAGGAACTTTATCTGTGCTCATTTCAATCTCTGGTTTTATGCAGCACCCCAACTCACCTTTACCCTTAAGCAAGCATAAGTTGGTTTTCTAAATTTGAGACCCTGTTCTGTTCTGTAATTCAGTTCCTGTGTAGCCAAGTTTCCATTCCGTGTATTACTGATATCTTATGATGTTTCTTTTTCTGTGTGACTTATTTCAGTTAGAATCATCATACCTGAATCCACTCATTGTGCTGCTAAGGGCCTGATGACACAGATTTCATTGCTGAGTGATATTGCTTTGTAAGTAAATACCACAACTTCTTTCTCCATTTTTCACTTTCTGCGATGTTGAACTTGTACTGTAAACGAGGTTCTTGTAAACAGAGCCGTTCCAAACTTTGGTGTGGCTGTGTCTTTTTGATTTTAATTTCCCTAAGCTATAGGACCATAAGTGGAAGTGCCCGAGGTTCTGTTGCTTTGTTTTTTAGATGTTTCAGGAAACACCATACACTTCTCCCGAGTGTCTGTTTGCAATTTACATCCCGCCCATCAGCATAACAAGGCTCCCAGTTCTCCATGGCCTGTCCTGCCTTTCTGGATTTTACACTTTTTTCAGATGGCCCTTTTGACCGGGGAGAAGTGAGACTTCATTGTAGTGCAGATTTCCTTTGCAAGTTTGCTAGGTTGGTCAAAAAGTGCGTATGCGTTTTTTCCTGAATATATTCAGGAGAAAACGCATACACCCTTTTTGGCCAAGTGCATCATTGTGGACGTTCTGCCTCTTTTCCTATGCTTTCAATGCAATTCCAGTCTACCTCCTGAAATCGGTTTCCTGCAATTCTGCCCCGCTTTCAAGTCCTCTTGGCAGCCTTACTTCAGTATATTTTTGGACGATAGCTGTCATTTATAACTCTGCAGGTTTGTGAATTACAGTGCCCCTGAGCTCCTTTCTCCAACTCGCTTTCTTTTGAGCTGGCCGCAACACCACAGGATGGCTTCAGGCCCTAATCTGTTTCCGGTACAGAATGCTGAGCCTTTGGTTATTTCCTCTTCCTGGTGGGAAATGAGAGTTAAATTTGCCCGTCCAGACACCTCCAGCTAGCCTCTCATTGGTTCTCGCTATTCCTGTTCATCTTCCACAGAAATTGCAAACTGGGACAAACAGGAGGTTAAAGGGACTGACTCTCCAAGTGGGGAGAGTGTTAGTAAAGCGTCTGGAAAGTTGCACCCGAGTACCAGGGGAGGAAAACTGAGACATATTTGAACACGTCTCCCGTTCACATGGTTGATCATACTTGGTTTCCACATGCATGTTTTAGCTGAAGGAAGAATACCTTAAACCTGGAGAGTTGAGACCCGTGTAATGGGTACCATGCAATATGACTTCAAAGGTTCTTCATTTGCTCACCGAACCTCTCCAATCCTATCACTGCTGCGTTTATGCCCCTGTACACATGCTTGATTCTCTTTTGGAGACATAGCAATCCATAGGTTTTACGATACTTACTAGTCAGGTACATTCTTAGTCGTTTAATATGCGGTCTTGAGTCCATTTCGTTGAGCAAGGAGTAGCTCTTGTCTATTCCATATTTGACTTAAGGAACTTTATCTGTGCTCATTTCAATCTCTGGTTTTATGCAGCACCCCAACTCACCTTTCCCCTTAAGCAAGCATAAGTTGGTTTTCTAAATTTGAGACCCTGTTCTGTTTTCGAATGTAGTTCCTGTGTAGCCAAGTTTACATTCCGTGTATTAGTGATATCTTATGATGTTTCTTTTTCTGTGTGACTTATTTCAGTTAGAATCATCGTACCTGAATCCACTCATTATGCTGCTACGGGCCTGATGACATAGATTTCATTGCTGAGTGATACTGCATTGTACGTAAGTACCACAAGTTCTTTATCCATTTTTCACTTTCTGTGATATTGAACTTGTACGGTAAACGAGGTTCTTGTAAACGGAGGCGTCCCAAACTTTGGGGTGGCTGTGTCTTTTTTATTTTAATTTCCCTAAGCTATAGGACCATAAGTGGAAGTGCCCTAGGCTCTGTTGCTTTGTTTTTTAGATGTTTCAGGAAACACCATACACTTCTCCCGAGTGTCTGTTGGCAATTTACATCCCGCCCATCAGCATAACAAGGCTCCCAGTTCTCCATGGCCTGTCCTGCCTTTCTGGATTTTACACTTTTTTCAGATGGACCTTTTGACCGGGGAGAAGTGAGACTTCATTGTAGTGCAGATTTCCTTTGCAAGTTTGCTAGGTTGGTCAAAAAGTGCGTATGCGTTTTTTCCTGAATATATTCAGGAAAAAACGCATACGCCCTTTTTGGCCAAGTGCATCATTGTGGACGTTCTGCCTCTTTTCCTATGCTTTCAATGCAATTCCAGTCTACCTCCTGAAATCGGTTTCCTGCAATTCTGCCCCGCTTTCAAGTCCTCTTGGCAGCCTTACTTCAGTCTATTTTTGGACGATAGCTGTCATTTATAACTCTGCAGGTTTGTGAATTACAGTGCCCCTGAGCTCCTTTCTTCAACTCGCTTTCTTGTGACCTGGCCGCAACACCGCAGGATGGCTTCAGGCCCTAATCTGGTTCCGGCACGGCACGCTGAGCCTTTGGTTAATTCCTCTTCCTGGTGGGAAATGAGAGTTAAATTTGCCCGTCCAGACACCTCCAGCTAGCCTCTCATTGGTTCTCGCTATTCCTGTTCATCTTCCACAGAAATTGCAAACTGGGCCAAACAGGAGGTTAAAGGGACTGACTCTCCAAGTCGGGAGAGTGTTAGTAAAGCGTCTGGAATGTTGCACCCGAGTACCAGGGTACGAAAACTGAGACATATTTGAACACGTCTCCCGATCACATGGTTGATCATACTCTAGGTTCCACATGCATGTTTTAGCTGAAGGAAGAATACCTTAAACCTGGGTAGTTGAAAGCCGTGGAATGGGTACCATGCAATATGACTTCAAAGGGTCTTCATTTGCTCACCGAACCTCTCCAATCCTATCACTGCTGCGTTTATGCCCCTGTACACATGCTTGATTCTCTTTTGGAGACATAGCAATCCATAGGTTTTAAGATACTTACTAGTCAGGTACATTCTTAGGCGTTTAATATGCGGTGTTGAGTCCATTTCGTTGAGCAAGGAGTAGCTCTTGTCTATTCCATATTTGACTTAAGGAACTTTATCTGTGCTCATTTCAATCTCTGGTTTTATGCAGCACCCCAACTCACCTTTACCCTTAAGCAAGCATAAGTTGGTTTTCTAAATTTGAGACCCTGTTCTGTTCTGTAATTCAGTTCCTGTGTAGCCAAGTTTCCATTCCGTGTATTACTGATATCTTATGATGTTTCTTTTTCTGTGTGACTTATTTCAGTTAGAATCATCATACCTGAATCCACTCATTGTGCTGCTAAGGGCCTGATGACATAGATTTCATTGCTGAGTGATATTGCTTTGTAAGTAAATACCACAACTTCTTTATCCATTTTTCACTTTCTGTGATGTTGAACTTGTACTGTAAACGAGGTTCTTGTAAACAGAGGCGTCCCAAACTTTGAGGTGGCTGTGTCTTTTTGATTTTAATTTCCCTAAGCTATAGGACCATAAGTGGCAGTGCCCTAGGCTCTGTTGCTTTGTTTTTTAGATGTTTCAGGAAACACCATACACTTCTCCCGAGTGTCTGTTGGCAGTTTACATCCCGCCCATCAGCATAACAAGGCTCCCAGTTCTCCATGGCCTGTCCTGCCTTTCTGGATTTTACACTTTTTTCAGATGGCCCTTTTGACCGGGGGGAAGTGAGACTTCATTGTAGTGCAGATTTCCTTTGCAAGCTTGCTTGGTTGGCCAAAAAGGGCGTATGCGTTTTTTCCTGAATATATTCAGGAAAAAACGCATACGCCCTTTTTGGCCAAGTGCATCATTGTGGACGTTCTGCCTCTTTTCCTATGCTTTCAATGCAATTCCAGTCTACCTCCTGAAATCGGTTTCCTGCAATTCTGCCCCGCTTTCAAGTCCTCTTGGCAGCCTTACTTCAGTCTATTTTTGGACGATAGCTGTCATTTATAACTCTGCAGGTTTGTGAATTACAGTGCCCCTGAGCTCCTTTCTTCAACTCGCTTTCTTTTGAGCTGGCCGCAATACCGCAGGACGGCTTCAGGCCCTAATCTGGTTCCGGCATGGCACGCTGAGCCTTTGGTTAATTCCTCTTCCTGGTGGGAAATGAGAGTTAAATTTGCCCGTCCAGACACCTCCAGCTAGCCTCTCATTGGTTCTCGCTATTCCTGTTCATCTTCCACAGAAATTGCAAACTGGGCCAAACAGGAGGTTAAAGGGACTGACTCTCCAAGTCGGGAGAGTGTTAGTAAAGCGTCTGGAATGTTGCACCCGAGTACCAGGGTACGAAAACTGAGACATATTTGAACACGTCTCCCGATCACATGGTTGATCATACTCTAGGTTCCACATGCATGTTTTAGCTGAAGGAAGAATACCTTAAACCTGGAGAGTTGAGACCCGTGTAATGGGTACCATGCAATATGACTTCAAAGGGTCTTCATTTGCTCACCGAACCTCTCCAATCCTATCACTGCTGCGTTTATGCCCCTGTACACATGCTTGATTCTCTTTCGGAGACATAGCAATCCATAGGTTTTAAGATACTTACTAGTCAGGTACATTCTTAGGCATTTAATATGGGGTGTTGAGTCCATTTCGTTGAGCAAGGAGTAGCTCTTGTCTATTCCATATTTGGCTTAAGGAACTTTATCTGTGCTCATTTCAATCTCTGGTTTTATGCAGCACCCCAACTCACCTTTACCCTTAAGCAAGAATAAGTTGGTTTTCTAAATTTGAGACCCTGTTCTGTTCTGTAATTCAGTTCCTGTGTAGCCAAGTTTACATTCCGTGTATTACTGATATCTTATGATGTTTCTTTTTCTGTGTGACTTATTTCAGTTAGAATCATCATACCTGAATCCACTCATTGTGCTGCTAAGGGCCTGATGACACAGATTTCATTGCTGAGTGATATTGCTTTGTAAGTAAATACCACAACTTCTTTCTCCATTTTTCACTTTCTGCGATGTTGAACTTGTACTGTAAACGAGGTTCTTGTAAACAGAGCCGTTCCAAACTTTGGGGTGGCTGTGTCTTTTTGATTTTAATTTCCCTAAGCTATAGGACCATAAGTGGAAGTGCCCGAGGTTCTGTTGCTTTGTTTTTTAGATGTTTCAGGAAACACCATACACTTCTCCCGAGTGTCTGTTGGCAATTTACATCCCGCCCATCAGCATAACAAGGCTCCCAGTTCTCCATGGCCTGTCCTGCCTTTCTGGATTTTACACTTTTTTCAGATGGCCCTTTTGACCGGGGAGAAGTGAGACTTCATTGTAGTGCAGATTTCCTTTGCAAGTTTGCTAGGTTGGTCAAAAAGTGCGTATGCGTTTTTTCCTGAATATATTCAGGAGAAAACGCATACACCCTTTTTGGCCAAGTGCATCATTGTGGACGTTCTGCCTCTTTTCCTATGCTTTCAATGCAATTCCAGTCTACCTCCTGAAATCGGTTTCCTGCAATTCTGCCCCGCTTTCAAGTCCTCTTGGCAGCCTTACTTCAGTATATTTTTGGACGATAGCTGTCATTTATAACTCTGCAGGTTTGTGAATTACAGTGCCCCTGAGCTCCTTTCTCCAACTCGCTTTCTTTTGAGCTGGCCGCAACACCACAGGATGGCTTCAGGCCCTAATCTGTTTCTGGTACAGAATGCTGAGCCTTTGGTTATTTCCTCTTCCTGGTGGGAAATGAGAGTTAAATTTGCCCGTCCAGACACCTCCAGCTAGCCTCTCATTGGTTCTCGCTATTCCTGTTCATCTTCCACAGAAATTGCAAACTGGGACAAACAGGAGGTTAAAGGGACTGACTCTCCAAGTGGGGAGAGTGTTAGTAAAGCGTCTGGAAAGTTGCACCCGAGTACCAGGGGAGGAAAACTGAGACATATTTGAACACGTCTCCCGTTCACATGGTTGATCATACTTGGTTTCCACATGCATGTTTTAGCTGAAGGAAGAATACCTTAAACCTGGAGAGTTGAGACCCGTGTAATGGGTACCATGCAATATGACTTCAAAGGTTCTTCATTTGCTCACCGAACCTCTCCAATCCTATCACTGCTGCGTTTATGCCCCTGTACACATGCTTGATTCTCTTTTGGAGACATAGCAATCCATAGGTTTTACGATACTTACTAGTCAGGTACATTCTTAGGCGTTTAATATGCGGTCTTGAGTCCATTTCGTTGAGCAAGGAGTAGCTCTTGTCTATTCCATATTTGACTTAAGGAACTTTATCTGTGCTCATTTCAATCTCTGGTTTTATGCAGCACCCCAACTCACCTTTACCCTTAAGCAAGCATAAGTTGGTTTTCTAAATTTGAGACCCTGTTCTGTTCTGTAATTCAGTTCCTGTGTAGCCAAGTTTCCATTCCGTGTATTACTGATATCTTATGATGTTTCTTTTTCTGTGTGACTTATTTCAGTTAGAATCATCATACCTGAATCCACTCATTGTGCTGCTAAGGGCCTGATGACATAGATTTCATTGCTGAGTGATATTGTTTTGTAAGTAAATACCACAACTTCTTTATCCATTTTTCACTTTCTGCGATGTTGAACTTGTACTGTAAACGAGGTTCTTGTAAACAGAGGCGTCCCAAACTTTGGGGTGGCTGTGTCTTTTTGATTTTAATTTCCCTAAGCTATAGGACCATAAGTGGCAGTGCCCTAGGCTCTGTTGCTTTGTTTTTTAGATGTTTCAGGAAACACCATACACTTCTCCCGAGTGTCTGTTGGCAGTTTACATCCCGCCCATCAGCATAACAAGGCTCCCAGTTCTCCATGGCCTGTCCTGCCTTTCTGGATTTTACACTTTTTTCAGATAGCCCTTTTGACCGGGGGGAAGTGAGACTTCATTGTAGTGCAGATTTCCTTTGCAAGCTTGCTTGGTTGGCCAAAAAGGGCGTATGCGTTTTTTCCTGAATATATTCAGGAAAAAACGCATACGCCCTTTTTGGCCAAGTGCATCATTGTGGACGTTCTGCCTCTTTTCCTATGCTTTCAATGCAATTCCAGTCTACCTCTTGAAATCGGTTTCCTGCAATTCTGCCCCGCTTTCAAGTCCTCTTGGCAGCCTTACTTCAGTCTATTTTTGGACGATAGCTGTCATTTATAACTCTGCAGGTTTGTGAATTACAGTGCCCCTGAGCTCCTTTCTTCAACTCGCTTTCTTTTGAGCTGGCCGCAATACCGCAGGATGGCTTCAGGCCCTAATCTGGTTCCGGCATGGCACGCTGAGCCTTTGGTTAATTCCTCTTCCTGGTGGGAAATGAGAGTTAAATTTGCCCGTCCAGACACCTCCAGCTAGCCTCTCATTGGTTCTCGCTATTCCTGTTCATCTTCCACAGAAATTGCAAACTGGGCCAAACAGGAGGTTAAAGGGACTGACTCTCCAAGTCGGGAGAGTGTTAGTAAAGCGTCTGGAATGTTGCACCCGAGTACCAGGGTACGAAAACTGAGACATATTTGAACACGTCTCCCGATCACATGGTTGATCATACTCTAGGTTCCACATGCATGTTTTAGCTGAAGGAAGAATACCTTAAACCTGGAGAGTTGAGACCCATGTAATGGGTACCATGCAATATGACTTCAAAGGGTCTTCATTTGCTCACCGAACCTCTCCAATCCTATCACTGCTGCGTTTATGCCCCTTTACACATGTTTGATTCTCTTTTGGAGACATAGCAATCCATAGGTTTTACGATACTTACTAGTCAGGTACATTCTTAGGCGTTTAATATGCGGTGTTGAGTCCATTTCGTTGAGCAAGTAGTAGCTCTTGTCTATTCCATATTTGACTTAAGGAACTTTATCTGTGCTCATTTCAATCTCTGGTTTTATGCAGCACCCCAACTCACCTTTCCCCTTAAGCAAGCATAAGTTGGTTTTCTAAATTTGAGACCCTGTTCTGTTCTGTAATTCA
The DNA here is from genome assembly GCF_949987515.2 of Delphinus delphis. Classification (NCBI taxonomy): domain Eukaryota; kingdom Metazoa; phylum Chordata; class Mammalia; order Artiodactyla; family Delphinidae; genus Delphinus; species Delphinus delphis. The sequence goes on along the minus strand of NC_082684.1, from coordinate 96,067,938 downwards.
GTTCCTGTGTAGCCAAGTTTCCATTCCGTGTATTACTGATATCTTATGATGTTTCTTTTTCTGTGTGACTTATTTCAGTTAGAATCATCGTACCTGAATCCACTCATTATGCTGCTAAGGGCCTGATGACATAGATTTCATTGCTGAGTGATACTGCATTGTACATAGGTACCACAACTTCTTTATCCATTTTTCACTTTCTGTGATATTGAACTTGTACTGTAAACGAGGTTCTTGTAAACAGAGCCGTTCCAAACTTTGGGGTGGCTGTGTCTTTTTGATTTTAATTTCCCTAAGCTATAGGACCATAAGTGGCAGTGCCCTAGGCTCTGTTGCTTTGTTTTTTAGATGTTTCAGGAAACACCATACACTTCTCCCGAGTGTCTGTTGGCAGTTTACATCCCGCCCATCAGCATAACAAGGCTCCCAGTTCTCCATGGCCTGTCCTGCCTTTCTGGATTTTACACTTTTTTCAGATAACCCTTTTGACCGGGGGGAAGTGAGACTTCATTGTAGTGCAGATTTCCTTTGCAAGCTTGCTTGGTTGGCCAAAAAGGGCGTATGCGTTTTTTCCTGAATATATTCAGGAAAAAACGCATACGCCCTTTTTGGCCAAGGGCATCACTGTGGACGTTCTGCCTCTTTTCCTATGCTTGAAATGCAATTCCTGTCTACCTCCTGAAATCGGTTTCCTGCAATTCTGCCCCGCTTTCAAGTCCTCTTGGCAGCCTTACTTCAGTCTATTTTTGGACGATAGCTGTCATTTATAACTGTGCAGGTTTGTGAATTACAGTGCCCCTGATCTCCTTTCTTCAACTCGCTTTCTTGTGAGCTGGCCGCAACACCGCAGGATGGCTTCAGGCCCTAATCTTGTTCCGGTACGGGACGCTGAGCCTTTGGTTATTTCCTCTTCTTGGTGGGAAATGAGAGTTAAATTTGCCTGTCCAGACACCTCCAGCTAGCCTCTCATTGGTTCTCGCTATTCCTGTTCATCTTCTGCAGAAATTGCAAACTGGGCCAAACAGGAGGTTAAAGGGACTGACTCTACAAGTGGGGAGAGTGTTAGTAAAGCGTCTGGAATGTTGCACCCGAGTACCATGGGAGGAAAACTGAGACATATTTGAACACGTCTCCCGTTCACATGGTTGATCATACTTCGGTTCCACATGCATGTTTTAGCTGAAGGAAGAATACCTTAAACCTGGAGAGTTGAGACCCGTGTAATGGGTACAATGCAATATGACTTCAAAGGTTCTTCATTTGCTCACCGAACCTCCCCAGTCCTATCACTGCTGCGTTTATGCCCCTGTACACATGCTTGATTCTCTTTTGGAGACATAGCAATCCTTAGGTTTTACGATACTTACTAGTCAGGTACATTCTTAGGCGTTTAATATGCGGTGTTGAGTCCATTTCGTTGAGCAAGGAGTAGCTCTTGTCTATTCCATATTTGACTTAAGGAACTTTATCTGTGCTCATTTCAATCTCTGGTTTTATGCAGCACCCCAACTCACCTTTCCCCTTAAGCAAGCATAAGTTGGTTTTCTAAATTTGAGACCCTGTTCTGTTCTGTAATTCAGTTCCTGTGTAGCCAAGTTTACATTCCGTGTATTACTGATATCTTATGATGTTTCTTTTTCTGTGTGACTTATTTCAGTTAGAATCATCATACCTGAATCCACTCATTGTGCTGCTACGGGCCTGATGACATAGATTTCATTGCTGAGTGATACTGCATTGTACGTAAGTACCACAAGTTCTTTATCCATTTTTCACTTTCTGCGATGTTGAATTTGTACGGTAAACGAGGTTCTTTTAAACAGAGGCGTCCCAAACTTTGGGGTGGCTGTGTCTTTTTGATTTTAATTTCCCTAAGCTATAGGACCATAAGTGGAAGTGCCCTAGGCTCTGTTGCTTTGTTTTTTAGATGTTTCAGGAAACACCATACACTTCTCCGGAGTGGTTGTTGGCAATTTACATCCCGCCCATCAGCATAACAAGGCTCCCAGTTCTCCATGGCCTGTCCTGCCTTTCTGGATTTTACACTTTTTTCAGATGGCCCTTTTGACCGGGGGGAAGTGAGACTTCATTGTAGTGCACATTTCCTTTGCAAGCTTGCTTGGTTGGCCAAAAAGGGCGTATGCGTTTTTTCCTGAATATATTCAGGAAAAAACGCATACGCCCTTTTTGGCCAAGTGCATCATTGTGGACGTTCTGCCTCTTTTCCTATGCTTTCAATGCAATTCCAGTCTACCTCCTGAAATCGGTTTCCTGCAATTCTGCCCCGCTTTCAAGTCCTCTTGGCAGCCTTACTTCAGTATATTTTTGGACGATAACTGTCATTTATAACTCTGCAGTTTTGTGAATTACAGTGCCCCTGAGCTCCTTTCTTCAACTCGCTTTCTTTTGAGCTGGCCGCAACACAGCAGGATGGCTTCAGGCCCTAATCTGGTTCCGGCACGGCACGCTGAGCCTTTGGTTATTTCCTCTTCCTGGTGGGAAATGAGAGTTAAATTTGCCCGTCCAGACACCTCCAGCTAGCCTCTCATTGGTTCTCGCTATTCCTGTTCATCTTCCGCAGAAATTGCAAACTGGGCCAAACAGGAGGTTAAAGGGCCTGACTCTCCAAGTGGGGAGAGTGTTAGTAAAGCGTCTGGAATGTTGCACCCGAGTACCAGGGTACGAAAACTGAGACATATTTGAACACGTCTCCCGATCACATGGTTGATCATACTCTAGGTTCCACATGCATGTTTTAGCTGAAGGAAGAATACCTTAAACCTGGAGAGTTGAGACCCATGTAATGGGTACCATGCAATATGACTTCAAAGGGTCTTCATTTGCTCACCGAACCTCTCCAATCCTATCACTGCTGCGTTTATGCCCCTTTACACATGTTTGATTCTCTTTTGGAGACATAGCAATCCATAGGTTTTACGATACTTACTAGTCAGGTACATTCTTAGGCGTTTAATATGCGGTGTTGAGTCCATTTCGTTGAGCAAGTAGTAGCTCTTGTCTATTCCATATTTGACTTAAGGAACTTTATCTGTGCTCATTTCAATCTCTGGTTTTATGCAGCACCCCAACTCACCTTTCCCCTTAAGCAAGCATAAGTTGGTTTTTTAAATTTGAGACCCTGTTCTGTTCTGTAATTCAGTTCCTGTGTAGCCAAGTTTCCATTCCGTGTATTACTGATATCTTATGATGTTTCTTTTTCTGTGTGACTTATTTCAGTTAGAATCATCGTACCTGAATCCACTCATTATGCTGCTAAGGGCCTGATGACATAGATTTCATTGCTGAGTGATACTGCATTGTACATAGGTACCACAACTTCTTTATCCATTTTTCACTTTCTGTGATATTGAACTTGTACTGTAAACGAGGTTCTTGTAAACAGAGCCGTTCCAAACTTTGGGGTGGCTGTGTCTTTTTGATTTTAATTTCCCTAAGCTATAGGACCATAAGTGGCAGTGCCCTAGGCTCTGTTGCTTTGTTTTTTAGATGTTTCAGGAAACACCATACACTTCTCCCGAGTGTCTGTTGGCAGTTTACATCCCGCCCATCAGCATAACAAGGCTCCCAGTTCTCCATGGCCTGTCCTGCCTTTCTGGATTTTACACTTTTTTCAGATAACCCTTTTGACCGGGGGGAAGTGAGACTTCATTGTAGTGCAGATTTCCTTTGCAAGCTTGCTTGGTTGGCCAAAAAGGGCGTATGCGTTTTTTCCTGAATATATTCAGGAAAAAACGCATACGCCCTTTTTGGCCAAGGGCATCACTGTGGACGTTCTGCCTCTTTTCCTATGCTTGAAATGCAATTCCTGTCTACCTCCTGAAATCGGTTTCCTGCAATTCTGCCCCGCTTTCAAGTCCTCTTGGCAGCCTTACTTCAGTCTATTTTTGGACGATAGCTGTCATTTATAACTGTGCAGGTTTGTGAATTACAGTGCCCCTGATCTCCTTTCTTCAACTCGCTTTCTTGTGAGCTGGCCGCAACACCGCAGGATGGCTTCAGGCCCTAATCTTGTTCCGGTACGGGACGCTGAGCCTTTGGTTATTTCCTCTTCTTGGTGGGAAATGAGAGTTAAATTTGCCTGTCCAGACACCTCCAGCTAGCCTCTCATTGGTTCTCGCTATTCCTGTTCATCTTCTGCAGAAATTGCAAACTGGGCCAAACAGGAGGTTAAAGGGACTGACTCTACAAGTGGGGAGAGTGTTAGTAAAGCGTCTGGAATGTTGCACCCGAGTACCATGGGAGGAAAACTGAGACATATTTGAACACGTCTCCCGTTCACATGGTTGATCATACTTGGGTTCCACATGCATGTTTTAGCTGAAGGAAGAATACCTTAAACCTGGAGAGTTGAGACCCGTGTAATGGGTACAATGCAATATGACTTCAAAGGTTCTTCATTTGCTCACCGAACCTCCCCAGTCCTATCACTGCTGCGTTTATGCCCCTGTACACATGCTTGATTCTCTTTTGGAGACATAGCAATCCTTAGGTTTTACGATACTTACTAGTCAGGTACATTCTTAGGCGTTTAATATGCGGTGTTGAGTCCATTTCGTTGAGCAAGGAGTAGCTCTTGTCTATTCCATATTTGACTTAAGGAACTTTATCTGTGCTCATTTCAATCTCTGGTTTTATGCAGCACCCCAACTCACCTTTCCCCTTAAGCAAGCATAAGTTGGTTTTCTAAATTTGAGACCCTGTTCTGTTCTGTAATTCAGTTCCTGTGTAGCCAAGTTTACATTCCGTGTATTACTGATATCTTATGATGTTTCTTTTTCTGTGTGACTTATTTCAGTTAGAATCATCATACCTGAATCCACTCATTGTGCTGCTACGGGCCTGATGACATAGATTTCATTGCTGAGTGATACTGCATTGTACGTAAGTACCACAAGTTCTTTATCCATTTTTCACTTTCTGCGATGTTGAATTTGTACGGTAAACGAGGTTCTTTTAAACAGAGGCGTCCCAAACTTTGGGGTGGCTGTGTCTTTTTGATTTTAATTTCCCTAAGCTATAGGACCATAAGTGGAAGTGCCCTAGGCTCTGTTGCTTTGTTTTTTAGATGTTTCAGGAAACACCATACACTTCTCCGGAGTGGTTGTTGGCAATTTACATCCCGCCCATCAGCATAACAAGGCTCCCAGTTCTCCATGGCCTGTCCTGCCTTTCTGGATTTTACACTTTTTTCAGATGGCCCTTTTGACCGGGGGGAAGTGAGACTTCATTGTAGTGCACATTTCCTTTGCAAGCTTGCTTGGTTGGCCAAAAAGGGCGTATGCGTTTTTTCCTGAATATATTCAGGAAAAAACGCATACGCCCTTTTTGGCCAAGTGCATCATTGTGGACGTTCTGCCTCTTTTCCTATGCTTTCAATGCAATTCCAGTCTACCTCCTGAAATCGGTTTCCTGCAATTCTGCCCCGCTTTCAAGTCCTCTTGGCAGCCTTACTTCAGTATATTTTTGGACGATAACTGTCATTTATAACTCTGCAGTTTTGTGAATTACAGTGCCCCTGAGCTCCTTTCTTCAACTCACTTTCTTTTGAGCTGGCCGCAACACAGCAGGATGGCTTCAGGCCCTAATCTGGTTCCGGCACGGCACGCTGAGCCTTTGGTTATTTCCTCTTCCTGGTGGGAAATGAGAGTTAAATTTGCCCGTCCAGACACCTCCAGCTAGCCTCTCATTGGTTCTCGCTATTCCTGTTCATCTTCCGCAGAAATTGCAAACTGGGCCAAACAGGAGGTTAAAGGGCCTGACTCTCCAAGTGGGGAGAGTGTTAGTAAAGCGTCTGGAATGTTGCACCCGAGTACCAGGGGAGGAAAACTGAGACATATTTGAACACGTCTCCTGTTCACATGGTTGATCATACTCTGGGTTCCACATGCATGTTTTAGCTGAAGGAAGAATACCTAAAACCTGGGTACTTGAAACCCGTGGAATGGGTACCATGCAATATGACTTCAAAGGGTGTTCATTTGCTCACCGAACCTCTCCATTCCTATCACTGCTGCGTTTATGCCCCTGTACACATGCTTGATTCTCTTTCGGAGACATAGCAATCCATAGGTTTTAAGATACTTACTAGTCAGGTACATACTTAGGCGTTTAATATGCGGTGTTGAGTCCATTTCGTTGAGCAAGGAGTAGCTCTTGTCTATTCCATATTTAGCTTAAGGAACTTTATCTGTGCTCATTTCAATCTCTGGTTTTATGCAGCAACCCAACTCACCTTTCCCCTTAAGCAAGCATAAGTTGGTTTTCTAAATTTGAGACCCTGTTCTGTTTTGGAATTCAGTTCCTGTGTAGCCAAGTTTACATTCCGTGTATTAGTGATATCTTATGATGTTTCTTTTTCTGTGTGACTTATTTCAGTTAGAATCATCATACCTGAATCCACTCATTGTGCTGCTACGGGCCTGATGACATAGATTTCATTGCTGAGTGATATTGCTTTGTAAGTAAATACCATAACTTCTTTATCCATTTTTCACTTTCTGCGATGTTGAACTTGTACTGTAAACGAGGTTCTTGTAAACAGAGCCGTTCCAAACTTTGGGGTGGCTGTGTCTTTTTGATTTTAATTTCCCTAAGCTATAGGACCATAAGTGGAAGTGCCCTAGGTTCTGTTGCTTTGTTTTTTAGATGTTTCAGGAAACAACATACACTTCTCCCGAATGTCTGTTGGCAATTTACATCCCGCCCATCAGCATAACAAGGCTCCCAGTTCTCCATGTCCTGTCCTGCCTTTCTGGATTTTACACTTTTCTCAGATGGCCCTTTTGACCGAGGGGAAGTGAGACTTCATTGTAGTGCAGATTTCCTTTGCAAGCTTGCTTGGTTGGCCAAAAAGGGCGTATGCGTTTTTTCCTGAATATATTCAGGAAAAAACGCATACGCCCTTTTTGGCCAAGTGCATCATTGTGGACGTTCTGCCTCTTTTCCTATGCTTTCAATGCAATTCCAGTCTACCTCCTGAAATCGGTTTCCTGCAATTCTGCCCCGCTTTCAAGTCCTCTTGGCAACCTTACTTCAGTATATTTTTGGACGATAGATGTCATTTATAACTCTGCAGGTTTGTGAATTACAGTGCCCCTGAGCTCCTTTCTTCAACTCGCTTGCTTGTGACCTGGCCGCAACACCGCAGGATGGCTTCAGGCCCTAATCTGGTTCCGGCCCGGCACCCTGAGCCTTTGGTTATTTCCTCTTCCTGGTGGGAAATGAGAGTTAAATTTGCCCGTCCAGACACCTCCAGCTAGTCTCTCATTGGTTCTCGCTATTCCTGTTCATCTTCCACAGAAATTGCAAACTGGGCCAAACAGGAGGTTAAAGGGACTGACTCTCCAAGTCGGGAGAGTGTTAGTAAAGCGTCTGGAATGTTGCACCCAAGTACCAGGGTACGAAAACTGAGACATATTTGAACACGTCTCCCGATCACATGGTTGATCATACTCTAGGTTCCACATGCATGTTTTAGCTGAAGGAAGAATACCTTAAACCTGGAGAGTTGAGACCCGTGTAATGGGTACCATGCAATATGACTTCAAAGGGTCTTCATTTGCTCACCGAACCTCTCCAATCCTATCACTGCTGCGTTTATGCCCCTTTACACATGTTTGATTCTCTTTTGGAGACATAGCAATCCATAGGTTTTACGATACTTACTAGTCAGGTACATTCTTAGGCGTTTAATATGCGGTGTTGAGTCCATTTCGTTGAGCAAGGAGTAGCTCTTGTCTATTCCATATTTGACTTAAGGAACTTTATCTGTGCTCATTTCAATCTCTGGTTTTATGCAGCACCCCAACTCACCTTTCCCCTTAAGCAAGCATAAGTTGGTTTTCTAAATTTGAGACCCTGTTCTGTTCTGTAATTCAGTTCCTGTGTAGCCAAGTTTCCATTCCGTGTATTACTGATATCTTATGATGTTTCTTTTTCTGTGTGACTTATTTCAGTTAGAATCATCGTACCTGAATCCACTCATTATGCTGCTAAGGGCCTGATGACATAGATTTCATTGCTGAGTGATACTGCATTGTACATAGGTACCACAACTTCTTTATCCATTTTTCACTTTCTGTGATATTGAACTTGTACGGTAAACGACGTTCTGGTAAACAGAGGCGTCCCAAACTTTGGGGTGGCTGTGTCTTTTTGATTTTAATTTCCCTAAGCTATAGGACCATAAGTGGAAGTGCACTAGGCTCTGTTGCTTTGTTTTTTAGATGTTTCAGGAAACACCATACACTTCTCCGGAGTGGCTATTGGCAATTTACATCCCGCCAATCAGCATAACAAGGCTCCCAGTTCTCCATGTCCTGTCCTGCCTTTCTGGATTTTACACTTTTTTCAGATGGCCCTTTTGACCGGGGGGAAGTGTGACTTCATTGTAGTGCAGATTTCCTTTGCAAGCTTGCTTGGTTGGCCAAAAAGGGCGTATGTGTTTTTTCCTGAATATATTCAGTAAAAAACGCATACGCACTTTTTGGCCAAGTGCATCACTGTGGACGTTCTGCCTCTTTTCCTATGCTTGAAATGGAATTCCTGTCTACCTCCTGAAATCGGTTTCCTGCAATTCTGCCCCGCTTTCAAGTCCTCTTGGCAGCCTTACTTCAGTCTATTTTTGGACGATAGCTGTCATTTATAACTCTGCAGGTTTGTGAATTACAGTGCCCCTGATCTCCTTTCTTCAACTCGCTTTCTTGTGACCTGGCCGCAACACCGCAGGATGGCTTCAGGCCCTAATGTGGTTCCGGCATGGCATGCTGAGCCTTTGGTTAATTCCTCTTCCTGGTGGGAAATGAGAGTTAAATTTGCCCGCTCAGACACCTCCAGGTAGTCTCTCATTTGTTCTCGCTATTCCTGTTCATCTTCCGCAGAAATTGCAAACTGGGCCAAACAGGAGGTTAAAGTCACTGACTCTCCAAGTAGGAAGAGTGTTAGTAAAGCATCTGGAATGTTGCACCCGAGTACCAGGGGAGGAAAACTGAGACATATTTGAACACGTCTCCCATTCACACGGTTGATCATACTCTGGGTTCCACATGCATGTTTTAGCTGAAGGAAGAATACCTTAAACCTGGAGAGTTGAGACCCGTGTAATGGGAACCATGCAATATGTCTTCAAAGGGTCTTCATTTGCTCACCGAACCTCTCCAATCCTATCACTGCTGCGTTTATGCCCCTGTACACACGCTTGATTCTCTTTCGGAGACATAGCAATCCATAGGTTTTAAGATACTTACTAGTCAGGTACATTCTTAGGCGTTTAATATGCGGTGTTGTGTCCATTTCGTTGAGCAAGGAGTAGCTCTTGTCTATTCCATATTTGGCTTAAGGAACTTTATCTGTGCTCATTTCAATCTCTGGTTTTATGCAGCACCCCAACTCACCTTTCCCCTTAAGCAAGCATAAGTTGGTTTTCTAAATTTGAGAACCTGTTCTGTTCTGTAATTCAGTTCCTGTGTAGCCAAGTTTACATTCCGTGTATTAGTGATATCTTATGATGTTTCTTTTTCTGTGTGACTTATTTCAGTTAGAATCATCATACCTGAATCCACTCATTGTGCTGCTAAGGGCCTGATGACACAGATTTCATTGCTGAGTGATATTGCTTTGTAAGTAAATACCATAACTTCTTTCTCCATTTTTCACTTTCTGCGATGTTGAACTTGTACTGTAAACGAGGTTCTTGTAAACAGAGCCGTTCCAAACTTTGAGGTGGCTGTGTCTTTTTGATTTTAATTTCCCTAAGCTATAGGACCATAAGTGGAAGTGCCCTAGGTTCTGTTGCTTTGTTTTTTAGATGTTTCAGGAAACACCATACACTTCTCCCAAGTGGTTGTTGGCAATTTACATCCCGCCCATCAGCATAACAAGGCTCCCAGTTCTCCATGGCCTGTCCTGCCTTTCTGGATTTTACACTTTTTTCAGATGGCCCTTTTGACCAGGGGGAAGTGAGACTTCATTGTAGTGCAGATTTCCTTTGCAAGCTTGCTTGGTTGGCCAAAAAGTGTGTATGCGTTTTTTCCTGAATATATTCAGGAAAAAACGCATACGCCCTTTTTGGCCAAGTGCATCATTGTGGACGTTCTGCCTCTTTTCCTATGCTTTCAATGCAATTCCAGTCTACCTCCTGAAATCGGTTTCCTGCAATTCTGCCCCGCTTTCAAGTCCTCTTGGCAGCCTTAATTCAGTATATTTTTGTACGATAGCTGTCATTTATAACTCTGCAGGTTTGTGAATTACAGTGCCCCTGAGCTCCTTTCTTCAACTCGCTTTCTTTTGAGCTGGCCGCAACACCGCAGGATGGCTTCAGGCCCTAATCTGGTTCCGGTACGGCACGCTGAGCCTTTGGTTATTTCCTCTTCCTGGTGGGAAATGAGAGTTAAATTTGCCCGTCCAGACACCTCCAGCTAGCCTCTCATTGGTTCTCGCTATTCCTGTTCATCTTCCGCAGAAATTGCAAACTGGGCCAAACAGGAGGTTAAAGGCGCTGACTCTCCAAGTGCGGAGAGTGTTAGTAAAGCGTCTGGAATGTTGCACCCGAGTACCAGGGTACGAAAACTGAGACATATTTGAACACGTCTCCCGATCACATGGTTGATCATACTCTGGGTTCCACATGCATGTTTTAGCTGAAGGAAGAATACCTAAACCTGGGTAGTTGAGACCCGTGTAATGGGTACCATGCAATATGACTTCAAAGGGTCTTCATTTGCTCACCGAACCTCTCCAATCCTATCACTGCTGCGTTTATGCCCCTGTACACATGCTTGATTCTCTTTCGGAGACATAGCAATCCATAGGTTTTAAGATACTTACTAGTCAGGTACATTCTTAGGCGTTTAATATGCGGTGTTGAGTCCATTTCATTGAGCAAGGAGTAGCTCTTGTCTATTCCATATTTGGCTTAAGGAACTTTATCTGTGCTCATTTCAATCTCTGGTTTTATGCAGCACCCCAACTCACCTTTACCCTTAAGCAAGCATAAGTTGCTTTTCTAAATTTGAGACCCTGTTCTGTTCTGTAATTCAGTTCCTGTGTAGCCAAGTTTACATTCCGTGTATTACTGATATCTTATGATGTTTCTTTTTCTGTGTGACTTATTTCAGTTAGAATCATCATACCTGAATCCACTCATTGTGCTGCTAAGGGCCTGATGACACAGATTTCATTGCTGAGTGATATTGCTTTGTAAGTAAATACCACAACTTCTTTATCCATTTTTCACTTTCTGCAATGTTGAACTTGTACTGTAAACGAGGTTCTTGTAAACAGAGGCGTTCCAAACTTTGGGGTGGCTGTGTCTTTTTGATTTTAATTTCCCTAAGCTATAGGACCATAAGTGGAAGTGCCCTAGGTTCTGTTGCTTTGTTTTTTAGATGTTTCAGGAAACACCATACAATTCTCCCCAGTGGTTGTTGGCAATTTACATCCCGCCCATCAGCATAACAAGGCTCCAAGTTCTCCATGTCCTGTCCTGCCTTTCTGGATTTTACACTTTTTTCAGATGGCCCTTTTGACCGGGGGGAAGTGAGACTTCATTGTAGTGCAGATTTCCTTTGCAAGCTTGCTTGGTTGGCCAAAAAGGGCGTATGCGTTTTTTCCTGAATATATTCAGGAAAAAACGCATACGCCCTTTTTGGCCAAGTGCATCATTGTGGACGTTCTGCCTCTTTTCCTATGCTTTCAATGTAATTCCAGTCTACCTCCTGAAGTCGTTTTCCTGCAATTCTGCCCCGCCTTCAAGTCCTCTTGGCAGCCTTACTTCAGTATATTTTTGGACGATAGCTGTCATTTATAACTCTGCATGTTTGTGAATTACAGTGCCCCTGAGCTCCTTTCTTCAACTCGCTTTCTTTTGAGCTGGCCACAAAACCGCAGGATGGCTTCAGGCCCTAATCTGGTTCCGGTACGGCACGCTGAGCCTTTGGTTATTTCCTCTTCCTGGTGGGAAATGAGAGTTAAATTTGCCCGTCCAGACACCTCCAGCTAGCCTCTCATTGGTTCTCGCTATTCCTGTTCATCTTCCGCAGAAATTGCAAACTGGGCCAAACAGGAGGTTAAAGGCGCTGACTCTCCAAGTGCGGAGAGTGTTAGTAAAGCGTCTGGAATGTTGCACCCGAGTACCAGGGGAGGAAAACTGAGACATATTTGAACATGTCTCCCGATCACATGGTTGATCATACTCTGGGTTCCACATGCATGTTTTAGCTGAAGGAAGAATACCTAAAACCTGGGTAGTTGAGACCCGTGGAATGGGTACCATGCAATATGGCTTCAAAGGGTCTTCATTTGCTCACCGAACCTCTCCAATCCTATCACTGCTGCGTTTATGCCCCTGTACACATGCTTGATTCTCTTTCAGAGACATAGCTATCTATAGGTTTTAAGGTACTTACTAGTCAGGTACATTCTTAGGCGTTTAATATGGGGTGTTGAGTCCATTTCGTTGAGCAAGGAGTAGCTCTTGTCTATTCCATATTTGGCTTAAGGAACTTTATCTGTGCTCATTTCAATCTCTGGTTTTATGCAGCACCCCAACTCACCTTTCCCCTTAAGCAAGCATAAGTTGCTTTTCTAAATTTGAGACCCTGTTCTGTTCTGTAATTCAGTTCCTGTGTAGCCAAGTTTCCATTCCGTGTATTACTGATATCTTATGATGTTTCTTTTTCTGTGTGACTTATTTCAGTTAGAATCATCGTACTGAATCCACTCATTATGCTGCTAAGGGCCTGATGACATAGATTTTATTGCTGAGTGATACTGCATTGTACATAGGTACCACAACTTCTTTATCCATTTTTCACTTTCTGTGATATTGAACTTGTACGGTAAACGAGGTTCTTGTAAACAGAGGCGTCCCAAACTTTGGGGTGGCTGTGTCTTTTTGATTTTAATTTCCCTAAGCCATAGGACCATAAGTGGAAGTGCACTAGGCTCTGTTGCTTTGTTTTTTAGATGTTTCAGGAAACACCATACACTTCTCCCAAGTGTCTGTTGGCAATTTACATCCCGCCCATCAGCATAACAAGGCTCCCAGTTCTCCATGTCCTGTCCTGCCTTTCTGGATTTTACACTTTTTTCAGATGGCCCTTTTGACCAGGGGGGAAGTGAGACTTCATTGTAGTGCAGATTTCCTTTGCAAGCTTGCTTGGTTGGCCAAAAAGGGCGTATGCGTTTTTTCCTGAATATATTCAGGAAAAAACGCATACGCCCTTTTTGGCCAAGTGCATCACTGTGGACGTTCTGCCTCTTTTCCTATGCTTGAAATGCAATTCCTGTCTACCTCCTGAAATCGGTTTCCTGCAATTCTGCCCCGCTTTCAAGTCCTCTTGGCAGCCTCACTTCAGTCTATTTTTGGACGATAGCTGCCATTTATAACTCTGCAGGTTTGTGAATTACAGTGCCCCTGAGCTCCTTTCTTCAACTCGCTTTCTTGTGACCTGGCCGCAACACCGCAGGATGGCTTCAGGCCCTAATGTGGTTCCGGCATGGCATGCTGAGCCTTTGGTTAATTCCTCTTCCTGGTGGGAAATGAGAGTTAAATTTGCCCGTCCAGACACCTCCAGCTAGCCTCTCATTGGTTCTCGCTATTCCTGTTCATCTTCCGCAGAAATTGCAAACTGGGCCAAACAGGAGGTTAAAGGCGCTGACTCTCTAAGTGCGGAGAGTGTTAGTAAAGCGTCTGGAATGTTGCACCCGAGTACCAGGGTACGAAAACTGAGACATATTTGAACACGTCTCCCGATCACATGGTTGATCATACTCTGGGTTCCACATGCATGTTTTAGCTGAAGGAAGAATACCTAAAACCTGGGTAGTTGAAACCCGTGGAATGGGTACCATGCAATATGACTTCAAAGGGTCTTCATTTGCTCACCGAACCTCTCCAATCCTATCACTGCTGCGTTTATGCCCCTGTACACATGCTTGATTCTCTTTCAGAGACATAGCAATCCATAGGTTTTAAGATACTTACTAGTCAGGTACATTCTTAGGCGTTTAATATGGGGTTTTGAGTCCATTTCGTTGAGCAAGGAGTAGCTCTTGTCTATTCAATATTTGGCTTAAGGAACTTTATCTGTGCTCATTTCAATCTCTGGTTTTATGCAGCACCCCAACTCACCTTTACCCTTAAGCAAGCATAAGTTGGTTTTCTAAATTTGAGACCCTGTTCTGTTCTGTAATTCAGTTCCTGTGTAGCCAAGTTTACATTCCGTGTATTACTGATATCTTATGATGTTTCTTTTTCTGTGTGACTTATTTCAGTTAGAATCATCATACCTGAATCCACTCATTGTGCTGCTAAGGGCCTGATGACACAGATTTCATTGCTGAGGGATATTGCTTTGTAAGTAAATACCACAACTTCTTTATCCATTTTTCACTTTCTGCGATGTTGAACTTGTACTGTAAACGAGGTTCTTGTAAACAGAGCCGTTCCAAACTTTGGGGTGGCTGTGTCTTTTTGATTTTAATTTCCCTAAGCTATAGGACCATAAGTGGAAGTGCCCTAGGTTCTGTTACTTTGTTTTTTAGATGTTTCAGGAAACACCATACACTTCTCCCTAGTGGCTGTTGGCAATTTACATCCCGCCCATCAGCATAACAAGGCTCCCAGTTCTCCATGGCCTGTCCTGCCTTTCTGGATTTTACACTTTTTTCAGATGGCCCTTTTGACCGGGGGGAAGTGAGACTTCATTGTAGTGCACATTTCCTTTGCAAGCTTGCTTGGTTGGCCAAAAAGGGCGTATGCGTTTTTTCCTGAATATATTCAGGAAAAAACGCATACGCCCTTTTTGGCCAAGTGCATCATTGTGGACGTTCTGCCTCTTTTCCTATGCTTGAAATGGAATTCCAGTCTACCTCCTGAAATCGGTTTCCTGCAATTCTGCCCCGCTTTCAAGTCCTCTTGGCAGCCTTACTTCAGTCTATTTTTGGACAATAGCTGTCATTTATAACTCTGCAGGTTTGTGAATTACAGTGCCCCTGAGCTCCTTTCTTCAACTCGCTTTCTTGTGACCTGGCCGCAACACCGCAGGATGGCTTCAGGCCCTAATATGGTTCCGGCATGGCACGCTGAGCCTTTGGTTATTTCCTCTTCCTGGTGGGAAATGAGAGTTAAATTTGCCCGTCCAGACACCTCCAGCTAGTCTCTCATTGGTTCTCCCTATTCCTGTTCATCTTCCGCAGAAATTGCAAACTGGGCCAAACAGGAGGTTAAAGGCGCTGACTCTCCAAGTGGGGAGAGTGTTAGTAAAGCATCTGGAATGTTGCATCCGAGTACCAGGGGAGGAAAACTGAGACATATTTGAACACGTCTCCCGTTCACATGGTCGATCATACTTGGGTTCCACATACATGTTTTAGCTGAAGGAAGAATACCTTAAACCTGGAGAGTTAAGACCCGTGTAATGGGTACCATGCAATATGACTTCAAAGGGTCTTCATTTGCTCACCGAACCTCTCCAATCCTATCACTGCTGCGTTTATGCCCCTGTACACATGCTTGATTCTCTTTCGGAGACATAGCAATCCATAGGTTTTAAGATACTTACTAGTCAGGTACATTCTTAGGCGTTTAATATGCGGTGTTGAGTCCATTTCATTGAGCAAGGAGTAGCTCTTGTCTATTCCATATTTGGCTTAAGGAACTTTATCTGTGCTCATTTCAATCTCTGGTTTTATGCAGCACCCCAACTCACCTTTACCCTTAAGCAAGCATAAGTTGGTTTTCTAAATTTGAGACCCTGTTCTGTTCTGTAATTCAGTTCCTGTGTAGCCAAGTTTACATTCCGTGTATTACTGATATCTTATGATGTTTCTTTTTCTGTGTGACTTATTTCAGTTAGAATCATCATACCTGAATCCACTCATTGTGCTGCTAAGGGCCTGATGAACCAGATTTCATTGCTGAGTGATATTGCTTTGTAAGTAAATACCACAACTTCTTTATCCATTTTTCACTTTCTGCAATGTTGAACTTGTACTGTAAACGAGGTTCTTGTAAACAGAGCCGTTCCAAACTTTGGGGTGGCTATGTCTTTTTGATTTTAATTTCCCTAAGCTATAGGACCATAAGTGGAAGTGCCCTAGGTTCTGTTGCTTTGTTTTTTAGATGTTTCAGGAAACACCATACACTTCTCCCGAGTGGTTGTTGGCAATTTACATCCCGCCCATCAGCATAACAAGGCTCCAAGTTCTCCATGTCCTGTCCTGCCTTTCTGGATTTTACACTTTTTTCAGATTGCCCTTTTGACCGGGGGGAAGTGAGACTTCATTGTAGTGCAGATTTCCTTTGCAAGCTTGCTTGGTTGGCCAAAAAGGGCGTATGCGTTTTTTCCTGAATATATTCAGGAAAAAACGCATACGCCCTTTTTGGCCAAGTTCATCATTGTGGACGTTCTGCCTCTTTTCCTATGCTTGAAATGCAATTCCAGTCTACCTTCTGAAGTCGGTTTCCTGCAATTCTGCCCCGCTTTCAAGTCCTCTTGGCAGCCTTACTTCAGTATATTTTTGGACGATAGCTGTCATTTATAACTCTGCATGTTTGTGAATTACAGTGCCCCTGAGCTCCTTTCTTCAACTCGCTTTCTTTTGAGCTGGCCACAAAACCGCAGGATGGCTTCAGGCCCTAATCTGGTTCCGGTACGGCACGCTGAGCCTTTGGTTATTTCCTCTTCCTGGTGGGAAATGAGAGTTAAATTTGCCCGTCCAGACACCTCCAGCTAGCCTCTCATTGGTTCTCGCTATTCCTGTTCATCTTCCGCAGAAATTGCAAACTGGGCCAAACAGGAGGTTAAAGGCGCTGACTCTCCAAGTGCGGAGAGTGTTAGTAAAGCGTCTGGAATGTTGCACCCGAGTACCAGGGGAGGAAAACTGAGACATATTTGAACATGTCTCCCGATCACATGGTTGATCATACTCTGGGTTCCACATGCATGTTTTAGCTGAAGGAAGAATACCTAAAACCTGGGTAGTTGAGACCCGTGGAATGGGTACCATGCAATATGGCTTCAAAGGGTCTTCATTTGCTCACCGAACCTCTCCAATCCTATCACTGCTGCGTTTATGCCCCTGTACACATGCTTGATTCTCTTTCAGAGACATAGCTATCTATAGGTTTTAAGGTACTTACTAGTCAGGTACATTCTTAGGCGTTTAATATGGGGTGTTGAGTCCATTTCGTTGAGCAAGGAGTAGCTCTTGTCTATTCCATATTTGGCTTAAGGAACTTTATCTGTGCTCATTTCAATCTCTGGTTTTATGCAGCACCCCAACTCACCTTTCCCCTTAAGCAAGCACAAGTTGCTTTTCTAAATTTGAGACCCTGTTCTGTTCTGTAATTCAGTTCCTGTGTAGCCAAGTTTCCATTCCGTGTATTACTGATATCTTATGATGTTTCTTTTTCTGTGTGACTTATTTCAGTTAGAATCATCGTACTGAATCCACTCATTATGCTGCTAAGGGCCTGATGACATAGATTTTATTGCTGAGTGATACTGCATTGTACATAGGTACCACAACTTCTTTATCCATTTTTCACTTTCTGTGATATTGAACTTGTACGGTAAACGAGGTTCTTGTAAACAGAGGCGTCCCAAACTTTGGGGTGGCTGTGTCTTTTTGATTTTAATTTCCCTAAGCCATAGGACCATAAGTGGAAGTGCACTAGGCTCTGTTGCTTTGTTTTTTAGATGTTTCAGGAAACACCATACACTTCTCCCAAGTGTCTGTTGGCAATTTACATCCCGCCCATCAGCATAACAAGGCTCCCAGTTCTCCATGTCCTGTCCTGCCTTTCTGGATTTTACACTTTTTTCAGATGGCCCTTTTGACCAGGGGGGAAGTGAGACTTCATTGTAGTGCAGATTTCCTTTGCAAGCTTGCTTGGTTGGCCAAAAAGGGCGTATGCGTTTTTTCCTGAATATATTCAGGAAAAAACGCATACGCCCTTTTTGGCCAAGTGCATCACTGTGGACGTTCTGCCTCTTTTCCTATGCTTGAAATGCAATTCCTGTCTACCTCCTGAAATCGGTTTCCTGCAATTCTGCCCCGCTTTCAAGTCCTCTTGGCAGCCTTACTTCAGTCTATTTTTGGACGATAGCTGTCATTTATAACTCTGCAGGTTTGTGAATTACAGTGCCCCTGATCTCCTTTCTTCAACTCGCTTTCTTGTGACCTGGCCGCAACACTGCAGGATGGCTTCAGGCCCTAATGTGGTTCCGGCATGGCATGCTGAGCCTTTGGTTAATTCCTCTTCCTGGTGGGAAATGAGAGTTAAATTTGCCCGTTCAGACACTTCCAGGTAGTCTCTCATTGGTTCTCGCTATTCCTGTTCATCTTCCGCAGAAATTGCAAACTGGGGCAAACAGGAGGTTAAAGTCACTGACTCTCCAAGTAGGGAGAGTGTTAGTAAAGCATCTGGAATGTTGCACCCGAGTACCAGGGGAGGAAAACTGAGACATATTTGAACACGTCTCCCGTTCACACGGTTGATCATACTCTGGGTTACACATGCATGTTTTAGCTGAAGGAAGAATACCTTAAACCTGGAGAGTTGAGACCCGTGGATTGGGTACCATGCAATATGACTTCAAAGGGTCTTCATTTGCTCACCGAACCTCTCCAATCCTATCACTGCTGCGTTTATGCCCCTGTACACATGCTTGATTCTCTTTTGGAGACATAGCAATCCATAGGTTTTAAGATACTTACTAGTCAGGTACATTCTTAGGCGTTTAATATGGTGTTTTGAGGCCATTTCGTTGAGCAAGGAGTAGCTCTTGTCTATTCCATATTTGGCTTAAGGAACTTTATCTGTGCTCATTTCAATCTCTGGTTTTATGCAGAACCCCAACTCACCTTTCCCCTTAAGCAAGCATAAGTTGGTTTTCTAAATTTGAGACCCTGTTCTGTTTTGGAATGCAGTTCCTGTGTAGCCAAGTTTACATTCCGTGTATTAGTGATATCTTATGATGTTTCTTTTTCTGTGTGACTTATTTCAGTTAGAATCATTGTACCTGAATCCACTCATTATGCTGCTACGGGCCTGATGACATAGATTTCATTGCTGAGTGATACTGCATTGTACGTAAGTACCACAAGTTCTTTATCCATTTTTCACTTTCTGTGATATTGAACTTGTACGGTAAACGAGGTTCTTGTAAACGGAGGCGTCCCAAACTTTGGGGTGGCTGTGTCTTTTTGATTTTAATTTCCCTAAGCTATAGGACCATAAGTGGAAGTGCCCTAGGCTCTGTTGCTTTGTTTTTTAGATGTTTCAGGAAACACCATACACTTCTCCTGAGTGTCTGTTGGCAATTTACATCCCGCCCATCAGCATAACAAGGCTCCCAGTTCTCCATGGCCTGTCCTGCCTTTCTGGATTTTACACTTTTTTCAGATGGCCCTTTTGACCAGGGGGAAGTGAGACTTCATTGTAGTGCAGATTTCCTTTGCAAGCTTGCTTGGTTGGCCAAAAAGGGCGTATGCGTTTTTTCCTGAATATATTCAGGAAAAAACGCATACGCCCTTTTTGGCCAAGTGCATCACTGTGGACGTTCTGCCTCTTTTCCTATGCTTGAAATGCAATTCCAGTCTACCTCCTGAAATCGGTTTCCTGCAATTCTGCCCCGCTTTCAAGTCCTCTTGGCAGCCTTACTTCAGTCTATTTTTGGACGATAGCTGTCATTTATAACTCTGCAGGTTTGTGAGTTACAGTGCCCCTGAGCTCCTTTCTTCAACTCGCTTTCTTGTGACCTGGCCGCAACACCGCAGGATGTCTTCAGGCCCTAATCTGGTTCTGGCACGGCATGCTGAGCCTTTGGTTAATTCCTCTTCCTGGTGGGAAATGAGAGTTAAATTTGCCCATCCAGACACCTCCAGCTAGTCTCTCATTGGTTCTCGCTATTCCTGTTCATCTTCCGCAGAAATTGCAAACTGGGCCAAACAGGAGGTTAAAGGGACTGACTCTCCAAGTGGGGAGAGTGTTAGTAAAGCGTCTGGAATGTTGCACCCGAGTACCAGGGTACGAAAACTGAGACATATTTGAACACGTCTCCCGATCACATGGTTGATCATACTCTAGGTTCCACATGCATGTTTTAGCTGAAGGAAAAATACCTTAAACCTGGGTAGTTGAAACCCGTGGAATGGGTACCATGCAATATGACTTCAAAGGGTCTTCATTTGCTCACCGAACCTCTCCAATCCTATCACTGCTGCGTTTATGCCCCTTTACACATGCTTGATTCTCTTTCGGAGACATAGCAATCCATAGGTTTTAAGATACTTACTAGTCAGGTACATTCTTAGGCGTTTAATATGCGGTGTTGTGTCCATTTCGTTGAGCAAGGAGTAGCTCTTGTCTATTCCATATTTGGCTTAAGGAACTTTATCTGTGCTCATTTCAATCTCTGGTTTTATGCAGCACCCCAACTCACCTTTCCCCTTAAGCAAGCATAAGTTGGTTTTCTAAATTTGAGACCCTGTTCTGTTCTGTAATTCAGTTCCTGTGTAGCCAAGTTTACATTCCGTGTATTACTGATATCTTATGATGTTTCTTTTTCTGTGTGACTTATTTCAGTTAGAATCATCATACCTGAATCCACTCATTGTGCTGCTAAGGGCCTGATGACACAGATTTCATTGCTGAGTGATATTGCTTTGTAAGTAAATACCATAACTTCTTTCTCCATTTTTCACTTTCTGCGATGTTGAACTTGTACTGTAAACGAGGTTCTTGTAAACAGAGCCGTTCCAAACTTTGAGGTGGCTGTGTCTTTTTGATTTTAATTTCCCTAAGCTATAGGACCATAAGTGGAAGTGCCCTAGGTTCTGTTGCTTTGTTTTTTAGATGTTTCAGGAAACACCATACACTTCTCCCAAGTGGTTGTTGGCAATTTACATCCCGCCCATCAGCATAACAAGGCTCCCAGTTCTCCATGGCCTGTCCTGCCTTTCTGGATTTTACACTTTTTTCAGATGGCCCTTTTGACCAGGGGGAAGTGAGACTTCATTGTAGTGCAGATTTCCTTTGCAAGCTTGCTTGGTTGGCCAAAAAGGGCGTATGCGTTTTTTCCTGAATATATTCAGGAAAAAACGCATACGCCCTTTTTGGCCAAGTGCATCATTGTGGACGTTCTGCCTCTTTTCCTATGCTTTCAATGCAATTCCAGTCTACCTCCTGAAATCGGTTTCCTGCAATTCTGCCCCGATTTCAAGTCCTCTTGGCAGCCTTAATTCAGTATATTTTTGTACGATAGCTGTCATTTATAACTCTGCATGTTTGTGAATTACAGTGCCCCTGAGCTCCTTTCTTCAACTCGCTTTCTTTTGAGCTGGCCGCAACACCGCAGGATGGCTTCAGGCCCTAATCTGGTTCCGGTACGGCACGCTGAGCCTTTGGTTATTTCCTCTTCCTGGTGGGAAATGAGAGTTAAATTTGCCCGTCCAGACACCTCCAGCTAGCCTCTCATTGGTTCTCGCTATTCCTGTTCATCTTCCGCAGAAATTGCAAACTGGGCCAAACAGGAGGTTAAAGGCGCTGACTCTCCAAGTGCGGAGAGTGTTAGTAAAGCGTCTGGAATGTTGCACCCGAGTACCAGGGTACGAAAACTGAGACATATTTGAACACGTCTCCCGATCACATGGTTGATCATACTCTGGGTTCCACATGCATGTTTTAGCTGAAGGAAGAATACCTAAAACCTGGGTAGTTGAAACCCGTGTAATGGGTACCATGCAATATGACTTCAAAGGGTCTTCATTTGCTCACCGAACCTCTCCAATCCTATCACTGCTGCGTTTATGCCCCTGTACACATGCTTGATTCTCTTTCGGAGACATAGCAATCCATAGGTTTTAAGATACTTACTAGTCAGGTACATTCTTAGGCGTTTAATATGGGGTGTTGAGTCCATTTCGTTGAGCAAGGAGTAGCTCTTGTCTATTCAATATTTGGCTTAAGGAACTTTATCTGTGCTCATTTCAATCTCTGGTTTTATGCAGCACCCCAACTCACCTTTACCCTTAAGCAAGCATAAGTTGGTTTTCTAAATTTGAGACCCTGTTCTGTTCTGTAATTCAGTTCCTGTGTAGCCAAGTTTACATTCCGTGTATTACTGATATCTTATGATGTTTCTTTTTCTGTGTGACTTATTTCAGTTAGAATCATCATACCTGAATCCACTCATTGTGCTGCTAAGGGCCTGATGACACAGATTTCATTGCTGAGGGATATTGCTTTGTAAGTAAATACCACAACTTCTTTATCCATTTTTCACTTTCTGCCATGTTGAACTTGTACTGTAAACGAGGTTCTTGTAAACAGAGCCGTTCCAAACTTTGGGGTGGCTGTGTCTTTTTGATTTTAATTTCCCTAAGCTATAGGACCATAAGTGGAAGTGCCCTAGGTTCTGTTACTTTGTTTTTTAGATGTTTCAGGAAACACCATACACTTCTCCCTAGTGGCTGTTGGCAATTTACATCCCGCCCATCAGCATAACAAGGCTCCCAGTTCTCCATGGCCTGTCCTGCCTTTCTGGATTTTACACTTTTTTCAGATGGCCCTTTTGACCGGGGGGAAGTGAGACTTCATTGTAGTGCACATTTCCTTTGCAAGCTTGCTTGGTTGGCCAAAAAGGGCGTATGCGTTTTTTCCTGAATATATTCAGGAAAAAACGCATACGCCCTTTTTGGCCAAGTGCATCATTGTGGACGTTCTGCCTCTTTTCCTATGCTTGAAATGCAATTCCAGTCGACCTCCTGAAATCGGTTTCCTGCAATTCTGCCCCGCTTTCAAGTCCTCTTGGCAGCCTTACTTCAGTCTATTTTTGGACGATAGCTGTCATTTATAACTCTGCAGGTTTGTGAATTACAGTGCCCCTGAGCTCCTTTCTTCAACTCGCTTTCTTGTTACCTGGCCGCAACACCGCAGGATGGCTTCAGGCCCTAATATGGTTCCGCCATGGCACGCTGAGCCTTTGGTTATTTCCTCTTCCTGGTGGGAAATGAGAGTTAAATTTGCCCGTCCAGACACCTCCAGCTAGTCTCATTGGTTCTCGCTATTCCTGTTCATCTTCCGCAGAAATTGCAAACTGGGCCAAACAGGAGGTTAAAGGCGCTGACTCTCCAAGTGGGGAGAGTGTTAGTAAAGCGTCTGGAATGTTGCACCCGAGCACCAGGGGAGGAAAACTGAGACATATTTGAACACGTCTCCCGTTCACATGGTCGATCATACTTGGGTTCCACATACATGTTTTAGCTGAAGGAAGAATACCTTAAACCTGGAGAGTTAAGACCCGTGTAATGGGTACCATGCAATATGACTTCAAAGGGTCTTCATTTGCTCACCGAACCTCTCCAATCCTATCACTGCTGCGTTTATGCCCCTGTACACATGCTTGATTCTCTTTCGGAGACATAGCAATCCATAGGTTTTAAGATACTTACTAGTCAGGTACATTCTTAGGCGTTTAATATGCGGTGTTGAGTCCATTTCATTGAGCAAGGAGTAGCTCTTGTCTATTCCATATTTGGCTTAAGGAACTTTATCTGTGCTCATTTCAATCTCTGGTTTTATGCAGCACCCCAACTCACCTTTACCCTTAAGCAAGCATAAGTTGGTTTTCTAAATTTGAGACCCTGTTCTGTTCTGTAATTCAGTTCCTGTGTAGCCAAGTTTACATTCCGTGTATTACTGATATCTTATGATGTTTCTTTTTCTGTGTGACTTATTTCAGTTAGAATCATCATACCTGAATCCACTCATTGTGCTGCTAAGGGCCTGATGAACCAGAGTTCATTGCTGAGTGATATTGCTTTGTAAGTAAATACCACAACTTCTTTATCCATTTTTCACTTTCTGCAATGTTGAACTTGTACTGTAAACGAGGTTCTTGTAAAGAGAGGCGTTCCAAACTTTGGGGTGGCTGTGTCTTTTTGATTTTAATTTCCCTAAGCTATAGGACCATAAGTGGAAGTGCCCTAGGTTCTGTTGCTTTGTTTTTTAGATGTTTCAGGAAACACCATACACTTCTCCCTAGTGGTTGTTGGCAATTTACATCCCGCCCATCAGCATAACAAGGCTCCAAGTTCTCTATGTCCTGTCCTGCCTTTCTGGATTTTACACTTTTTTCAGATGGCCCTTTTGACCGGGGGGAAGTGAGACTTCATTGTAGTGCAGATTTCCTTTGCAAGCTTGCTTGGTTGGCCAAAAAGGGCGTATGCGTTTTTTCCTGAATATATTCAGGAAAAAACGCATACGCCCTTTTTGGCCAAGTGCATCATTGTGGACGTTCTGCCTCTTTTCCTATGCTTTCAATGCAATTCCAGTCTACCTCCTGAAGTCGGTTTCCTGCAATTCTGCCCCGCTTTCAAGTCCTCTTGGCAGCCTTACTTCAGTATATTTTTGGACGATAGCTGTCATTTATAACTCTGCAGGTTTGTGAATTACAGTGCCCCTGAGCTCCTTTCTTCAACTCGCTTTCTTTTGAGCTGGCCGCAAAACCGCAGGATGGCTTCAGGCCCTAATCTGGTTCCGGTACGGCACGCTGAGCCTTTGGTTATTTCCTCTTCCTGGTGGGAAATGAGAGTTAAATTTGCCCGTCCAGACACCTCCAGCTAGCCTCTCATTGGTTCTCGCTATTCCTGTTCATCTTCCGCAGAAATTGCAAACTGGGCCAAACAGGAGGTTAAAGGCGCTGACTCTCCAAGTGCGGAGAGTGTTAGTAAAGCGTCTGGAATGTTGCACCCGAGTACCAGGGGAGGAAAACTGAGACATATTTGAACATGTCTCCCGATCACATGGTTGATCATACTCTGGGTTCCACATGCATGTTTTAGCTGAAGGAAGAATACCTAAAACCTGGGTAGTTGAGACCCGTGGAATGGGTACCATGCAATATGGCTTCAAAGGGTCTTCATTTGCTCACCGAACCTCTCCAATCCTATCACTGCTGCGTTTATGCCCCTGTACACATGCTTGATTCTCTTTCAGAGACATAGCAATCTATAGGTTTTAAGGTACTTACTAGTCAGGTACATTCTTAGGCGTTTAATATGGGGTGTTGAGTCCATTTCGTTGAGCAAGGAGTAGCTCTTGTCTATTCCATATTTGGCTTAAGGAACTTTATCTGTGCTCATTTCAATCTCTGGTTTTATGCAGCACCCCAACTCACCTTTCCCCTTAAGCAAGCACAAGTTGCTTTTCTAAATTTGAGACCCTGTTCTGTTCTGTAATTCAGTTCCTGTGTAGCCAAGTTTCCATTCCGTGTATTACTGATATCTTATGATGTTTCTTTTTCTGTGTGACTTATTTCAGTTAGAATCATCGTACTGAATCCACTCATTATTCTGCTAAGGGCCTGATGACATAGATTTTATTGCTGAGTGATACTGCATTGTACATAGGTACCACAACTTCTTTATCCATTTTTCACCTTCTGTGATATTGAACTTGTACGGTAAACGAGGTTCTTGTAAACAGAGGCGTCCCAAACTTTGGGGTGGCTGTGTCTTTTTGATTTTAATTTCCCTAAGCCATAGGACCATAAGTGGAAGTGCCCTAGGTTCTGTTGCTTTGTTTTTTAGATGTTTCAGGAAACACCATACACTTCTCCGGAGTGTCTGTTGGCAATTTACATCCCGCCCATCAGCATAACAAGGCTCCCAGTTCTCCATGTCCTGTCCTGCCTTTCTGGATTTTACACTTTTTTCAGATGGCCCTTTTGACCAGGGGGGAAGTGAGACTTCATTGTAGTGCAGATTTCCTTTGCAAGCTTGCTTGGTTGGCCAAAAAGGGCGTATGCGTTTTTTCCTGAATATATTCAGGAAAAAACGCATACGCCCTTTTTGGCCAAGTGCATCACTGTGGACGTTCTGCCTCTTTTCCTATGCTTGAAATGCAATTCCTGTCTACCTCCTGAAATCGGTTTCCTGCAATTCTGCCCCGCTTTCAAGTCCTCTTGGCAGCCTTACTTCAGTCTATTTTTGGACGATAGCTGTCATTTATAACTCTGCAGGTTTGTGAATTACAGTGCCCCTGAGCTCCTTTCTTCAACTCGCTTTCTTGTGACCTGGCCGCAACACCGCAGGATGGCTTCAGGCCCTAATGTGGTTCCGGCATGGCATGCTGAGCCTTTGGTTAATTCCTCTTCCTGGTGGGAAATGAGAGTTAAATTTGCCCGTTCAGACACTTCCAGGTAGTCTCTCATTGGTTCTCGCTATTCCTGTTCATCTTCCGCAGAAATTGCAAACTGGGGCAAACAGGAGGTTAAAGTCACTGACTCTCCAAGTAGGGAGAGTGTTAGTAAAGCATCTGGAATGTTGCACCCGAGTACCAGGGGAGGAAAACTGAGACATATTTGAACACGTCTCCCATTCACACGGTTGATCATACTCTGGGTTCCACATGCATGTTTTAGCTGAAGGAAGAATACCTTAAACCTGGAGAGTTGAGACCCGTGGATTGGGTACCATGCAATATGACTTCAAAGGGTCTTCATTTGCTCACCGAACCTCTCCAATCCTATCACTGCTACGTTTATGCCCCGGTACACACGCTTGATTCTCTTTTGGAGACATAGCAATCCATAGGTTTTAAGATACTTACTAGTCAGGTACATACTTAGGCGTTTAATATGGGGTGTTGAGTCCATTTCGTTGAGCAAGGAGTAGCTCTTGTCTATTCCATATTTGGCTTAAGGAACTTTATCTGTGCTCATTTCAATCTCTGGTTTTATGCAGCACCCCAACTCACCTTTCCCCTTAAGCAAGCATAAGTTGGTTTTCTAAATTTGAGACCCTGTTCTGTTTTGGAATTCAGTTCCTGTGTAGCCAAGTTTACATTCCGTGTATTAGTGATATCTTATGATGTTTCTTTTTCTGTGTGACTTATTTCAGTTAGAATCATTGTACCTGAATCCACTCATTGTGCTGCTACGGGCCTGATGACATAGATTTCATTGCTGAGTGATACTGCATTGTACGTAAGTACCACAAGTTCTTTATCCATTTTTCACTTTCTGTGATATTGAATTTGTATGCTAAACGAGGTTCTTGTAAACAGAGGCGTCCCAAACTTTGGGGTGGCTGTGTCTTTTTGATTTTAATTTCCCTAAGCTATAGGACCATAAGTAGAAGGGCCCTAGGCTCTGTTGCTTTGTTTCTTAGATGTTTCAGGAAACACCATACACTTCTCCCGAGTGGCTGTTGGCAATTTACATCCCGCCCATCAGCATAACAAGGCTCCCAGTTCTCCATGGCCTGTCCTGCCTTTCTGGATTTTACACTTTTTTCAGATGGCCCTTTTGACCGGGGGGAAGTGAGACTTCATTGTAGTGCAGATTTCCTTTGCAAGCTTGCTTGGTTGGCCAAAAAGGGCGTATGCGTTTTTTCCTGAATATATTCAGGAAAAAACGCATACGCCCTTTTTGGCCAAGTGCATCATTTTGGACGTTCTGCCTCTTTTCCTATGCTTTCAATGCAATTCCAGTCTACCTCCTGAAATCGGTTTCTTGCAATTCTGCCCCGCTTTCAAGTCCTCTTGGCAGCCTTACTTCAGTCTATTTTTGGACGATAGCTGTCATTTATAACTCTGATGGTTTGTGAATTACAGTGCCCCTGAGCTCCTTTCTTCAACTCGCTTTCTTATGACCTGGCCGCAACACTGCAGGATGGCTTCAGGCCCTAATCTGGTTCCGGCACGGCACGCTGAGCCTTTGGTTATTTCCTCTTCCTGGTGGGAAATGAGAGTTAAATTTGCCCGTCCAGACATCTCCAGCTAGTCTCATTGGTTCTCGCTATTCCTGTTCATCTTCCGCAGAAATTGCAAACTGGGCCAAACAGGAGGTTAAAGGCGCTGACTCTCCAAGTCAGGAGAGTGTTAGTAAAGCGTCTGGAATGTTGCACCCGAGTACCAGGGTACGAAAACTGAGACATATTTGAACACGTCTCCCGATCACATGGTTGATCATACTCTAGGTTCCACATGCATGTTTTAGCTGAAGGAAGAATACCTTAAACCTAGGTAGTTGAAACCCGTGGAATGGGTACCATGCAATATGACTTCAAAGGGTCTTCATTTGCTCACCGAACCTCTCCAATCCTATCACTGCTGCGTTTTTGCCCCTGTACACATGCTTGATTCTCTTTCAGAGACATAGCAATGCATAGGTTTTAAGATACTTACTACTCAGGTACATTCTTAGGCGTTTAATATGCGGTGTTGAGTTCATTTCGTTGAGCAAGGAGTAGCTCTTGTCTATTCCATATTTGGCTTAAGGAACTTTATCTGTGCTCATTTCAATCTCTGGTTTTATGTAGCAACCCAACTCACCTTTCCCCTTAAGCAAGCATATGTTGGTTTTCTAAATTTGAGACCCTGTTCTGTTATGTAATTCAGTTCCTGTGTAGCCAAGTTTACATTCCGTGTATTACTGATATCTTATGATGTTTCTTTTTCTGTGTGACTTACTTCAGTTAGAATCATCATACCTGAATCCAGTCATTGTGCTGCTAAGTGCCTGAGGACACAGATTTCATTGCTGAGTGATATTGCTTTGTAAGTAAATACCACAACTTCTTTATCCATTTTTCACTTTCTGCGATGTTGAACTTGTACTGTAAACGAGGTTCTTGTAAACAGAGCCGTTCCAAACTTTGGGGTGGCTGTGTCTTTTTGATTTTAATTTCCCTAAGCTATAGGACCATAAGTGGAAGTGCCCGAGGTTCTGTTGCTTTGTTTTTTAGATGTTTCAGGAAACACCATACACTTCTCCCGAGTGGTTGTTGGCAATTTACATCCCGCCCATCAGCATAACAAGGCTCCCAGTTCTCCATGGCCTGTCCTGCCTTTCTGGATTTTACACTTTTTTCAGATGGCCCTTTTGACCGGGGGGAAGTGAGACTTCATTGTAGTGCAGATTTCCTTTGCAAGCTTGCTTGGTTGGCCAAAAAGGGCGTATGCGTTTTTTCCTGAATATATTCAGGAAAAAACGCATACGCCCTTTTTGGCCAAGTGCATCATTGTGGACGTTCTGCCTCTTTTCCTATGCTTTCAATGCAATTCCAGTCTACCTCCTGAAATCGGTTTCCTGCAATTCTGCCCCGCTTTCAAGTCCTCTTGGCAGCCTTACTTCAGTATATTTTTGGACGATAGCTGTCATTTATAACTCTGCAGGTTTGTGAATTACAGTGCCCCTGAGCTCCTTTCTTCAACTCGCTTTCTTGTGAGCTGGCCGCAACACCGCAGGATGGCTTCAGGCCCTAATCTGGTTCCGGCCCGGCATGCTGAGCCTTTGGTTATTTCCTCTTCCTGGTGGGAAATGAGAGTTAAATTTGCCCGTCCAGACACCTCCAGCTAGCCTCTCATTGGTTCTCGCTATTCCTGTTCATCTTCCACAGAAATTGCAAACTGTGTCAAACAGGAGGTTAAAGGTGCTGACTCTCCAAGTGGGGAGAGTGTTAGTAAAGCGTCTGGAATGTTGCACCCGAGTACCAGGGGAGGAAAACTGTGACATATTTGAACACGTCTCCCGATCACATGGTTGATCATACTCTGGGTTCCACATGCATGTTTTAGCTGAAGAAAGAATACCTAAAACCTGGGTAGTTGAAATCCGTGGAAAGGGTACCATGCAATATGACTTCAAAGGGTCTTCATTTGCTCACCGAACCTCTCCAATCCTATCACTGCTGCGTTTATGCCCCTGTACACATGCTTGATTCTCTTTCGGAGACATAGCAATCTATAGGTTTTAAGATACTTATTAGTCAGGTACATTCTTAGGCGTTTAATATGCGGTGTTGAGTCCATTTCATTGAGCAAGGAGTAGCTCTTGTCTATTCCATATTTGGCTTAAGGAACTTTATCTGTGCTCATTTCAATCTCTGGTTTTATGCAGCAACCCAACTCACCTTTACCCTTAAGCAAGCATAAGTTGGTTTTCTAAATTTGAGACCCTGTTCTGTTTTGCAATTCAGTTCCTTTGTAGCCAAGTTTACATTCCGTGTATTAGTGATATCTTATGATGTTTCTTTTTCTGTGTGACTTATTTCAGTTAGAATCATCATACCTGAATCCACTCATTGTGCTGCTATGGGCCTGATGACACAGATTTCATTGCTGAGTGATATTGCTTTGTAAGTAAATACCACAACTTCTTTATCCATTTTTCACTTTCTGCGATGTTGAACTTGTACTGTAAACGAGGTTCTTGTAAACAGAGGCGTCCCAAACTTTGGGGTGGCTGTGTCTTTTTGATTTTAATTTCCCTAAGCTATAGGACCATAAGTGGAAGTGCCCTAGGCTCTGTTGCTTTGTTTTTTAGATGTTTCAGGAAACACCATACACTTCTACCGAGTGTCTGTTGGCAATTTACATCCCGCCCATCAGCATAACAAGGCTTCCAGTTCTCCATGGCCTGTCCTGCCTTTCTGGATTTTACACTTTTTTCAGATGGCCCTTTTGACCGGGGGGAAGTGAGACTTCATTGTAGTGCAGATTTCCTTTGCAAGCTTGCTTGGTTGGCCAAAAAGGGCGTATGCGTTTTTTCCTGAATATATTCAGGAAAAAACGCATACGCCCTTTTTGGCCAAGTGCATCATTGTGGGCGTTCTGCCTCTTTTCCTATGCTTTCAGTGCAATTCCAGTCTACCTCCTGAAATCGGTTTCCTGCAATTCTGCCCCGCTTTCAAGTCCTCTTGGCAACCTTACTTCAGTATATTTTTGGACGATAGCTGTCATTTATAACTCTGCAGGTTTGTGAATTACAGTGCCCCTGAGCTCCTTTCTTCAACTCGCTTTCTTGTGACCTGGCCTCAACACCGCAGGATGGCTTCAGGCCCTAATCTGGTTCTGGCACGGCACGCTGAGCCTTTGGTTATTTCCTCTTCCTGGTGGGAAATGAGAGTTAAATTTGCCCGTCCAGACACCTCCAGCTAGTCTCTCATTGGTTCTCGCTATTCCTGTTTATCTTCCGCAGAAATTGCAAACTGGGCCAAACAGGAGGTTAAAGGTGCCGACTCTCCAAGTCAGGAGAGTGTTAGTAAAGCGTCTGGAATGTTGCACCCGAGTACCAGGGTACGAAAACTGAGACATATTTGAACACGTCTCCCGATCACATGGTTGATCATACTCTAGGTTCCACATGCATGTTTTAGATGAAGGAAGAATACTTTAAACCTAGGTAGTTGAAACCTGTGGAATGGGTACCATGCAATATGACTTCAAAGGGTCTTCATTTGCTCACCGAACCTCTCCAATCCTATCACTGCTGCGTTTATGCCCCTGTACACATGCTTGATTCTCTTTCACAGACATAGCAATCCATAGGTTTTAAGATACTTACTAGTCAGGTACATTCTTAGGCATTTAATATGGCGTTTTGAGTCCATTTCGTTGAGCAAGGAGTAGCTCTTGTCTATTCCATATTTGGCTTAAGGAACTTTATCTGTGCTCATTTCAATCTCTGGTTTTATGCAGCACCCCAACTCACCTTTCCCCTTAAGCAAGCATAAGTTGGTTTTCTAAATTTGAGACCCTGTTCTGTTTTGGAATTCAGTTCCTGTGTAGCCAAGTTTACATTCCGTGTATTAGTGATATCTTATGATGTTTCTTTTTCTGTGTGACTTATTTCAGTTAGAATCATTGTACCTGAATCCACTCATTATGCTGCTATGGGCCTGATGACATTGATTTCATTGCTGAGTGATACTGCATTGTACGTAAGTACCACAAGTTCTTTATCCATTTTTCACTTTCTGTGATATTGAACTTGTACGGTAAACGAGGTTCTTGTAAACCGAGGCGTCCCAAACTTTGGGGTGGCTGTGTCTTTTTGATTTTAATTTCCCTAAGCTATAGGACCATAAGTGGAAGTGCCCTAGGCTCTGTTGCTTTGTTTTTTAGATGTTTCAGGAAACACCATACACTTCTCCCGAGTGTCTGTTGGCAATTTACATCCCGCCCATCAGCATAAGAAGGCTCCCAGTTCTCCATGGCCTGTCCTGCCTTTCTGGATTTTACACTTTTTTCAGATGGCCCTTTTGACCGGGGGGAAGTGAGACTTCATTGTAGTGCAGATTTCCTTTGCAAGCTTGCTTGGTTGGCCAACAAGGGTGTATGCGTTTTTTCCTGAATATATTCAGGAAAAAACGCATACGCCCTTTTTGGCCAAGTGCATCATTGTGGACGTTCTGCCTCTTTTCCTATGCTTTCAATGCAATTCCAGTCTACCTCCTGAAATCGGTTTCCTGCAATTCTGCCCCGCTTTCAAGTCCTCTTGGCAGCCTTACTTCAGTATATTTTTGGACGATAGCTGTCATTTATAACTCTGCAGGTTTGTGAATTACAGTGCCCCTGAGCTCCTTTCTTCAACTCGCTTTCTTGTGAGCTGGCCGCAACACCGCAGGATGTCTTCAGGCCCTAATCTGGTTCTGGCACGGCATGCTGAGCCTTTGGTTATTTCCTCTTCCTGGTGGGAAATGAGAGTTAAATTTGCCCGTCCAGACACCTCCAGCTAGTCTCTCATTGGTTCTCACTATTCCTGTTCATCTTCCACAGAAATTGCAAACTGGGCCATACAGGAGGTTAAAGGGACTGACTCTCCAAGTGGGGAGAGTGTTAGTAAAGCGTTTGGAATGTTGCACCCGAGTACCAGGGGAGGAAAACTGAGACATATTTGAACACGTCTCCCGATCACATGGTCGATCATACTCTAGGTTCCACATGCATGTTTTAGCTGAAGGAAGAATACCTTAAACCTGGGTAGTTGAAACCCGTGGAATGGGTACCATGCAATATGACTTCAAAGGGTCTTCATTTGCTCACCGAACCTCTCCAATCCTATCACTGCTGCGTTTATGCCCCTGTACACATGCTTGATTCTCTTTTGGAGACATAGCAATCCATAGGTTTTAAGATACTTACTAGTCAGGTACATTCTTAGGCGTTTAATATGCGGTGTTGAGTCCATTTCGTTGAGCAAGGAGTAGCTCTTGTCTATTCCATATTTCGCTTAAGGAACTTTATCTGTGCTCATTTCAATCTCTGGTTTTATGCAGCACCCCAACTCACCTTTACCCTTAAGGAAGCATAAGTTGGTTTTCTAAATTTGAGACCCTGTTCTGTTCTGTAATTCAGTTCCTGTGTAGCCAAGTTTACATTCCGTGTATTACTGATATCTTATGATGTTTCTTTTTCTGTGTGACTTATTTCAGTTAGAATCATCATACCTGAATCCACTCATTGTGCTGCTAAGGGCCTGATGACACAGATTTCATTGCTGAGTGATATTGCTTTGTAAGTAAATACCACAACTTCTTTATCCATTTTTCACTTTCTGCGATGTTGAACTTGTACTGTAAACGAGATTCTTGTAAACAGAGCCGTTCCAATCTTTGGGGTGGCTGTGTCTTTTTGATTTTAATTTCCCTAATCTATAGGACCATAAGTGGAAGTGCCCTAGGCTCTGTTGCTTTGTTTTTTAGATGTTTCAGGAAACACCATACACTTCTCCCAAGTGATTGTTGGCAATTTACATCCCGCCCATCAGCATAACAAGGTTCCAAGTTCTCCATGGCCTGTCCTGCCTTTCTGGATTTTACACTTTTTTCAGATGGCCCTTTTGACCGGGGGGAAGTGAGACTTCATTGTAGTACAGATTTCCTTTGCAAGCTTGCTTGGTTGGCCAAAAAGGGCGTATGCGTTGTTTCCTGAATATATTCAGGAAAAAACGCATACGCCCTTTTTGGCCAAGTGCATCATTGTGGACGTTCTGCCTCTTTTCCTATGCTTTCAATGCAATTCCAGTCTACCTCCTGAAATCGGTTTCCTGCAATTCTGCCCCGCTTTCAAGTCCTCTTGGCAGCCTTACTTCAGTATATTTTTGGACGATAGCTGTCATTTATAACTCTGCAGGTTTGTGAATTACAGTGCCCCTGAGCTCCTTTCTTCAACTCGCTTTCTTTTGAGCTGGCCGCAACACCGCAGGATGTCTTCAGGCCCTAATCTGGTTCTGGCACGGCATGCTGAGCCTTTGGTTATTTCCTCTTCCTGGTGGGAAATGAGAGTTAAATTTGCCCGTCCAGACACCTCCAGCTAGTCTCTCATTGGTTCTCGCTATTCCTGTTCATCTTCCGCAGAAATTGCAAACTGGGCCAAACAGGAGGTTAAAGGGACTGACTCTCCAAGTCGGGAGAGTGTTAGTAAAGAGTCTGGAATGTTGCACCCGAGTACCAGGGTACGAAAACTGAGACATATTTGAACACGTCTCCCAATCAAATGGTTGATCATACTCTAGGTTCCACATGCATGTTTTAGCTGAAGGAAGAATACCTTAAACCTGCGTAGTTGAAACCCGTGGAAAGGGTACCATGCAATATGACTTCAAAGGGTCTTCATTTGCTCACCGAACCTCTCCAATCCTATCACTGCTGCGTTTATGCCCCTGTACACATGCTTGATTCTCTTTCGGAGACATAGCAATCCATAGGTTTTAAGATACTTACTAGTCAGGTACATTCTTAGGCGTTTAATATGGGGTGTTGGGTCCATTTCGTTGAGCAAGGAGTAGCTCTTGTCTATTCCATATTTGGCTTAAGGAACTTTATCTGTGCTCATTTCAATCTCTGGTTTTATGCAGCACCCCAACTCACCTTTCCCCTTAAGCAAGCATAAGTTGGTTTTCTAAATTTGAGACCCTGTTCTGTTTTGGAATTCAGTTCCTGTGTAGCCAAGTTTACATTCCGTGTATTACTGATATCTTATGATGTTTCTTTTTCTGTGTGACTTATTTCAGTTAGAATCATCGTACCTGAATCCACTCATTATGCTGCTCCGGGCCTGATGACATAGATTTCATTGCTGAGTGATACTGCATTGTACGTAAGTACCACAAGTTCTTTATCCATTTTTCACTTTCTGTGATATTGAACTTGTACGGTAAACGAGGTTCTTGTAAACCGAGGCGTCCCAAACTTTGGGGTGGCTGTGTCTTTTTTATTTTAATTTCCCTAAGCTATAGGACCATAAGTGGAAGTGCCCTAGGCTCTGTTGCTTTGTTTTTTAGATGTTTCAGGAAACACCATACACTTCTCCCGAGTGTCTGTTGGCAATTTACATCCCGCCCATCAGCATAAGAAGGCTCCCAGTTCTCCATGGCCTGTCCTGCCTTTCTGGATTTTACACTTTTTTCAGATGGCCCTTTTGACCGGGGGGAAGTGAGACTTCATTGTAGTGCAGATTTCCTTTGCAAGCTTGCTTGGTTGGCCAAAAAGGGCGTATGCGTTTTTTCCTGAATATATTCAGGAGAAAACGCATACACCCTTTTTGGCCAAGTGCATCATTGTGGACGTTCTGCCTCTTTTCCTATGCTTTCAATGCAATTCCAGTCTACCTCCTGAAATCGGTTTCCTGCAATTCTGCCCCGCTTTCAAGTCCTCTTGGCAGCCTTACTTCAGTATATTTTTGGACGATAGCTGTCATTTATAACTCTGCAGGTTTGTGAATTACAGTGCCCCTGAGCTCCTTTCTTCAACTCGCTTTCTTTTGAGCTGGCCGCAACACCGCAGGATGGCTTAAGGCCCTAATCTGATTCCGGTACGGCACGCTGAGCCTTTGGTTATTTCCTCTTCCTGGTGGGAAATGAGAGTTAAATTTGCCCGTCCAGACACCTCCAGCTAGCCTCTCATTGGTTCTCGCTATTCCTGTTCATCTTCCGCAGAAATTGCAAAGTGGGCCAAACTGGAGGTTAAAGGGACTGACTCGCCAAGTCGGGAGAGTGTTAGTAAAGCGTCTGGAATGTTGCACCCGAGTACCAGGTTACGAAAACTGAGACATATTTGAACACGTCTCCCGATCACATGGTTGATCATACTCTAGGTTCCACATGCATGTTTTAACTGAAGGAAGAATACCTTAAACCTAGGTAGTTGAAAGCCGTGGAATGGGTACCATGCAATATGACTTCAAAGGGTCTTCATTTGCTCACCGAACCTCTCCAATCCTATCACTGCTGCGTTTATGCCCCTGTACACATGCTTGATTCTCTTTCGGAGACATAGCAATCCATAGGTTTTAAGATACTTACTAGTCAGGTACATTCTTAGGCGTTTAATATGCGGTGTTGAGTCCATTTCGTTGAGCAAGGAGTAGCTCTTGTCTATTCCATATTTGGCTTAAGGAACTTTATCTGTGCTCATTTCGATCTCTGGTTTTATGCAGCACCCCAACTCACCTTTCCCCTTAAGCAAGCATAAGTTGTTTTTCTAAATTTGAGACCCTGTTCTGTTCTGTAATTCAGTTCTTGTGTAGCCAAGTTTACATTCCGTGTATTACTGATATCTTATGATGTTTCTTTTTCTGTGTGACTTATTTCATTTAGAGTCATCATACCTGAATCCACTCATTGTGCTGCTAAGGGCCTGATGACATAGATTTCATTGCAGAGTGATATTGCTTTGTAAGTAAATACCACAACTTCTTTATCCATTTTTCACTTTCTGCGATGTTGAACTTGTACTGTAAACGAGGTTCTTGTAAACAGAGCCGTTCCAAACTTTGGGGTGGCTGTGTCTTTTTGATTTTAATTTCCCTAAGCTATAGGACCATAAGTGGAAGTGCCCTAGGCTCTGTTGCTTTGTTTTTTAGATGTTTCAGGAAACACCATACACTTCTCCCTAGTGTCTGTTGGCAATTTACATCCCGCCCATCAGCATAACAAGGCTCCCAGTTCTCCATGGCCTGTCCTGCCTTTCTGGATTTTACACTTTTTTCAGATGGCCCTTTTGACCGGGGGCAAGTGAGACTTCATTGTAGTGCAGATTTCCTTTGCAAGCTTGCTTGGTTGGCCAAAAAGGGCGTATGCGTTTTTTCCTGAATATATTCAGGAAAAAACGCATACGCCCTTTTTGGCCAAGTGCATCATTGTGGACGTTCTGCCTCTTTTCCTATGCTTTCAATGCAATTCCAGTCTACCTCCTGAAATCGGTTTCCTGCAATTCTGCCCCGGTTTCAAGTCCTCTTGGCAGCCTTACTTCAGTATATTTTTGGACGATAGCTGTCATTTATAACCCTGCAGGTTTGTGAATTACAGTGCCCCTGAGCTCCTTTCTTCAACTTGCTTTCTTTTGAGCTGGCCGCAACACCGCAGGATGGCTTCAGGCCCTAATCTGGTTCCGGCATGGCACGCTGAGCCTTTGCTTATTTCCTCTTCCTGGTGGGAAATGAGAGTTAAATTTGCCCGTCCAGTCACTTCCAGCTAGTCTCTCATTGGTTCTCCCTATTCCTGTTCATCTTCCGCAGAAATTGCAAACTGGGCCAAACAGGAGGTTAAAGGCGCTGACTCTCCAAGTGGGGAGAGTGTTAGTAAAGCATCTGGAATGTTGCACCCGAGTACCAGGTGAGGAAAACTGAGACATATTTGAACACGTCTCCCGTTCACATGGTTGATCATACTCTGGGTTCCACATGCATGTTTTAGCTGAAGGAAGAATACCTTAAACCTGGAGAGTTGAGACCCGTGTAATGGGTACCATGCAATATGACTTCAAAGGGTCTTCATTTGCTCACCGAACCTCTCCAATCCTATCACTGCTGCGTTTATGCCCCTGTACACATGCTTGATTCTCTTTTGGAGACATAGCAATCCATAGGTTTTAAGATACTTAGTAGTCAGGTACATTCTTAGGCGTTTAATATGGGGTGTTGAGTCCATTTCGTTGAGCAAGGAGTAGCTCTTGTCTATTCCATATTTGGCTTAAGGAACTTTATCTGTGCTCATTTCAATCTCTGGTTTTATGCAGCACCCCAACTCATCTTTCCCCTTAAGCAAGC
The DNA here is from genome assembly GCF_949987515.2 of Delphinus delphis. Taxonomy (NCBI): domain Eukaryota; kingdom Metazoa; phylum Chordata; class Mammalia; order Artiodactyla; family Delphinidae; genus Delphinus; species Delphinus delphis. The sequence goes on along the minus strand of NC_082684.1, from coordinate 96,030,074 downwards.
ATAAGTTGGTTTTCTAAATTTGAGACCCTGTTCTGTTTTGGAATTCAGTTCCTGTGTAGCCAAGTTTACATTCCGTGTATTAGTGATATCTTATGATGTTTCTTTTTCTGTGTGACTTATTTCAGTTAGAATCATCATACCTGAATCCACTCATTGTGCTGCTATGGGCCTGATGACACAGATTTCATTGCTGAGTGATATTGCTTTGTAAGTAAATACCACAACTTCTTTATCCATTTTTCACTTTCTGCAATGTTGAACTTGTACTGTAAACGAGGTTCTTGTAAAGAGAGGCGTTCCAAACTTTGGGGTGGCTGTGTCTTTTTGATTTTAATTTCCCTAAGCTATAGGACCATAAGTGGAAGTGCCCTAGGTTCTGTTGCTTTGTTTTTTAGATGTTTCAGGAAACACCATACACTTCTCCCTAGTGGTTGTTGGCAATTTACATCCCGCCCATCAGCATAACAAGGCTCCAAGTTCTCTATGTCCTGTCCTGCCTTTCTGGATTTTACACTTTTTTCAGATGGCCCTTTTGACCGGGGGGAAGTGAGACTTCATTGTAGTGCAGATTTCCTTTGCAAGCTTGCTTGGTTGGCCAAAAAGGGCGTATGCGTTTTTTCCTGAATATATTCAGGAAAAAACGCATACGCCCTTTTTGGCCAAGTGCATCATTGTGGACGTTCTGCCTCTTTTCCTATGCTTTCAATGCAATTCCAGTCTACCTCCTGAAGTCGGTTTCCTGCAATTCTGCCCCGCTTTCAAGTCCTCTTGGCAGCCTTACTTCAGTATATTTTTGGACGATAGCTGTCATTTATAACTCTGCAGGTTTGTGAATTACAGTGCCCCTGAGCTCCTTTCTTCAACTCGCTTTCTTTTGAGCTGGCCGCAAAACCGCAGGATGGCTTCAGGCCCTAATCTGGTTCCGGTACGGCACGCTGAGCCTTTGGTTATTTCCTCTTCCTGGTGGGAAATGAGAGTTAAATTTGCCCGTCCAGACACCTCCAGCTAGCCTCTCATTGGTTCTCGCTATTCCTGTTCATCTTCCGCAGAAATTGCAAACTGGGCCAAACAGGAGGTTAAAGGCGCTGACTCTCCAAGTGCGGAGAGTGTTAGTAAAGTGTCTGGAATGTTGCACCCGAGTACCAGGGGAGGAAAACTGAGACATATTTGAACATGTCTCCCGATCACATGGTTGATCATACTCTGGGTTCCACATGCATGTTTTAGCTGAAGGAAGAATACCTAAAACCTGGGTAGTTGAGACCCGTGGAATGGGTACCATGCAATATGGCTTCAAAGGGTCTTCATTTGCTCACCGAACCTCTCCAATCCTATCACTGCTGCGTTTATGCCCCTGTACACATGCTTGATTCTCTTTCAGAGACATAGCAATCTATAGGTTTTAAGGTACTTACTAGTCAGGTACATTCTTAGGCGTTTAATATGGGGTGTTGAGTCCATTTCGTTGAGCAAGGAGTAGCTCTTGTCTATTCCATATTTGGCTTAAGGAACTTTATCTGTGCTCATTTCAATCTCTGGTTTTATGCAGCACCCCAACTCACCTTTCCCCTTAAGCAAGCACAAGTTGCTTTTCTAAATTTGAGACCCTGTTCTGTTCTGTAATTCAGTTCCTGTGTAGCCAAGTTTCCATTCCGTGTATTACTGATATCTTATGATGTTTCTTTTTCTGTGTGACTTATTTCAGTTAGAATCATCGTACTGAATCCACTCATTATTCTGCTAAGGGCCTGATGACATAGATTTTATTGCTGAGTGATACTGCATTGTACATAGGTACCACAACTTCTTTATCCATTTTTCACTTTCTGTGATATTGAACTTGTACGGTAAACGAGGTTCTTGTAAACAGAGGCGTCCCAAACTTTGGGGTGGCTGTGTCTTTTTGATTTTAATTTCCCTAAGCCATAGGACCATAAGTGGAAGTGCACTAGGCTCTGTTGCTTTGTTTTTTAGATGTTTCAGGAAACACCATACACTTCTCCCAAGTGTCTGTTGGCAATTTACATCCCGCCCATCAGCATAACAAGGCTCCCAGTTCTCCATGTCCTGTCCTGCCTTTCTGGATTTTACACTTTTTTCAGATGGCCCTTTTGACCAGGGGGGAAGTGAGACTTCATTGTAGTGCAGATTTCCTTTGCAAGCTTGCTTGGTTGGCCAAAAAGGGCGTATGCGTTTTTTCCTGAATATATTCAGGAAAAAACGCATACGCCCTTTTTGGCCAAGTGCATCACTGTGGACGTTCTGCCTCTTTTCCTATGCTTGAAATGCAATTCCTGTCTACCTCCTGAAATCGGTTTCCTGCAATTCTGCCCCGCTTTCAAGTCCTCTTGGCAGCCTTACTTCAGTCTATTTTTGGACGATAGCTGTCATTTATAACTCTGCAGGTTTGTGAATTACAGTGCCCCTGAGCTCCTTTCTTCAACTCGCTTTCTTGTGACCTGGCCGCAACACCGCAGGATGGCTTCAGGCCCTAATGTGGTTCCGGCATGGCATGCTGAGCCTTTGGTTAATTCCTCTTCCTGGTGGGAAATGAGAGTTAAATTTGCCCGTTCAGACACTTCCAGGTAGTCTCTCATTGGTTCTCGCTATTCCTGTTCATCTTCCGCAGAAATTGCAAACTGGGGCAAACAGGAGGTTAAAGTCACTGACTCTCCAAGTAGGGAGAGTGTTAGTAAAGCATCTGGAATGTTGCACCCGAGTACCAGGGGAGGAAAACTGAGACATATTTGAACACGTCTCCCATTCACACGGTTGATCATACTCTGGGTTCCACATGCATGTTTTAGCTGAAGGAAGAATACCTTAAACCTGGAGAGTTGAGACCCGTGGATTGGGTACCATGCAATATGACTTCAAAGGGTCTTCATTTGCTCACCGAACCTCTCCAATCCTATCACTGCTGCGTTTATGCCCCTGTACACATGCTTGATTCTCTTTTGGAGACATAGCAATCCATAGGTTTTAAGATACTTACTAGTCAGGTACATACTTAGGCGTTTAATATGGGGTGTTGAGTCCATTTCGTTGAGCAAGGAGTAGCTCTTGTCTATTCCATATTTGGCTTAAGGAACTTTATCTGTGCTCATTTCAATCTCTGGTTTTATGCAGCACCCCAACTCACCTTTCCCCTTAAGCAAGCATAAGTTGGTTTTCTAAATTTGAGACCCTGTTCTGTTTTGGAATTCAGTTCCTGTGTAGCCAAGTTTACATTCCGTGTATTAGTGATATCTTATGATGTTTCTTTTTCTGTGTGACTTATTTCAGTTAGAATCATTGTACCTGAATCCACTCATTGTGCTGCTACGGGCCTGATGACATAGATTTCATTGCTGAGTGATACTGCATTGTACGTAAGTACCACAAGTTCTTTATCCATTTTTCACTTTCTGTGATATTGAATTTGTATGCTAAACGAGGTTCTTGTAAACAGAGGCGTCCCAAACTTTGGGGTGGCTGTGTCTTTTTGATTTTAATTTCCCTAAGCTATAGGACCATAAGTAGAAGGGCCCTAGGCTCTGTTGCTTTGTTTCTTAGATGTTTCAGGAAACACCATACACTTCTCCCGAGTGGCTGTTGGCAATTTACATCCCGCCCATCAGCATAACAAGGCTCCCAGTTCTCCATGGCCTGTCCTGCCTTTCTGGATTTTACACTTTTTTCAGATGGCCCTTTTGACCGGGGGGAAGTGAGACTTCATTGTAGTGCAGATTTCCTTTGCAAGCTTGCTTGGTTGGCCAAAAAGGGCGTATGCGTTTTTTCCTGAATATATTCAGGAAAAAACGCATACGCCCTTTTTGGCCAAGTGCATCATTTTGGACGTTCTGCCTCTTTTCCTATGCTTTCAATGCAATTCCAGTCTACCTCCTGAAATCGGTTTCTTGCAATTCTGCCCCGCTTTCAAGTCCTCTTGACAGCCTTACTTCAGTCTATTTTTGGACGATAGCTGTCATTTATAACTCTGATGGTTTGTGAATTACAGTGCCCCTGAGCTCCTTTCTTCAACTCGCTTTCTTATGACCTGGCCGCAACACTGCAGGATGGCTTCAGGCCCTAATCTGGTTCCGGCACGGCACGCTGAGCCTTTGGTTATTTCCTCTTCCTGGTGGGAAATGAGAGTTAAATTTGCCCGTCCAGACATCTCCAGCTAGTCTCATTGGTTCTCGCTATTCCTGTTCATCTTCCGCAGAAATTGCAAACTGGGCCAAACAGGAGGTTAAAGGCGCTGACTCTCCAAGTCAGGAGAGTGTTAGTAAAGCGTCTGGAATGTTGCACCCGAGTACCAGGGTACGAAAACTGAGACATATTTGAACACGTCTCCCGATCACATGGTTGATCATACTCTAGGTTCCACATGCATGTTTTAGCTGAAGGAAGAATACCTTAAACCTAGGTAGTTGAAACCCGTGGAATGGGTACCATGCAATATGACTTCAAAGGGTCTTCATTTGCTCACCGAACCTCTCCAATCCTATCACTGCTGCGTTTTTGCCCCTGTACACATGCTTGATTCTCTTTCAGAGACATAGCAATGCATAGGTTTTAAGATACTTACTACTCAGGTACATTCTTAGGCGTTTAATATGCGGTGTTGAGTCCATTTCGTTGAGCAAGGAGTAGCTCTTGTCTATTCCATATTTGGCTTAAGGAACTTTATCTGTGCTCATTTCAATCTCTGGTTTTATGTAGCAACCCAACTCACCTTTCCCCTTAAGCAAGCATATGTTGGTTTTCTAAATTTGAGACCCTGTTCTGTTATGTAATTCAGTTCCTGTGTAGCCAAGTTTACATTCCGTGTATTACTGATATCTTATGATGTTTCTTTTTCTGTGTGACTTACTTCAGTTAGAATCATCATACCTGAATCCAGTCATTGTGCTGCTAAGTGCCTGAGGACACAGATTTCATTGCTGAGTGATATTGCTTTGTAAGTAAATACCACAACTTCTTTATCCATTTTTCACTTTCTGCGATGTTGAACTTGTACTGTAAACGAGGTTCTTGTAAACAGAGCCGTTCCAAACTTTGGGGTGGCTGTGTCTTTTTGATTTTAATTTCCCTAAGCTATAGGACCATAAGTGGAAGTGCCCGAGGTTCTGTTGCTTTGTTTTTTAGATGTTTCAGGAAACACCATACACTTCTCCCGAGTGTTTGTTGGCAATTTACATCCCGCCCATCAGCATAACAAGGCTCCCAGTTCTCCATGGCCTGTCCTGCCTTTCTGGATTTTACACTTTTTTCAGATGGCCCTTTTGACCGGGGGGAAGTGAGACTTCATTGTAGTGCAGATTTCCTTTGCAAGCTTGCTTGGTTGGCCAAAAAGTGCGTATGCGTGTTTTCCTGAATATATTCAGGAAAAAACGCATACGCCCTTTTTGGCCAAGTGCATCATTGTGGACGTTCTGCCTCTTTTCCTATGCTTTCAATGCAATTCCAGTCTACCTCCTGAAATCGGTTTCCTGCAATTCTGCCCCGCTTTCAAGTCCTCTTGGCAGCCTTACTTCAGTATATTTTTGGACGATAGCTGTCATTTATAACTCTGCAGGTTTGTGAATTACAGTGCCCCTGAGCTCCTTTCTTCAACTCGCTTTCTTGTGAGCTGGCCGCAACACCGCAGGATGGCTTCAGGCCCTAATCTGGTTCCGGCCCGGCATGCTGAGCCTTTGGTTATTTCCTCTTCCTGGTGGGAAATGAGAGTTAAATTTGCCCGTCCAGACACCTCCAGCTAGCCTCTCATTGGTTCTCGCTATTCCTGTTCATCTTCCACAGAAATTGCAAACTGTGTCAAACAGGAGGTTAAAGGTGCTGACTCTCCAAGTGGGGAGAGTGTTAGTAAAGCGTCTGGAATGTTGCACCCGAGTACCAGGGGAGGAAAACTGTGACATATTTGAACACGTCTCCCGATCACATGGTTGATCATACTCTGGGTTCCACATGCATGTTTTAGCTGAAGAAAGAATACCTAAAACCTGGGTAGTTGAAACCCGTGGAAAGGGTACCATGCAATATGACTTCAAAGGGTCTTCATTTGCTCACCGAACCTCTCCAATCCTATCACTGCTGCGTTTATGCCCCTGTACACATGCTTGATTCTCTTTCGGAGACATAGCAATCTATAGGTTTTAAGATACTTATTAGTCAGGTACATTCTTAGGCGTTTAATATGCGGTGTTGAGTCCATTTCATTGAGCAAGGAGTAGCTCTTGTCTATTCCATATTTGGCTTAAGGAACTTTATCTGTGCTCATTTCAATCTCTGGTTTTATGCAGCAACCCAACTCACCTTTCCCCTTAAGCAAGCATAAGTTGGTTTTCTAAATTTGAGACCCTGTTCTGTTTTGCAATTCAGTTCCTTTGTAGCCAAGTTTACATTCCGTGTATTAATGATATCTTATGATGTTTCTTTTTCTGTGTGACTTATTTCAGTTAGAATCATCATACCTGAATCCACTCATTGTGCTGCTATGGGCCTGATGACACAGATTTCATTGCTGAGTGATATTGCTTTGTAAGTAAATACCACAACTTCTTTATCCATTTTTCACTTTCTGCGATGTTGAACTTGTACTGTAAACGAGGTTCTTGTAAACAGAGGCGTCCCAAACTTTGGGGTGGCTGTGTCTTTTTGATTTTAATTTCCCTAAGCTATAGGACCATAAGTGGAAGTGCCCTAGGCTCTGTTGCTTTGTTTTTTAGATGTTTCAGGAAACACCATACACTTCTACCGAGTGTCTGTTGGCAATTTACATCCCGCCCATCAGCATAACAAGGCTTCCAGTTCTCCATGGCCTGTCCTGCCTTTCTGGATTTTACACTTTTTTCAGATGGCCCTTTTGACCGGGGGGAAGTGAGACTTCATTGTAGTGCAGATTTCCTTTGCAAGCTTGCTTGGTTGGCCAAAAAGGGCGTATGCGTTTTTTCCTGAATATATTCAGGAAAAAACGCATACGCCCTTTTTGGCCAAGTGCATCATTGTGGGCGTTCTGCCTCTTTTCCTATGCTTTCAGTGCAATTCCAGTCTACCTCCTGAAATCGGTTTCCTGCAATTCTGCCCCGCTTTCAAGTCCTCTTGGCAACCTTACTTCAGTATATTTTTGGACGATAGCTGTCATTTATAACTCTGCAGGTTTGTGAATTACAGTGCCCCTGAGCTCCTTTCTTCAACTCGCTTTCTTGTGACCTGGCCTCAACACCGCAGGATGGCTTCAGGCCCTAATCTGGTTCTGGCACGGCACGCTGAGCCTTTGGTTATTTCCTCTTCCTGGTGGGAAATGAGAGTTAAATTTGCCCGTCCAGACACCTCCAGCTAGTCTCTCATTGGTTCTCGCTATTCCTGTTTATCTTCCGCAGAAATTGCAAACTGGGCCAAACAGGAGGTTAAAGGTGCCGACTCTCCAAGTCAGGAGAGTGTTAGTAAAGCGTCTGGAATGTTGCACCCGAGTACCAGGGTACGAAAACTGAGACATATTTGAACACGTCTCCCGATCACATGGTTGATCATACTCTAGGTTCCACATGCATGTTTTAGATGAAGGAAGAATACTTTAAACCTAGGTAGTTGAAACCTGTGGAATGGGTACCATGCAATATGACTTCAAAGGGTCTTCATTTGCTCACCGAACCTCTCCAATCCTATCACTGCTGCGTTTATGCCCCTGTACACATGCTTGATTCTCTTTCACAGACATAGCAATCCATAGGTTTTAAGATACTTACTAGTCAGGTACATTCTTAGGCATTTAATATGGCGTTTTGAGTCCATTTCGTTGAGCAAGGAGTAGCTCTTGTCTATTCCATATTTGGCTTAAGGAACTTTATCTGTGCTCATTTCAATCTCTGGTTTTATGCAGCACCCCAACTCACCTTTCCCCTTAAGCAAGCATAAGTTGGTTTTCTAAATTTGAGACCCTGTTCTGTTTTGGAATTCAGTTCCTGTGTAGCCAAGTTTACATTCCGTGTATTAGTGATATCTTATGATGTTTCTTTTTCTGTGTGACTTATTTCAGTTAGAATCATTGTACCTGAATCCACTCATTATGCTGCTATGGGCCTGATGACATTGATTTCATTGCTGAGTGATACTGCATTGTACGTAAGTACCACAAGTTCTTTATCCATTTTTCACTTTCTGTGATATTGAACTTGTACGGTAAACGAGGTTCTTGTAAACCGAGGCGTCCCAAACTTTGGGGTGGCTGTGTCTTTTTGATTTTAATTTCCCTAAGCTATAGGACCATAAGTGGAAGTGCCCTAGGCTCTGTTGCTTTGTTTTTTAGATGTTTCAGGAAACACCATACACTTCTCCCGAGTGTCTGTTGGCAATTTACATCCCGCCCATCAGCATAACAAGGCTCCCAGTTCTCCATGGCCTGTCCTGCCTTTCTGGATTTTACACTTTTTTCAGATGGCCCTTTTGACCGGGGGGAAGTGAGACTTCATTGTAGTGCAGATTTCCTTTGCAAGCTTGCTTGGTTGGCCAACAAGGGTGTATGCGTTTTTTCCTGAATATATTCAGGAAAAAACGCATACGCCCTTTTTGGCCAAGTGCATCATTGTGGACGTTCTGCCTCTTTTCCTATGCTTTCAATGCAATTCCAGTCTACCTCCTGAAATCGGTTTCCTGCAATTCTGCCCCGCTTTCAAGTCCTCTTGGCAGCCTTACTTCAGTATATTTTTGGACGATAGCTGTCATTTATAACTCTGCAGGTTTGTGAATTACAGTGCCCCTGAGCTCCTTTCTTCAACTCGCTTTCTTGTGAGCTGGCCGCAACACCGCAGGATGGCTTCAGGCCCTAATCTGGTTCTGGCACGGCATGCTGAGCCTTTGGTTATTTCCTCTTCCTGGTGGGAAATGAGAGTTAAATTTGCCCGTCCAGACACCTCCAGCTAGTCTCTCATTGGTTCTCACTATTCCTGTTCATCTTCCACAGAAATTGCAAACTGGGCCATACAGGAGGTTAAAGGGACTGACTCTCCAAGTGGGGAGAGTGTTAGTAAAGCGTTTGGAATGTTGCACCCGAGTACCAGGGGAGGAAAACTGAGACATATTTGAACACGTCTCCCGATCACATGGTCGATCATACTCTAGGTTCCACATGCATGTTTTAGCTGAAGGAAGAATACCTTAAACCTGGGTAGTTGAAACCCGTGGAATGGGTACCATGCAATATGACTTCAAAGGGTCTTCATTTGCTCACCGAACCTCTCCAATCCTATCACTGCTGCGTTTATGCCCCTGTACACATGCTTGATTCTCTTTTGGAGACATAGCAATCCATAGGTTTTAAGATACTTACTAGTCAGGTACATTCTTAGGCGTTTAATATGCGGTGTTGAGTCCATTTCGTTGAGCAAGGAGTAGCTCTTGTCTATTCCATATTTCGCTTAAGGAACTTTATCTGTGCTCATTTCAATCTCTGGTTTTATGCAGCACCCCAACTCACCTTTACCCTTAAGGAAGCATAAGTTGGTTTTCTAAATTTGAGACCCTGTTCTGTTCTGTAATTCAGTTCCTGTGTAGCCAAGTTTACATTCCGTGTATTACTGATATCTTATGATGTTTCTTTTTCTGTGTGACTTATTTCAGTTAGAATCATCATACCTGAATCCACTCATTGTGCTGCTAAGGGCCTGATGACACAGATTTCATTGCTGAGTGATATTGCTTTGTAAGTAAATACCACAACTTCTTTATCCATTTTTCACTTTCTGCGATGTTGAACTTGTACTGTAAACGAGATTCTTGTAAACAGAGCCGTTCCAATCTTTGGGGTGGCTGTGTCTTTTTTATTTTAATTTCCCTAAGCTATAGGACCATAAGTGGAAGTGCCCTAGGCTCTGTTGCTTTGTTTTTTAGATGTTTCAGGAAACACCATACACTTCTCCCAAGTGATTGTTGGCAATTTACATCCCGCCCATCAGCATAACAAGGTTCCAAGTTCTCCATGGCCTGTCCTGCCTTTCTGGATTTTACACTTTTTTCAGATGGCCCTTTTGACCGGGGGGAAGTGAGACTTCATTGTAGTACAGATTTCCTTTGCAAGCTTGCTTGGTTGGCCAAAAAGGGCGTATGCGTTGTTTCCTGAATATATTCAGGAAAAAACGCATACGCCCTTTTTGGCCAAGTGCATCATTGTGGACGTTCTGCCTCTTTTCCTATGCTTTCAATGCAATTCCAGTCTACCTCCTGAAATCGGTTTCCTGCAATTCTGCCCCGCTTTCAAGTCCTCTTGGCAGCCTTACTTCAGTATATTTTTGGACGATAGCTGTCATTTATAACTCTGCAGGTTTGTGAATTACAGTGCCCCTGAGCTCCTTTCTTCAACTCGCTTTCTTTTGAGCTGGCCGCAACACCGCAGGATGTCTTCAGGCCCTAATCTGGTTCTGGCACGGCATGCTGAGCCTTTGGTTATTTCCTCTTCCTGGTGGGAAATGAGAGTTAAATTTGCCCGTCCAGACACCTCCAGCTAGTCTCTCATTGGTTCTCGCTATTCCTGTTCATCTTCCGCAGAAATTGCAAACTGGGCCAAACAGGAGGTTAAAGGGACTGACTCTCCAAGTCGGGAGAGTGTTAGTAAAGAGTCTGGAATGTTGCACCCGAGTACCAGGGTACGAAAACTGAGACATATTTGAACACGTCTCCCAATCAAATGGTTGATCATACTCTAGGTTCCACATGCATGTTTTAGCTGAAGGAAGAATACCTTAAACCTGCGTAGTTGAAACCCGTGGAAAGGGTACCATGCAATATGACTTCAAAGGGTCTTCATTTGCTCACCGAACCTCTCCAATCCTATCACTGCTGCGTTTATGCCCCTGTACACATGCTTGATTCTCTTTCGGAGACATAGCAATCCATAGGTTTTAAGATACTTACTAGTCAGGTACATTCTTAGGCGTTTAATATGGGGTGTTGGGTCCATTTCGTTGAGCAAGGAGTAGCTCTTGTCTATTCCATATTTGGCTTAAGGAACTTTATCTGTGCTCATTTCAATCTCTGGTTTTATGCAGCACCCCAACTCACCTTTCCCCTTAAGCAAGCATAAGTTGGTTTTCTAAATTTGAGACCCTGTTCTGTTTTGGAATTCAGTTCCTGTGTAGCCAAGTTTACATTCCGTGTATTACTGATATCTTATGATGTTTCTTTTCCTGTGTGACTTATTTCAGTTAGAATCATCGTACCTGAATCCACTCATTATGCTGCTCCGGGCCTGATGACATAGATTTCATTGCTGAGTGATACTGCATTGTACGTAAGTACCACAAGTTCTTTATCCATTTTTCACTTTCTGTGATATTGAACTTGTACGGTAAACGAGGTTCTTGTAAACCGAGGCGTCCCAAACTTTGGGGTGGCTGTGTCTTTTTTATTTTAATTTCCCTAAGCTATAGGACCATAAGTGGAAGTGCCCTAGGCTCTGTTGCTTTGTTTTTTAGATGTTTCAGGAAACACCATACACTTCTCCCGAGTGTCTGTTGGCAATTTACATCCCGCCCATCAGCATAAGAAGGCTCCCAGTTCTCCATGGCCTGTCCTGCCTTTCTGGATTTTACACTTTTTTCAGATGGCCCTTTTGACCGGGGGGAAGTGAGACTTCATTGTAGTGCAGATTTCCTTTGCAAGCTTGCTTGGTTGGCCAAAAAGGGCGTATGCGTTTTTTCCTGAATATATTCAGGAGAAAACGCATACACCCTTTTTGGCCAAGTGCATCATTGTGGACGTTCTGCCTCTTTTCCTATGCTTTCAATGCAATTCCAGTCTACCTCCTGAAATCGGTTTCCTGCAATTCTGCCCCGCTTTCAAGTCCTCTTGGCAGCCTTACTTCAGTATATTTTTGGACGATAGCTGTCATTTATAACTCTGCAGGTTTGTGAATTACAGTGCCCCTGAGCTCCTTTCTTCAACTCGCTTTCTTTTGAGCTGGCCGCAACACCGCAGGATGGCTTAAGGCCCTAATCTGATTCCGGTACGGCACGCTGAGCCTTTGGTTATTTCCTCTTCCTGGTGGGAAATGAGAGTTAAATTTGCCCGTCCAGACACCTCCAGCTAGCCTCTCATTGGTTCTCGCTATTCCTGTTCATCTTCCGCAGAAATTGCAAAGTGGGCCAAACCGGAGGTTAAAGGGACTGACTCGCCAAGTCGGGAGAGTGTTAGTAAAGCGTCTGGAATGTTGCACCCGAGTACCAGGTTACGAAAACTGAGACATATTTGAACACGTCTCCCGATCACATGGTTGATCATACTCTAGGTTCCACATGCATGTTTTAACTGAAGGAAGAATACCTTAAACCTAGGTAGTTGAAAGCCGTGGAATGGGTACCATGCAATATGACTTCAAAGGGTCTTCATTTGCTCACCGAACCTCTCCAATCCTATCACTGCTGCGTTTATGCCCCTGTACACATGCTTGATTCTCTTTCGGAGACATAGCAATCCATAGGTTTTAAGATACTTACTAGTCAGGTACATTCTTAGGCGTTTAATATGCGGTGTTGAGTCCATTTCGTTGAGCAAGGAGTAGCTCTTGTCTATTCCATATTTGGCTTAAGGAACTTTATCTGTGCTCATTTCGATCTCTGGTTTTATGCAGCACCCCAACTCACCTTTCCCCTTAAGCAAGCATAAGTTGTTTTTCTAAATTTGAGACCCTGTTCTGTTCTGTAATTCAGTTCTTGTGTAGCCAAGTTTACATTCCGTGTATTACTGATATCTTATGATGTTTCTTTTTCTGTGTGACTTATTTCATTTAGAGTCATCATACCTGAATCCACTCATTGTGCTGCTAAGGGCCTGATGACATAGATTTCATTGCAGAGTGATATTGCTTTGTAAGTAAATACCACAACTTCTTTATCCATTTTTCACTTTCTGCGATGTTGAACTTGTACTGTAAACGAGGTTCTTGTAAACAGAGCCGTTCCAAACTTTGGGGTGGCTGTGTCTTTTTGATTTTAATTTCCCTAAGCTATAGGACCATAAGTGGAAGTGCCCTAGGCTCTGTTGCTTTGTTTTTTAGATGTTTCAGGAAACACCATACACTTCTCCCTAGTGTCTGTTGGCAATTTACATCCCGCCCATCAGCATAACAAGGCTCCCAGTTCTCCATGGCCTGTCCTGCCTTTCTGGATTTTACACTTTTTTCAGATGGCCCTTTTGACCGGGGGCAAGTGAGACTTCATTGTAGTGCAGATTTCCTTTGCAAGCTTGCTTGGTTGGCCAAAAAGGGCGTATGCGTTTTTTCCTGAATATATTCAGGAAAAAACGCATACGCCCTTTTTGGCCAAGTGCATCATTGTGGACGTTCTGCCTCTTTTCCTATGCTTTCAATGCAATTCCAGTCTACCTCCTGAAATCGGTTTCCTGCAATTCTGCCCCGGTTTCAAGTCCTCTTGGCAGCCTTACTTCAGTATATTTTTGGACGATAGCTGTCATTTATAACCCTGCAGGTTTGTGAATTACAGTGCCCCTGAGCTCCTTTCTTCAACTTGCTTTCTTTTGAGCTGGCCGCAACACCGCAGGATGGCTTCAGGCCCTAATCTGGTTCCGGCATGGCACGCTGAGCCTTTGCTTATTTCCTCTTCCTGGTGGGAAATGAGAGTTAAATTTGCCCGTCCAGTCACTTCCAGCTAGTCTCTCATTGGTTCTCCCTATTCCTGTTCATCTTCCGCAGAAATTGCAAACTGGGCCAAACAGGAGGTTAAAGGCGCTGACTCTCCAAGTGGGGAGAGTGTTAGTAAAGCATCTGGAATGTTGCACCCGAGTACCAGGTGAGGAAAACTGAGACATATTTGAACACGTCTCCCGTTCACATGGTTGATCATACTCTGGGTTCCACATGCATGTTTTAGCTGAAGGAAGAATACCTTAAACCTGGAGAGTTGAGACCCGTGTAATGGGTACCATGCAATATGACTTCAAAGGGTCTTCATTTGCTCACCGAACCTCTCCAATCCTATCACTGCTGCGTTTATGCCCCTGTACACATGCTTGATTCTCTTTTGGAGACATAGCAATCCATAGGTTTTAAGATACTTAGTAGTCAGGTACATTCTTAGGCGTTTAATATGGGGTGTTGAGTCCATTTCGTTGAGCAAGGAGTAGCTCTTGTCTATTCCATATTTGGCTTAAGGAACTTTATCTGTGCTCATTTCAATCTCTGGTTTTATGCAGCACCCCAACTCATCTTTCCCCTTAAGCAAGCATAAGTTGGTTTTCTAAATTTGAGACCCTGTTCTGTTTTGGAATTCAGTTCCTGTGTAGCCAAGTTTACATTCCGTGTATTAGTGATATCTTATGATGTTTCTTTTTCTGTGTGACTTATTTCAGTTAGAATCATCATACCTGAATCCACTCATTGTGCTGCTATGGGCCTGATGACACAGATTTCATTGCTGAGTGATATTGCTTTGTAAGTAAATACCACAACTTCTTTATCCATTTTTCACTTTCTGCGATGTTGAACTTGTACTGTAAACGAGGTTCTTGTAAACAGAGGCGTCCCAAACTTTGGGGTGGCTGTGTCTTTTTGATTTTAATTTCCCTAAGCTATAGGACCATAAGTGGAAGTGCCCTAGGCTCTGTTGCTTTGTTTTTTAGATGTTTCAGGAAACACCATACACTTCTCCCGAGTGTCTGTTGGCAATTTACATCCCGCCCATCAGCATAACAAGGCTCCCAGTTCTCCATGGCCTGTCCTGCCTTTCTGGATTTTACACTTTTTTCAGATTGCCCTTTTGACCGGGGGGAAGTGAGACTTCATTGTAGTGCAGATTTCCTTTGCAAGCTTGCTTGGTTGGCCAAAAAGGGCGTATGCGTTTTTTCCTGAATATATTCAGGAAAAAACACATACGCCCTTTTTGGCCAAGTGCATCATTGTGGGCGTTCTGCCTCTTTTCCTATGCTTTCAATGCAATTCCAGTCTACCTCCTGAAATCGGTTTCCTGCAATTCTGCCCCGCTTTCAAGTCCTCTTGGCAGCCTTACTTCAGTATATTTTTGGACGATAGCTGTCATTTATAACTCTGCAGGTTTGTGAATTACAGTGCCCCTGAGCTCCTTTCTTCAACTCGCTTTCTTGTGACCTGGCCTCAACACCGCAGGATGGCTTCAGGCCCTAATCTGGTTCTGGCACGGCACGCTGAGCCTTTGGTTATTTCCTCTTCCTGGTGGGAAATGAGAGTTAAATTTGCCCGTCCAGACACCTCCAGCTAGTCTCTCATTGGTTCTCGCTATTCCTGTTCATCTTCCGCAGAAATTGCAAACTGGGCCAAACAGGAGGTTAAAGGTGCCGACTCTCCAAGTCAGGAGAGTGTTAGTAAAGCGTCTGGAATGTTGCACCCGAGTACCAGGGTACGAAAACTGAGACATATTTGAACACGTCTCCCGATCACATGGTTGATCATACTCTAGGTTCCACATGCATGTTTTAGATGAAGGAAGAATACTTTAAACCTAGGTAGTTGAAACCTGTGGAATGGGTACCATGCAATATGACTTCAAAGGGTCTTCATTTGCTCACCGAACCTCTCCAATCCTATCACTGCTGCGTTTATGCCCCTGTACACAGGCTTGATTCTCTTTTGGAGACATAGCAATCCATAGGTTTTAAGATATTTACTAGTCAGGTACATTCTTAGACGTTTAATATGGGGTGTTGAGTCCATTTCGTTGAGCAAGGAGTAGCTCTTGTATATTCCATATTTGGCTTAAGGAACTTTATCTGTGCTCATTTCAATCTCTGGTTTTATGCAGCACCCCAACTCACCTTCCCCCTTAAGCAAGCATAAGTTGGTTTTCTAAACTTGAGACACTGTTCTGTTTTGTAATTCAGTTCATGTGTAGCCAAGTTCACATTCTGTGTATTAGTGATACCTTATGAAGTTTCTTTTCTGTGTGACTTATTTCAGTTCGAATCATCATACCTGAATCCACTCATTATGCTGCTATGGGCCTGATGACATAGATTTCATTGCTGAGTGATATTGCATTGTACGTAAGTACCACAAGTTCTTTATCCATTTTTCACTTTTTGTGATATTGAACTTGTACCGTAAACGAGGTTCTTGTAAACAGAGCCGTCCCAAACTTTGGGGTGGCTGTGTCTTTTTGATTTTAATTTACCTAAACTATAGGACCATAAGTTGAAGTGCCCTAGGCTCTGTTGCTTTGTTTTTTTGATGTTTCAGGAAACACCATACACTTCTCCAGAGTGGCTGTTGGCAATTTACCTCCCGCCCATCAGCATAACAAGGCTCCCAGTTCTCCATGGCCTGTCGTGCCTTTATGGATTTTACACTTTTTTCAGATGGCCCTTTTGACCAGGTGGAAGTGAGACTTCATTGTAGTGCAGATTTCCTTTGCAAGCTTGCTTGGTTGGCCAAAAACGGCGTATGCGTTTTTTCCTGAATATATTCAGGAAAAAACGCATACGCCCTTTTTGGCCAAGTGCATCATTGTCGAGTTTCTGACTCTCTTCATATGCTTTCAATGCAATTCCAGTCTACCTCCTGAAATCGGTTTCCTGCAATTCTGCCTTGCTTTCAATGCCTCTTCATAGCCTTACCTCAATATATTTTTTAAAAATAGTTGGCCTTTATAACTCTGCAGGTTTTTGAATTGCAGTGGCCCTTAGCTCCATTTTTTAGCTCTTATTTTTGTGGTCTTGCCCCATAACCACAGGATTCCTCGAAGCCCTATTTTTCTTCTGGGGCACCTTGCTGTGCCTTTGGTTAATTCTTCTTACTGATGTGATATTAGAGTGACATGTGCCCATTGAAACCGCTACAGCTAGTTTCTCACTGGTTCCCCCTATTCCCATTCATCCTCTGCACTAACTGCAGACTGTGCGATACCAGAACTTAAAGGCATTGACTCCATGTGGGGATGTTGTTAGTAAAGCAGCTGGAATGTCGATCCGGAGCCCCAGGAGAGGAAAAATGAGGTACGTTTTAGAAACCTTGCCCGATCATATGGTATACCAGTCGTTGGGTTTCCCAAGCATGGTTTAGCTGTAGGAAGATTCCCTTCAACCTGGAGTGTTGGGACCCTTGGACTGAGTAGCATGAAGTATTGCATTAAACTTTCGGCAGTTGCTCACCAAAGCTCACCAATCCTGTCAGCCCCAAGTGTCCAGCCTTATGTCTTATCCAGCTGTGGGTTTATATGTGGTCAATCCAGGTTGCATCACAGCCCCTGAGCGAATTTTGTAAGAATTTTTCTCTCTTTCATTGTTTCAGCGTTTTGTTTTTAAAATTTATTTCTATAATGGGGTTTAGCTCATTTTCACTGCTGTGTTTGTGCCGCTCTGCACACACTTGATTCCCTTATGGAGATATATAAATACATGGGTTTTAAGATTCTTATTCCTCAGATATATTTCTCTGCGGTGTATAGGGTGTGTTGAGGCCTGTTCATTGAGCAAGGTGTAGATCTTGTCTAATACCTATTTGGTTTATTGAACGGTATCTGTGCTAATTTCAAACTCTGGTTTTATGCATCACCCCACCTCTCCTTTCCCCTTAAGCTGACATAAGTGTGTTTTCTAAATGTGAGACACTGTTCTGTTCTGTAATTCATTTCTTGTGCAGCCATATTTACCCTCCCTCTATAAGTGATATCTTATGATATGTTTCTTTTTCTGTTTGACTTATTTCAAGTAGTATTATCGGACCTAAATCCACTCTTTATCCTTCTACTAGCCTTATTACATTGATTTCATGGTGAAGAGATATTCCATTGTACATAAGTACCACATCTTCTTTATCCATTGTTCTCTTTCCTGGGATATTTAAGGTGTACTGAAGTTGAGGTTCTTGTAAACAGAGTAGCCCTAAACTGTGGTGTGCTTGTGTCTTGTTGATTTTTAGACTTCCCTAGATATACTCCCATGATTGGAAGTGTCCTATGCTCTGTAGCTCTGTTTTTTAGATGATTTAGGAACCACCATACACTTCTCCAGAGTGGCTCTCGGCAGTTCACACACTGCCCATCAGCGTATAAAGGCTCCCTGTTCTCCATGGCCTGTCCTGCATTTCTGGTTTTTACAATTTTTTAGGATGGCCCTTTTGACCGGTGGGAAGTGAGACTTCTTTGTTGTGCACATTTGCATTGCTTGCTTGCTTCGTTGCCCATAAAGTGCGTATGCGTTTTTTCCTGGATATAATCAGGAAAAAACGCATACGCCCTTTTGGGCCAACTGCATCATTGTCGAAATTCTGCCGCTTTTCATGTGCGTTAAAGACGAGTCCAATCTATCTCTTGAAATCTGTTTCTTGCAATTCTGTCTTGCATTCAGATCCTCTTCTTTGCCTTACCTCAACATATTTTTGGACGTTAGTTTTCATTTATAACTCTGCAGGTTTGTGAATTGCAGTGACCCTGAGCTCCATTTTTTAAGTTGCTCTTTTGTGAGCTGGCCTCAAACCCGCAGGATTGCTTCAGGCCCTATTTTGGCTCCGGCGAGGCAGGCTGAGCCTTTCTTTAATTCTTATTCTTAATGGGAAATTAGAGTGATATGTGCCCGTCCAAACCCCTACAACTCTTCTCTCATTGGTTCCCCCTCTTCACGTTCATCCTCCTCACAATTTGCAAAATGTGTGAAACAGAAGTTTAAATGTGCTGATTCTCCAAGTGGGGAGATTCTAAGTAGCGTGGCTGGAATGGTGAACAGGAGCACCAGGAGAGGATAAATGAGGTGCATTTTAGACACATCTCCCGATCACATGGTGTACAGTCCTCTGGGTTTTCCATGCATGTTTTAGCTGTAGGAAGATCCCTTGAACCTGCAGATTTGGGACCCATTGAATGGGTACCAGGTAGTATTACTTTAAAGGGTGTGCATTTCCTCACCCAACCTCATATTTCTCTTAGCGCAAACAGTTTCCAGCCTTATGTCTCATCCTGCTGTGGGTCTAGATGTGTTCAATCCATGTTGCATCACCGTCCCTGAGGAAAAGTTGTAAGAGGTTTTCTCTGTCTCTCTGTCGTTTATTTTTTTCAATTTATTACTATATTGGTTACAGCTGATTTTCAAAGCTCTGTTTCTTGCTGCTGTACATCCACTTGATTCACGTACAGAGAGACATCAATAAATTCCTTTTCAGATTCTTACCAGTCGTATATATTCTTTTCCGGTGACTTGAGTGTGCTGAGTGCAGTTCTTTTAGCTACCGTGTAGGCCTTGTTGATTATCAGTTTGGTATTTGGAATGGTATCTTTGCTAATTTCAACCTCCTGGATGATGCCTCACCCCTCCCCACCTTTCCCGTTTAGCAGCCTTATGCGTGTTTTCTACATATTTGACTATGTTTTTGTTTTGTAATTTATTTCATGTGTAGCCATTTTGGATTCCACCTTTAAGTGATATCTTATGATATGTGTCTTTTTCTTTTTGAATTCTGTCACTTAGAATGATCATACGTAACTCCTCCGGAGTTGTTACAACTGGCCATATTTCATTGATTTCCAGGCTGAATAATATTCCACTCTACCTAAGTACCACATCTCTATCCATTTTTTCCCTCCAGAGACATTTAAGTTATATCCTAGTCGAGGATCTTTTAAACAGAGAGGGGGTAAACATTGGGGTGCCTGTGTCCTCTCGATTTTTGTTTTTCCCAAGATATACGCCCATGAGTGCAAGTGCCCTATGCTCTGTAGCTCATTTTTTAGATGCTTTAGTAAACACAATACACTTCTCCAGAATGGCCGTTGGCAATATACATTTCCACTATAAGTCTCACAGGGCTCCCTCTTCTCGTTGCCCTGTCCTGCATTTCTGTTGTTTACGCTTTATGAGGATGGCTCTTCTGACCGATGCGAAGTGATATCTTTTGTAGTATTGACTTCCAGTGCCCACCTGTTTGGTTGGCTAAAAAAGTGTATGCCCTTTTCTTGAATATATACAGAAAAGAACGCATACACCCTTTTTGGCCAACTGCAATGTTGGCAATGTTCAGCTCCTTTTCTTGTGCTTAATGGCGAGTCCTTTCTACCTCCTCAAATCCCTTTCCTGCCATTCTCCCTTGCTTACAAGTCCTTTTCTCTGACTTTCCTCAAGACATTTTTCAGTGATGGATATTTTCAACTCTGCAGTTTTGTGAATTTTACTGCCCCTGAGTTCCATTGTTCAACTTGTGTTTATGGGAACTGGCCACAAAGCAGCGGGATTTCCTCAAGCCCTATACTGTTTCCATGGGCAACCCTAGCCTTTGGTCAATTCGTCTTCCTGATTGGAAATTAGAGTGACATGTGCCTGTCTGAACACCTAGGACTTGTCTCTCATTGTTCCTCATCCTTCCGCTTCATCCTCTGGACAAATTCCAAACTGTACGCAACAGGATGTTGACAGTGCTGACATCTCCAAGTGGGGAGACTGTTAGTAAAGACGCTGGAGGGGTGAACCCGAGCACCAGGAGATGAGGAGATGAGATGCCTTTTCCAGACTCTTCCCGATCAGACGGTATACCATCCTCTGGGTGTGACAGACATGTTTTAGCAGTAGGAAGAGTCCCATTCATGTAAGGAGAACACCAGGGCTTTTTCAAAATCAGTGTCTCCCCGAAACCCAAACTGGGGAAGTTTTTAAGCTACGGCTACACATATGTTCATTAAGGGCCTTGGGAAGTAGGCAGAGTCCAAACTTTAGATGATTGAAGTCTTCAGGGTCAGAAGCACTCACCACCAGCTTCCCTTAGGCTACACTTTAACTGTCATTGATAGATGATGTCAATAAAAATATCTATTCTTTTTCAGATTATTTCCCCTTATAGGTTATTGCAAAATGTTGAGTGTAGTTCCCTGTGCTATACAGTAGTTCCTTGTTGATGATCTATTTTATACATAGCAGTGTGTATGTGTTCATTCCAAACTGTTAATTTATCCCTCCTCCCACCTTTCCCCTTTGGTAATAATAAATTATAAGATTTTATACTTCTCAGAAATGGGGGAGCTGAAAGAGAGGTATCATTTTCAATGGAAAAGCATTTAAAACAAGATTGAAGGTTTAACCAAGATTATTAGCTGTACATCCTTGGAAAGAAATCACTTCGTTTCTCTAATATTGACCTGACAAATAAGACAAACCTTTTCACTGAACTTGCTTATAAAAAGTGATGGAAATATCAAATGGAAGTGTTAGAAACATCTTATTTTACCCGAGCCTTATACACTGTTCTATGTTAACTACAGTTTGGCTCACACATCTGTTCATTGAGGTTACAATAGTCTCAATTTCTGTTACTGATCCTCCAGAGTGGACCCCAACAAGTGTCCCCCTGCCCAGTGTCATTGGGGCCAAGAGATCGAGACTGAGTTTGGTTCACAAGCAAAGGAAACTTTATATTTTGATCAGAGAATGGAGAGGTGAGAGCATGCACTACCCCGTGGGCTGTGGGCTGGGCTGCTGTGTAGAGATCCTGTCAGAGTCAGTGGGAGGGAGGGAGGCAGCGGAGCTCTCGGGGGCCGGGTTGGCTGTAGCTCAGGCTCTATATCGTGGAGTCTGCACTGGGCCCCAGGAGCTGAGGTGTTGACCCAGCCATTCTGCACTAGGAAATCTGGTCTGAAGTGCCGGGTGTGGAACCTCTGCATGCGGGACCCTAGGAGCACGTGAAATTAGACAAAGCACAAAGGATAAAAAAGGTTAGACTTGACTTTATTGCCCAGATTCTATTTTTATCTCCCAGGGATTTTTAATGGGCTTTGCTGGGGACAAACCCCTCCTCTGCCTTTTGTCCCGTTCCTCATTCTTGGAGTGCTGAGGGTGCAGACCCTTCTTCTGTAACTGCTGAGTGCTGAGTTGGGAGCCCTCATACCCTGGGGCGAGGGTCAGAGCTTCTCCCCAGCAGCCTCCCGGTGACGTTGATTGTCCCCAGGACCCCTGCCTCCCTGCTCGTCCACCTGAGCACCAGCATTGGAAGTGTTATAGATTCTAATGACCTTTAAGGGTCCAGGAAAGAGATGTGCAGAGACGCTGTGGGGGCCGGTTTCACCCCGCCCCACATTTGTTCGGCCACCTTAGGCTGACCGTCTCTGCCAGCCTAGATGCTCTGACCAGTAGTCTGCACTTTCTTCAATTAGGCCCCTGAATTAACGTACAAACAGCACCAGGTGTCAGAGCCCTGCCCGCTCAACTCCCAGACAGTCCAGGGTCAGTGGTGATCAAGGACCATGATGGCTACTGAGTCAACAGCCTTTTGAAGTAAACAGGAGTCCAGCCGGTCTTATTGGCCACCATCATCACGGTGTCTGTAGGCTTTTCTATGGTGACAGTGTGGTATACTGTTCCCCCGCCAAGATTATTAGCTCCCCTCTGGGTGCAGTAAGTCCTGCAAGCAGTAGTCTACTCTTTTGGGACACACTCTTGTTGTTTTATGAGAGAAACTCCAGGTCAAGTGATGTTCACACGAGTCGTCATGGTGCCCTGTTGCCCCCGGTTATCTCTCTGGATGTTGGAGTTGGAGGGCCTCCTCACTCGAGGTCGGTGTGCCCACAGAGCGAACCCTGCAACTTCAGGGCATGGTTGGTGGTTAGGATCACCACGTGGGGTCCTTTTCCCTTAGGAGGGAGGTGGCCTTTTGGGCTGCTGATTTCCAGGTTTTTAGATACCGCCAGTATCTTGGCCAGATGTGGCAGTGGGCCAAGCCCCTTAGTGACCGTAGTTTATCCTACCTGGATGGCATTCTTGCATTGTTCCATTTCAAGTGGTCCCAGTTTTTGCACTAATTCTCCAATGGCGATTCACCTTTCACTGGGAATGTAAAGGTCAAAGGGTTTAGCTAAATTAGGGAGTTCCAGGGCAAGGGTCTGAATTGACTGCTCTTTCCATTCTTGAAAGGCCACTTCTGGATTCTATTCAAAAGGATCATCATCTTTTCCTTTCAGTGTTTCATATAGAGGCCCAGCTAGTAGACTGTAGTTAGGGATCCAGAAGCAGCAAACCCTGGCCTCCCCAGGAACCCCTAAGCTGTCTTCTAGTTTTAGAAAGGGGTAAGGCTGAAAATGGTTTCTTCCCTTTCCTGGGATGGGCTTCTCTGACCTTCTGTGAGAATGAAGCCCAGGCAGGTCACCGCAGTCTGTGATATTTGAGCTTTTTCTTGGACAACTTCTATCCTTTATTGGCTTGGAAGTTCAGAGGCCTCCTTAGTAGGGCTGGTGATCAGAATGTCGTCTGCATATTGAAGGAGGGTTTCCTTTTCCAGAGGTAGAACTTTTAGGTCTTTAGCTAAGCTTTCCCCAAAGATGGTGTGGGAATTTTTGCACCCTTGGGGCCAGACGGCCCGGAAGTATTGTTTTAGTTGTATGTTGAGTCCTGCCACTCACAAGCCAAAATTTCTTGTGACTCTGGGACTAATGGAATACAAAAGAAGGCATCATTGAAGACTAATACAGAATACCATGTCCTGGTGGTTGGTAGAATGACCAGCAGGGTGTAGGAATTAGGAGCAACTGGAGGTATATCCTCGGTGGCTTCACTGACTGTCCTGACATCCTTTACCAGGTCCCCAGCAGCCCATGGGGCTCTCGTGGTCAGACCAATCCCAGAATATGGAGCTCACCTGGGCAGGTACCCCACCCCCACCCCAGCCCACGGGGCTCTCGTGGTCAGGCCCCTCCCAGGATACAGAGCTACCCTTGCAGGTACCGTGGCAGGGCTGGGCACACAGGAACCGTGCACATAGCCCTCATTGCAGAGCACCCCCAGCTCACCTGTCGCTCAGAGCTGACACAGAGCACCTCAGAGCAGGACTTGAACTAACAAACAGCAGCTGCGACAGGTCTGTGACCCTGGGCATCACTCCGTGAGGCCTCCCTCCACCTGGTCTTCCAGAGACTTCCACTGCACCCGGGGCACCAGGCCTCTGTCTCCAACCACCACCCACCCCTCCTCTCCCTGACTCCTGGGTTCCTCTCATTAGGAGAGGGTTTTCTTGAAGTTGTCTCCCACTCATGGGCCAGATAAAATGATTAGAAAACAAGCCAAAGCTGCAGCCCCTTGTCTATCCTGACTCTCAGGAGCCCACACCTGTTCCTTGGACCTGGCCGGTTCAGCAAGTTCCATTTTCTGCAACTGTGAGCCCCTGAGGGGTGATGATTGGCTGACCTGGGCAGCCTTACCGTGCCGGCCAGCCCTCCCCAGGTGTGCCTGGGTTGAGATCAATATAAATACCACTCCAGGCAGCAAGAGCCCCTGCAGCCGTGCCTGACGCCATTTTCTCTGCCCTGTCAGCAGTCTCGGGGCTGGGCTGGTGGGAGGGAGTGAGAGGCCACGGCTTTGTGGGTGGCCCAGTGTGAGTGGGGCTCTGCTGGACTTTCTGCAGCAGTTGCCAGGCTGCCACCTGCTAAAGAAGAGGATGTGTCACCCATACCTGCTGCTGGAATTTCTCCCTGGGCAGAGGTGAGGAAGGAAAAAAGCAGTGGGGGCAGGGACAGGACGGGTATCTCAGGCAGGGAAATGGAAATCTTCCAGAAGAGCACCCAGGGCCAGGACCATCCTGGCTGGCCTGCAGGCACCAAGTCGGCCGGCATGCTGTCACTCGTGTGGCTCTATGGCCCTTCCTCTAGGCTTTCAAGTCCTTGTATATATTCAGGTGTTTTACCTGGGACGGGTGGGAATAGTTCAGCAGCAACTGGCCTGGGGCTCAGCTCACGTTTACTCACAGATGCCTCGGCACGGTGCCCCAGCTTTGCAATGAGGACGCTTGTTGCGTGGGGGCTGCTGGCTGAATGGGAGACGATTCCCCACCACTGACCAACTTCAGAATTGTTTACAACTGGAGCAAGTGCCCTGATACGGTTTTCCTCTGTGGAACTGGTGGGTTCTGTGTTTTTTTTCTCTTTTTCGTTTTTGGTTCAAGGTAGATTTTATTCCTCTTTTTTGTATTTACAGATATAAGCATGGAAATAATTTATTCATATAAATACATGTATGTGCAGGGAATAATTGTTTTTTCTGTTTTATTTTTTAAATTTTATTTCTTTTTAATTTTGAATTTTATTTTATATTTTTATACAGCAGGTTCTTATTGGTTATCTATTTTACACATATAAATGTATACATGCCAATCCCAGTCTCTCAACTCCTCCCACCACCACCCCCCCAACAGCTTTCCCCCCTTGTTGTCCATACGTTTGTTGTCTACATCTGTTGCTCTATTTATGCCTTGCAAAATGGTTAATCTGTACAGTTTTTCTAGGTTCCACATATATGCATGAATATACAGGATTTGTTTTTCTCTTTCTGACTTACTTCACTCTGTATGACAGTCTCTAGATCCATCGACGTCTCTACAAATGACCCAGTTTCATTCCTTTTCATGGCTTAGTAATATTCCATTTTATATATGTACCACAGCTTTATGCATTCGTCTGTCTGTGGGCATTTAGGTTGCTTCCATTACCTCGATATTGTAAATAGTGATGCAATGAACATTGCGGTGAATGACTCTTTTTGATTTATGGTTTTGTCTGGGTATATGTCCAGTACTGGGATTGCTGTATCATATGGTAATTCTATTGTTAGTTTCTTAAGAAATTCCAAATTGTTCTCCATCATGACTGTATCAATTTATATTCCCAACAATAGTGGAAGAGGGTTCCTTTTCTCCACACCCTTTCCAGCAATTTTTGTTTGTAGATTTTCAATGATGCCTATTCTACCAGGTGTGAGGTGATACCTCATTGTTGAATCCATTTCGTTGAGCAAGGGGTAGCTCTTGTCTATTACATATTTGGCTTATGGAACGGTATCTGTGCTAATTTCAAACTCTGCTTTTATGCAGCACCCCAACTGACCTTCCCCCTTAAGCAAGCATAAGTTGGTTTTCTAAATTTGAGGCCCTGTTCTGTTCTGTAATTCAGTTCATGTGTAGCCAAGATCACATTCCGTGTATTAGTGATACCTTATGATGTTTCTTTTTCTGTGTGACTTATTTCACTTAGAATCATCGTGCCTCAATCCACTCATTATGCTGGTACGGGCCTGGTGACATAGATTTCATTGCTGAGTGGTATTCTGTTGTACATAAGTACCGCAACTTCTTTATCCATTATTTGCTCTCTGGGATATTTAACTTGTGCCGCAGAAGAGATTCCTGTAAAAAGAGCCGTCCCAAATTTTGGGGTGGCTGTGTCTTTTTGATTTTAATTTCCCTAAGCTATAGGACCATAAGTGGAAGTGCCCTAGGCTCTGTTGCTTTGGTTTTTAGATGTTTCAGGAAACACCATACACTTCTCCGGAGTGTCTGTTGGCAATTTACATCCCGCCCATCAGCATAACAAGGCTCCCAGTTCTCCATGGCCTGTCCTGCCTTTCTGGATTTTACACTTTTTTCAGATGGCCCTTTTGACCGGGGGGAAGTGAGACTTCATTGTAGTGCAGATTTCCTTTGCAAGTATGCATTGTGGGCCAAAAAGGGCGTATGCGTTTTTCCCTGAATATATTCAGGAAAAAACGAATATGCCCTTTTTGGCCAAGTGCATCATTGTGGACGTTCTGCCTCTTTTCCTATGCTTTCAATGCAATTCCAGTCTACCTCCTGAAATCGGTTTCCTGCAATTCTGCCCTGCTTTCAAGTCCTCTTGGCAGCCTTACTTCAGTCTATTTTTGGACGATAGCTGTCATTTATAACTCTGCAGGTTTGTGAATTACAGTGCCCCTGAGCTCCTTTCTTCAACTCGCTTTCTTGTGACCTTGCCGCAACACTGCGGGATGGCTTCAGGCCCTAATCTGGTTCCGGCATGGCACGCTGAGCCTTTGGTTAATTCCTCTTCCTGCTGGGAAATGAGAGTTAAATTTGCCCGTCCAGACACCTCCAGCTAGTCTCTAATTGGTTCTCCCTATTCCTGTTCATCTTCCGCAGAAATTGCAAACTGGGCCAAACAGGAGGTTAAAGGGACTGACTCTCCAAGTCAGGAGGGTGTTAGTAAAGCGTCTGGAATGTTGCACCCGAGTACCAGGGGAGGAAAACTGAGACATATTTGAACACGTCTCCCGTTCACACGGTTGATCATACTCTGGGTTCCACATGCATGTTTTAGCTGAAGGAAGAATACCTTAAACCTGGAGAGTTGAGACCCGTGGAATGGGTACCATGCAATATGACTTCAAAGGGTCTTCATTTGCTCACCGAACCTCTCCAATCCTATCACTGCTGCGTTTATGCCCCTGTACACACGCTTGATTCTCTTTTGGAGACATAGCAATCCATAGGTTTTAAGATACTTACTAGTCAGGTACATTCTTAGGCGTTTAATATGGGGTGTTGAGTCCATTTCGTTGAGCAAGGAGTAGCTCTTGTCTATTCCATATTTGGCTTAAGGAACTTTATCTGTGCTCATTTCAATCTCTGGTTTTATGCAGCACCCCAACTCACCTTTCCCCTTCAGCAAGCATAAGTTGCTTTTCTAAATTTGAGACCCTGTTCTGTTTTGGAATTCAGTTCCTGTGTAGCCAAGTTTACATTCCGTGTATTAGTGATATCTGATGATGTTTCTTTTTCTGTGTGACTTATTTCAGTTAGAATCATCGTACCTGAATCTACTCATTATGCTGCTACGGGCCTGATGACATCGATTTCATTGCTGAGTGATACTGCATTGTACGTAAGTACCACAAGTTCTTTATCCATTTTTCACTTTCTGTGATATTGAACTTGTACGGTAAACGAGGTTCTTGTAAACAGAGGCGTCCCAAACTTTGGGGTGGCTGTGTCTTTTTGATTTTAATTTCCCTAAGCTATAGGACCATAAGTGGAAGTGCCCTAGGCTCTGTTGCTTTGTTTATTCAATGTTGCAGGAAACACCACACACTTCTCCCGAGTGTCTGTTGTCAATTTACATCCCGCCCATCAGCATAACAAGGCTCCCAGTTCTCCAGGGCCTGTCCTGCCTTTCTGGATTTTACACTTTTTTCAGATGGCCCTTTTGACCGGGGAGAAGTGAGACTTCATTGTAGTGCAGATTTCCTTTGCAAGCTTGCTTGGTTGGCCAAAAAGAGCGTATGCGTTTTTAAATGAATATATTCAGGAAAAAATTCATACGTCCTTTTTGGCCAAGTGCATCATTGTGGACGTTCTGCCTCCTTTCCTATGCTTGAAATGCAATTCCAGTCTACCTCCTGAAATCGGTTTCCTGCAATTCTGCCCCGCTTTCAAGTCCTCTTGGCAGCCTTACTTCAGTATATTTTTGGACGATAGCTGTCATTTATAACTCTGCATACGCCCTTTTTGGCCAAGTGCATCATTGTGGACGTTCTGCCTCTTTTCCTATGCTTTCAATGCAATTCCAGTCTACCTCCTGAAATCGGTTTCCTGCAATTCTGCCCCGCTTTCAAGTCCTCTTGGCAGCCTTACTTCAGTATATTTTTGGACGATAGCTGTCATTTATAACTCTGCAGGTTTGTGAATTACAGTGCCCCTGAGCTCCTTTCTTCAACTCGCTTTCTTTTGAGCAGACCGCAACACCGCAGGATGGCTTCAGGCCCTAATCTGGTTCCGGCACGGCACGCTGAGCCTTTGGATATTTCCTCATCCTGGTGGGAAATGAGAGTTAAATTTGCCCGTCCAGACACCTCCAGCTAGTCTCTCATTGGTTCTCGCTATTCCTGTTCATCTTCCGCAGAAATTGCAAACTGGGCCAAACAGGAGGTTAAAGGCGCTGACTCTCCAAGTGGGGAGAGTGTTAGTAAAGCATGTGGAATGTTGCACCCGAGTACCAGGGGAGAAGAACTGAGACATATTTGAACACGTCTCCCGTTTACACGGTTGATCATACTCTGGGTTCCACATGCATGTTTTAGCTGAAGGAAGAATACCTTAAACCTGCAGAGTTGAGACCCGTGGAATGGGTACCATGCAATATGACTTCAAAGGGTCTTCATTTGCTCACCGAACCTCTCCAATCCTATCACTGCTGCATTTACGCTCCTGTACACAGGCTTGATTCTCTTTTGGAGACATAGCAATCCATAGGTTTTAAGATACTTACTAGTCAGGTACATTCTTAGGCGTTTAATATGGGGTGTTGAGTCCATTTCGTTGAACAAGGAGTAGCTCTTGTCTATTCCATATTTGGCTTAAGGAACTTTATCTGTGCTCATTTCAATCTCTGGTTTTATGCAGCACCCCAACTCACCTTTACCCTTAAGCAAGCATAAGTTGTTTTTCTAAATTTGAGACCCTGTTCTGTTTTGGAATTCAGTTCCTGTGTAGCCAAATTTACATTCTGTGTATTAGTGATATCTGATGATGTTTCTTTTTCTGTGTGACTTATTTCAGTTAGAATCATCATACCTGAATCCACTCATTATGCTGCTACGGGCCTGATGACATAGATTTCATTGCTGAGTGATACTGCATTGTACGTAAGTACCACAAGTTCTTTATCCATTTTTCACTTTCTGTGATATTGAACTTCTACGGTAAATGAGGTTCTTGTAAACAGAGGCGTCCCAAACTTTGGGGTGGCTGTGTCTTTTTTATTTTAATTTCCCTAAGCTATAGGACCATAAGTGTAAGTGCCCTAGGCTCTGTTGCTTTGTTTTTTCGATGTTTCAGGAAACACCATACACTTCTCCCGAGTGTCTGTTGGCAATTTACATCCCGCCCATCAGCATAACAAGGCTCCCAGTTCTCCATGGCCTGTCCTGCCTTTCTGGATTTTACACTTTTTTCAGATGGCCCTTTTGACAGGGGGGAAGTGAGACTTCATTGTAGTGCAGATTTCCTTTGCAAGCTTGCTTGGTTGGCCAAAAAGGGCTTATGCATTTTTTCCTGAATATATTCAGGAAAAAACGCATACACCCTTTTTGGCCAAGTGCATCATTGTGGACGTTCTGCGTGTTTTCCTATGCTTTCAATGCAATTCCAGTCTACCTCCTGAAATCGGTTTCCTGCAATTCTGCCCCACTTTCAAGTCCTCTTGGCAGCCTTACTTCAGTCTATTTTTGGAAGATAGCTGTCATTTATAACTCTGCAGGTTTGTGAATTACAGTGCCCCTGAGCTCCTTTCTTCAACTCGCTTTCTTGTGAGCTGGCCGCAACACCGCAGGATGGCTTCATGCCCTAATCTGGTTCTGGCACGGCACGCTGAGCCTTTGGTTAATTCCTATTCCTGGTGGGAAATGAGAGTTAAATTTGCCCGTTCAGACACCTCCAGCTAGCCTCTCATTGGTTCTCGCTATTCCTGTTCATCTTCCGCAGAATTTGCAAACTGGGCCAAACAGGAGGTTAAGGGACTGACTCTCCAAGTCGGGAGAGTGTTAGTAAAGCGTCTGGAATGATGCACCCTAGTACCAGGGTACGAAAACTGAGACATATTTGAACACGTCTCCCGATCACATGGTTGATCATACTCTAGTTTCCACATGCATGTTTTAGCTGAAGGAAGAATACCTTAAACCTGGAGAGTTGAGACCCGTGTAATGGGTACCATGCAATATGACTTCAAAGGGTCTTCATTTGCTCACCGAACCTCTCCAATCCTATCACTGCTGCGTTTATGCCCCTGTACACAGGCTTGATTCTCTTTTGGAGACATAGCAATCCATAGGTTTTAAGATATTTACTAGTCAGGTACATTCTTAGACGTTTAATATGGGGTGTTGAGTCCATTTCGTTGAGCAAGGAGTAGCTCTTGTATATTCCATATTTGGCTTAAGGAACTTTATCTGTGCTCATTTCAATCTCTGGTTTTATGCAGCACCCCAACTCACCTTCCCCCTTAAGCAAGCATAAGTTGGTTTTCTAAACTTGAGACACTGTTCTGTTTTGTAATTCAGTTCATGTGTAGCCAAGTTCACATTCTGTGTATTAGTGATACCTTATGAAGTTTCTTTTCTGTGTGACTTATTTCAGTTCGAATCATCATACCTGAATCCACTCATTATGCTGCTATGGGCCTGATGACATAGATTTCATTGCTGAGTGATATTGCATTGTACGTAAGTACCACAAGTTCTTTATCCATTTTTCACTTTCTGTGATATTGAACTTGTACCGTAAACGAGGTTCTTGTAAACAGAGCCGTCCCAAACTTTGGGGTGGCTGTGTCTTTTTGATTTTAATTTACCTAAACTATAGGACCATAAGTTGAAGTGCCCTAGGCTCTGTTGCTTTGTTTTTTTGATGTTTCAGGAAACACCATACACTTCTCCAGAGTGGCTGTTGGCAATTTACCTCCCGCCCATCAGCATAACAAGGCTCCCAGTTCTCCATGGCCTGTCGTGCCTTTATGGATTTTACACTTTTTTCAGATGGCCCTTTTGACCAGGTGGAAGTGAGACTTCATTGTAGTGCAGATTTCCTTTGCAAGCTTGCTTGGTTGGCCAAAAACGGCGTATGCGTTTTTTCCTGAATATATTCAGGAAAAAACGCATACGCCCTTTTTGGCCAAGTGCATCATTGTCGAGTTTCTGACTCTCTTCATATGCTTTCAATGCAATTCCAGTCTACCTCCTGAAATCGGTTTCCTGCAATTCTGCCTTGCTTTCAATGCCTCTTCATAGCCTTACCTCAATATATTTTTTAAAAATAGTTGGCCTTTATAACTCTGCAGGTTTTTGAATTGCAGTGGCCCTTAGCTCCATTTTTTAGCTCTTATTTTTGTGGTCTTGCCCCATAACCACAGGATTCCTCGAAGCCCTATTTTTCTTCTGGGGCACCTTGCTGTGCCTTTGGTTAATTCTTCTTACTGATGTGATATTAGAGTGACATGTGCCCATTGAAACCGCTACAGCTAGTTTCTCACTGGTTCCCCCTATTCCCATTCATCCTCTGCACTAACTGCAGACTGTGCGATACCAGAACTTAAAGGCATTGACTCCATGTGGGGATGTTGTTAGTAAAGCGGCTGGAATGTCGATCCGGAGCCCCAGGAGAGGAAAAATGAGGTACGTTTTAGAAACCTTGCCCGATCATATGGTATACCAGTCGTTGGGTTTCCCAAGCATGGTTTAGCTGTAGGAAGATTCCCTTCAACCTGGAGTGTTGGGACCCTTGGACTGAGTAGCATGATGTATTGCATTAAACTTTCGGCAGTTGCTCACCAAAGCTCACCAATCCTGTCAGCCCCAAGTGTCCAGCCTTATGTCTTATCCAGCTGTGGGTTTATATGTGGTCAATCCAGGTTGCATCACAGCCCCTGAGCGAATTTTGTAAGAATTTTTCTCTCTTTCATTGTTTCAGCGTTTTGTTTTTAAAATTTATTTCTATAATGGGGTTTAGCTCATTTTCACTGCTGTGTTTGTGCCGCTCTGCACACACTTGATTCCCTTATGGAGATATATAAATACATGGGTTTTAAGATTCTTATTCCTCAGATATATTTCTCTGCGGTGTATAGGGTGTGTTGAGGCCTGTTCATTGAGCAAGGTGTAGATCTTGTCTAATACCTATTTGGTTTATTGAACGGTATCTGTGCTAATTTCAAACTCTGGTTTTATGCATCACCCCACCTCTCCTTTCCCCTTAAGCTGACATAAGTGTGTTTTCTAAATGTGAGACACTGTTCTGTTCTGTAATTCATTTCTTGTGCAGCCATATTTACCCTCCCTCTATAAGTGATATCTTATGATATGTTTCTTTTTCTGTTTGACTTATTTCAAGTAGTATTATCGGACCTAAATCCACTCTTTATCCTTCTACTAGCCTTATTACATTGATTTCATGGTGAAGAGATATTCCATTGTACATAAGTACCACATCTTCTTTATCCATTGTTCTCTTTCCTGGGATATTTAAGGTGTACTGAAGTTGAGGTTCTTGTAAACAGAGTAGCCCTAAACTGTGGTGTGCTTGTGTCTTGTTGATTTTTAGACTTCCCTAGATATACTCCCATGATTGGAAGTGTCCTATGCTCTGTAGCTCTGTTTTTTAGATGATTTAGGAACCACCATACACTTCTCCAGAGTGGCTCTCGGCAGTTCACACACTGCCCATCAGCGTATAAAGGCTCCCTGTTCTCCATGGCCTGTCCTGCATTTCTGGTTTTTACAATTTTTTAGGATGGCCCTTTTGACCGGTGGGAAGTGAGACTTCTTTGTTGTGCACATTTGCATTGCTTGCTTGCTTCGTTGCCCATAAAGTGCGTATGCGTTTTTTCCTGGATATAATCAGGAAAAAACGCATACGCCCTTTTGGGCCAACTGCATCATTGTCGAAATTCTGCCGCTTTTCATGTGCGTTAAAGACGAGTCCAATCTATCTCTTGAAATCTGTTTCTTGCAATTCTGTCTTGCATTCAGATCCTCTTCTTTGCCTTACCTCAACATATTTTTGGACGTTAGTTTTCATTTATAACTCTGCAGGTTTGTGAATTGCAGTGACCCTGAGCTCCATTTTTTAAGTTGCTCTTTTGTGAGCTGGCCTCAAACCCGCAGGATTGCTTCAGGCCCTATTTTGGCTCCGGCGAGGCAGGCTGAGCCTTTCTTTAATTCTTATTCTTAATGGGAAATTAGAGTGATATGTGCCCGTCCAAACCCCTACAACTCTTCTCTCATTGGTTCCCCCTCTTCACGTTCATCCTCCTCACAATTTGCAAAATGTGTGAAACAGAAGTTTAAATGTGCTGATTCTCCAAGTGGGGAGATTCTAAGTAGCGTGGCTGGAATGGTGAACAGGAGCACCAGGAGAGGATAAATGAGGTGCATTTTAGACACATCTCCCGATCACATGGTGTACAGTCCTCTGGGTTTTCCATGCATGTTTTAGCTGTAGGAAGATCCCTTGAACCTGCAGATTTGGGACCCATTGAATGGGTACCAGGTAGTATTACTTTAAAGGGTGTGCATTTCCTCACCCAACCTCACATTTCTCTTAGCGCAAACAGTTTCCAGCCTTATGTCTCATCCTGCTGTGGGTCTAGATGTGTTCAATCCATGTTGCATCACCGTCCCTGAGGAAAAGTTGTAAGAGGTTTTCTCTGTCTCTCTGTCGTTTATTTTTTTCAATTTATTACTATATTGGTTACAGCTGATTTTCAAAGCTCTGTTTCTTGCTGCTGTACATCCACTTGATTCACGTACAGAGAGACATCAATAAATTCCTTTTCAGATTCTTACCAGTCGTATATATTCTTTTCCGGTGACTTGAGTGTGCTGAGTGCAGTTCTTTTAGCTACCGTGTAGGCCTTGTTGATTATCAGTTTGGTATTTGGAATGGTATCTTTGCTAATTTCAACCTCCTGGATGATGCCTCACCCCTCCCCACCTTTCCCGTTTAGCAGCCTTATGCGTGTTTTCTACATATTTGACTATGTTTTTGTTTTGTAATTTATTTCATGTGTAGCCATTTTGGATTCCACCTTTAAGTGATATCTTATGATATGTGTCTTTTTCTTTTTGAATTCTGTCACTTAGAATGATCATACGTAACTCCTCCGGAGTTGTTACAACTGGCCATATTTCATTGATTTCCAGGCTGAATAATATTCCACTCTACCTAAGTACCACATCTCTATCCATTTTTTCCCTCCAGAGACATTTAAGTTATATCCTAGTCGAGGATCTTTTAAACAGAGAGGGGGTAAACATTGGGGTGCCTGTGTCCTCTCGATTTTTGTTTTTCCCAAGATATACGCCCATGAGTGCAAGTGCCCTATGCTCTGTAGCTCATTTTTTAGATGCTTTAGTAAACACAATACACTTCTCCAGAATGGCCGTTGGCAATATACATTTCCACTATAAGTCTCACAGGGCTCCCTCTTCTCGTTGCCCTGTCCTGCATTTCTGTTGTTTACGCTTTATGAGGATGGCTCTTCTGACCGATGCGAAGTGATATCTTTTGTAGTATTGACTTCCAGTGCCCACCTGTTTGGTTGGCTAAAAAAGTGTATGCCCTTTTCTTGAATATATACAGAAAAGAACGCATACACCCTTTTTGGCCAACTGCAATGTTGGCAATGTTCAGCTCCTTTTCTTGTGCTTAATGGCGAGTCCTTTCTACCTCCTCAAATCCCTTTCCTGCCATTCTCCCTTGCTTACAAGTCCTTTTCTCTGACTTTCCTCAAGACATTTTTCAGTGATGGATATTTTCAACTCTGCAGTTTTGTGAATTTTACTGCCCCTGAGTTCCATTGTTCAACTTGTGTTTATGGGAACTGGCCACAAAGCAGCGGGATTTCCTCAAGCCCTATACTGTTTCCATGGGCAACCCTAGCCTTTGGTCAATTCGTCTTCCTGATTGGAAATTAGAGTGACATGTGCCTGTCTGAACACCTAGGACTTGTCTCTCATTGTTCCTCATCCTTCCGCTTCATCCTCTGGACAAATTCCAAACTGTACGCAACAGGATGTTGACAGTGCTGACATCTCCAAGTGGGGAGACTGTTAGTAAAGACGCTGGAGGGGTGAACCCGAGCACCAGGAGATGAGGAGATGAGATGCCTTTTCCAGACTCTTCCCGATCAGACGGTATACCATCCTCTGGGTGTGACAGACATGTTTTAGCAGTAGGAAGAGTCCCATTCATGTAAGGAGAACACCAGGGCTTTTTCAAAATCAGTGTCTCCCCGAAACCCAAACTGGGGAAGTTTTTAAGCTACGGCTACACATATGTTCATTAAGGGCCTTGGGAAGTAGGCAGAGTCCAAACTTTAGATGATTGAAGTCTTCAGGGTCAGAAGCACTCACCACCAGCTTCCCTTAGGCTACACTTTAACTGTCATTGATAGATGATGTCAATAAAAATATCTATTCTTTTTCAGATTATTTCCCCTTATAGGTTATTGCAAAATGTTGAGTGTAGTTCCCTGTGCTATACAGTAGTTCCTTGTTGATGATCTATTTTATACATAGCAGTGTGTATGTGTTCATTCCAAACTGTTAATTTATCCCTCCTCCCACCTTTCCCCTTTGGTAATAATAAATTATAAGATTTTATACTTCTCAGAAATGGGGGAGCTGAAAGAGAGGTATCATTTTCAATGGAAAAGCATTTAAAACAAGATTGAAGGTTTAACCAAGATTATTAGCTGTACATCCTTGGAAAGAAATCACTTCGTTTCTCTAATATAGACCTGACAAATAAGACAAACCTTTTCACTGAACTTGCTTATAAAAAGTGATGGAAATATCAAATGGAAGTGTTAGAAACATCTTATTTTACCCGAGCCTTATACACTGTTCTATGTTAACTACAGTTTGGCTCACACATCTGTTCATTGAGGTTACAATAGTCTCAATTTCTGTTACTGATCCTCCAGAGTGGACCCCAACAAGTGTCCCCCTGCCCAGTGTCATTGGGGCCAAGAGATCGAGACTGAGTTTGGTTCACAAGCAAAGGAAACTTTATATTTTGATCAGAGAATGGAGAGGTGAGAGCATGCACTACCCCGTGGGCTGTGGGCTGGGCTGCTGTGTAGAGATCCTGTCAGAGTCAGTGGGAGGGAGGGAGGCAGCGGAGCTCTCGAGGGCCGGGTTGGCTGTAGCTCAGGCTCTATATCGTGGAGTCTGCACTGGGCCCCAGGAGCTGAGGTGTTGACCCAGCCATTCTGCACTAGGAAATCTGGTCTGAAGTGCCGGGTGTGGAACCTCTGCATGCGGGACCCTAGGAGCACGTGAAATTAGACAAAGCACAAAGGATAAAAAAGGTTAGACTTGACTTTATTGCCCAGATTCTATTTTTATCTCCCAGGGATTTTTAATGGGCTTTGCTGGGGACAAACCCCTCCTCTGCCTTTTGTCCCGTTCCTCATTCTTGGAGTGCTGAGGGTGCAGACCCTTCTTCTGTAACTGCTGAGTGCTGAGTTGGGAGCCCTCATACCCTGGGGCGAGGGTCAGAGCTTCTCCCCAGCAGCCTCCCGGTGACGTTGATTGTCCCCAGGACCCCTGCCTCCCTGCTCGTCCACCTGAGCACCAGCATTGGAAGTGTTATAGATTCTAATGACCTTTAAGGGTCCAGGAAAGAGATGTGCAGAGACGCTGTGGGGGCCGGTTTCACCCCGCCCCACATTTGTTCGGCCACCTTAGGCTGACCGTCTCTGCCAGCCTAGATGCTCTGACCAGTAGTCTGCGCTTTCTTCAATTAGGCCCCTGAATTAACGTACAAACAGCACCAGGTGTCAGAGCCCTGCCCGCTCAACTCCCAGACAGTCCAGGGTCAGTGGTGATCAAGGACCATGATGGCTACTGAGTCAACAGCCTTTTGAAGTAAACAGGAGTCCAGCCGGTCTTATTGGCCACCATCATCACGGTGTCTGTAGGCTTTTCTATGGTGACAGTGTGGTATACTGTTCCCCCGCCAAGATTATTAGCTCCCCTCTGGGTGCAGTAAGTCCTGCAAGCAGTAGTCTACTCTTTTGGGACACACTCTTGTTGTTTTATGAGAGAAACTCCAGGTCAAGTGATGTTCACACGAGTCGTCATGGTGCCCTGTTGCCCCCGGTTATCTCTCTGGATGTTGGAGTTGGAGGGCCTCCTCACTCGAGGTCGGTGTGCCCACAGAGCGAACCCTGCAACTTCAGGGCATGGTTGGTGGTTAGGATCACCACGTGGGGTCCTTTTCCCTTAGGAGGGAGGTGGCCTTTTGGGCTGCTGATTTCCAGGTTTTTAGATACCGCCAGTATCTTGGCCAGATGTGGCAGTGGGCCAAGCCCCTTAGTGACCGTAGTTTATCCTACCTGGATGGCATTCTTGCATTGTTCCATTTCAAGTGGTCCCAGTTTTTGCACTAATTCTCCAATGGCGATTCACCTTTCACTGGGAATGTAAAGGTCAAAGGGTTTAGCTAAATTAGGGAGTTCCAGGGCAAGGGTCTGAATTGACTGCTCTTTCCATTCTTGAAAGGCCACTTCTGGATTCTATTCAAAAGGATCATCATCTTTTCCTTTCAGTGTTTCATATAGAGGCCCAGCTAGTAGACTGTAGTTAGGGATCCAGAAGCAGCAAACCCTGGCCTCCCCAGGAACCCCTAAGCTGTCTTCTAGTTTTAGAAAGGGGTAAGGCTGAAAATGGTTTCTTCCCTTTCCTGGGATGGGCTTCTCTGACCTTCTGTGAGAATGAAGCCCAGGCAGGTCACCGCAGTCTGTGATATTTGAGCTTTTTCTTGGACAACTTCTATCCTTTATTGGCTTGGAAGTTCAGAGGCCTCCTTAGTAGGGCTGGTGATCAGAATGTCGTCTGCATATTGAAGGAGGGTTTCCTTTTCCAGAGGTAGAACTTTTAGGTCTTTAGCTAAGCTTTCCCCAAAGATGGTGTGGGAATTTTTGCACCCTTGGGGCCAGACGGCCCGGAAGTATTGTTTTAGTTGTATGTTGAGTCCTGCCACTCACAAGCCAAAATTTCTTGTGACTCTGGGACTAATGGAATACAAAAGAAGGCATCATTGAAGACTAATACAGAATACCATGTCCTGGTGGTTGGTAGAATGACCAGCAGGGTGTAGGAATTAGGAGCAACTGGAGGTATATCCTCGGTGGCTTCACTGACTGTCCTGACATCCTTTACCAGGTCCCCAGCAGCCCATGGGGCTCTCGTGGTCAAACCAATCCCAGAATATGG
Source organism: Delphinus delphis (assembly GCF_949987515.2). NCBI lineage: Eukaryota > Metazoa > Chordata > Mammalia > Artiodactyla > Delphinidae > Delphinus > Delphinus delphis. Next base: position 95,991,569 of record NC_082684.1, on the reverse strand, counting down.
AGCTCACCTGGGCAGGTACCCCACCCCCACCCCAGCCCACGGGGCTCTCGTGGTCAGGCCCCTCCCAGGATACAGAGCTACCCTTGCAGGTACCGTGGCAGGGCTGGGCACACAGGAACCGTGCACATAGCCCTCATTGCAGAGCACCCCCAGCTCACCTGTCGCTCAGAGCTGACACAGAGCACCTCAGAGCAGGACTTGAACTAACAAACAGCAGCTGCGACAGGTCTGTGACCCTGGGCATCACTCCGTGAGGCCTCCCTCCACCTGGTCTTCCAGAGACTTCCACTGCACCCGGGGCACCAGGCCTCTGTCTCCAACCACCACCCACCCCTCCTCTCCCTGACTCCTGGGTTCCTCTCATTAGGAGAGGGTTTTCTTGAAGTTGTCTCCCACTCATGGGCCAGATAAAATGATTAGAAAACAAGCCAAAGCTGCAGCCCCTTGTCTATCCTGACTCTCAGGAGCCCACACCTGTTCCTTGGACCTGGCCGGTTCAGCAAGTTCCATTTTCTGCAACTGTGAGCCCCTGAGGGGTGATGATTGGCTGACCTGGGCAGCCTTACCGTGCCGGCCAGCCCTCCCCAGGTGTGCCTGGGTTGAGATCAATATAAATACCACTCCAGGCAGCAAGAGCCCCTGCAGCCATGCCTGACGCCATTTTCTCTGCCCTGTCAGCAGTCTCGGGGCTGGGCTGGTGGGAGGGAGTGAGAGACCACGGCTTTGTGGGTGGCCCAGTGTGAGTGGGGCTCTGCTGGACTTTCTGCAGCAGTTGCCAGGCTGCCACCTGCTAAAGAAGAGGATGTGTCACCCATACCTGCTGCTGGAATTTCTCCCTGGGCAGAGGTGAGGAAGGAAAAAAGCAGTGGGGGCAGGGACAGGACGGGTATCTCAGGCAGGGAAATGGAAATCTTCCAGAAGAGCACCCAGGGCCAGGACCATCCTGGCTGGCCTGCAGGCACCAAGTCGGCCGGCATGCTGTCACTCGTGTGGCTCTATGGCCCTTCCTCTAGGCTTTCAAGTCCTTGTATATATTCAGGTGTTTTACCTGGGATGGGTGGGAATAGTTCAGCAGCAACTGGCCTGGGGCTCAGCTCACGTTTACTCACAGATGCCTCGGCACGGTGCCCCAGCTTTGCAATGAGGACGCTTGTTGCGTGGGGGCTGCTGGCTGAATGGGAGACGATTCCCCACCACTGACCAACTTCAGAATTGTTTACAACTGGAGCAAGTGCCCTGATACGGTTTTCCTCTGTGTAACTGGTGGGTTCTGTGTTTTTTTCTCTTTTTCGTTTTTGGTTCAAGGTAGATTTTATTCCTCTTTTTTGTATTTACAGATATAAGCATGGAAATAATTTATTCATATAAATACATGTATGTGCAGGGAATAATTGTTTTTTCTGTTTTATTTTTTAAATTTTATTTCTTTTTAATTTTGAATTTTATTTTATATTTTTATACAGCAGGTTCTTATTGGTTATCTATTTTATACATATAAATGTATACATGCCAATCCCAGTCTCTCAACTCCTCCCACCACCACCCCCCCAACAGCTTTCCCCCCTTGTTGTCCATACGTTTGTTGTCTACATCTGTTGCTCTATTTATGCCTTGCAAAATGGTTAATCTGTACAGTTTTTCTAGGTTCCACATATATGCATGAATATACAGGATTTGTTTTTCTCTTTCTGACTTACTTCACTCTGTATGACAGCCTCTAGATCCATCGACGTCTCTACAAATGACCCAATTTCATTCCTTTTCATGGCTTAGTAATATTCCATTTTATATATGTACCACAGCTTTATGCATTCGTCTGTCTGTGGGCATTTAGGTTGCTTCCATTACCTCGATATTGTAAATAGTGATGCAATGAACATTGCGGTGAATGACTCTTTTTGATTTATGGTTTTGTCTGGGTATATGTCCAGTACTGGGATTGCTGTATCATATGGTAATTCTATTGTTAGTTTCTTAAGAAATTCCATATTGTTCTCCATAATGACTGTATCAATTTATATTCCCAACAATAGTGGAAGAGGGTTCCTTTTCTCCACACCCTTTCCAGCAATTTTTGTTTGTAGATTTTCAATGATGCCTATTCTACCAGGTGTGAGGTGATACCTCATTGTTGAATCCATTTCGTTGAGCAAGGGGTAGCTCTTGTCTATTACATATTTGGCTTATGGAACGGTATCTGTGCTAATTTCAAACTCTGCTTTTATGCAGCACCCCAACTGACCTTCCCCCTTAAGCAAGCATAAGTTGGTTTTCTAAATTTGAGACCCTGTTCTGTTCTGTAATTCAGTAAATGTGTAGCCAAGTTCACATTCCGTGTATTAGTGATACCTTATGATGTTTCTTTTTCTGTGTGACTTATTTCACTTAGAATCATCGTGCCTCAATCCACTCATTATGCTGGTACGGGCCTGGTGACATAGATTTCATTGCTGAGTGGTATTCTGTTGTACATAAGTACCGCAACTTCTTTATCCATTATTTGCTCTCTGGGATATTTAACTTGTGCCGCAGAAGAGATTCCTGTAAAAAGAGCCGTCCCAAACTTTGGGGTGGCTGTGTCTTTTTGATTTTAATTTCCCTAAGCTATAGGACCATAAGTGGAAGTGCCCTAGGCTCTGTTGCTTTGGTTTTTAGATGTTTCAGGAAACACCATACACTTCTCCCGAGTGTCTGTTGGCAATTTACATCCCGCCCATCAGCATAACAAGGCTCCGAGTTCTCCATGGCCTGTCCTGCCTTTCTGGATTTTACACTTTTTTCAGATGGCCCTTTTGACCGGGGGGAAGTGAGACTTCATTGTAGTGCAGATTTCCTTTGCAAGCTTGCTTGGTTGGCCAAAAAGGGCGTATGCGTTTTTTCCTGAATATATTCAGGAAAAAACGCACACGCCCTTTTTGGCCAAGTGCATCATTGTCGACGTTCTGCCTCTTTTCCTGTGTTTTAAATGCAATCCAATTCCGATTCCTCCTGAAATCGGTTTCCTGCAATTCTGCCCCGCATTCAAGTCCTCTTGGCAGCCCTACTTCAGTATATATTCGGACTATAGCTGTCTTTTATAAATCTGCTGGTTTGTGAATTACAGTGCCCCTGAGCTCCTTTCTTCAACTCGCTTTCTTGTGAGCTGGCCACAACACCACAGGATTGCTTCAGGCCCTAATCTGGTTCCGGCACGGCACGCTGAGCCTTTGGTTTATTCCTCTTCCCTTTGGGAAATGAGAGTTAAATTTGCCCGTCCAGACACCTCCAGCTAGTCTCTCATTGGTTTTCCCTGTTCCTGTTCATCTTCCGCAGAAATTGCAAACTGGGCCAAACAGGAGGTTAAAGGCACTCACTCTCCAAGTGAGGAGAGTGTTAGTAAAGCGTCTGGAATGTTGCACCCGAGTACCAGGGAACGAAAAGTGAGACACATTTGAACACATTTCTCGATCATACGGTGGATCATACTCTGGGTTCCACATCCATGTTTTAGCTGAAGGAAGAATCCCTTAAACCTGGAGAGTTGAGACCCATGGAATGGGTACCATGCAATATGACTTCAAAGGGTCTGCATTTGCTCACCGAACCTCACCAATCTTATGAGCCCCAAGTGTCCAGCCTTATGTGTCACCCAGCTCTGGGTGTAGATATGGTAAATGCAGGTTGCATCAGAAGCCTTGAATGAATTACTTAAGTATTACTCTCTATATCACTGTCATTGTGTTTTGTTTAAGAAATTTATTTTCAATATGGGATTTAGCTGATTTTCACTGCTTTAATGCCGCTGTACACACTCTTGATTCTCTTACAGAGATATATAAATCCATAGCTTTTATGATTCTTACTAGTCAGGTATATTCCTAGGCGTTGAATATGGGGTGTTGAGTCCATTTCGTTGAGCAAGGAGTAGCTCTTGTCTATTCCATATTTGGCTTATAGAACTTTATCTGTGCTCATTTCAATCTCTGGTTTTATGCAGCACCCCAACTCACCTTTCCCCTTAAGCAAGCATAAGTTGGTTTTCTAAATTTGAGACCCTGTTCTGTTTTGGAATTCAGTTCCTGTGTAGCCAAGTTTACATTCCGTGTATTAGTGATATCTTATGATGTTTCTTTTTCTGTGTGACTTATTTCAGTTCGAATCATCATACCGGAATCCACTCATTATTCTGCTACAGGCCTGATGACATAGATTTCTTTGCTGAGTGATATTGCATTGTACGTAAGTACCACAAGTTCTTTATCCATTTTACACTTTCTGCGATATTGAACTTGTACCGTATATGACATTCTTGTAAACAGAGCCATCCCAAACTTTGGGGTGGCTGTGTCTTTTTGATGTTAATTTCCCTAAACTATAGGACCATAAGTGGAAGTGTCCTAGGCTCTGTTGCTTTGTTTTTTAGATGTTTCAGGAAACACCATACACTTCTCCAGAGTGGCTGTTGGCAATGTACATCCCGCCCATCAACATAAGAAGGCTCCCACTTCTCCATGGCCTGTCGTGCCTTTATGGATTTTACACTTTTTTCAGATGGCCCTTTTGACCAGGGGAAAGTGAGACTTCATTGTAGTGCAGATTTCCTTTGCAAGCTTGCTTGGTTGGCCAAAAAGTGTGTATGCGTTTTTTCCTGACTATATTCAGGAAAAAACGCATACGCCCTTTTTGGCCAAGTGCATCATTGTGGACGTTCTGCCTCTTTTCCTATGCTTTCAATGCAATTCCAGTCTACCTCCTGAAATCGGTTTCCTGCAATTCTGCCCCGCTTTCAAGTCCTCTTGGCAGCCTTACTTCAGTATATTTTTGGACGATAGCTGTCATTTATAACTCTGCAGGTTTGTGAATTACAGTGCCCCTGAGCTCCTTTCTTCAACTCGCTTTCTTGTGAGCTGGCCGCAACACCGCAGGATGGCTTCAGGACCTAATCTGGTTCCGGCACGGCACGCTGAGCCTTTGGTTATTTCCTCTTCCTGGTGGGAAATGAGAGTTAAATTTGCCCGTCCAGACACCCCAGCTAGTCTCTCATTGGTTCTCCCTATTCCTGTTCATCTTCCGCAGAAATTGCAAACTGGGCCAAACAGGAGGTTAAAGGCGCGGACTCTTCAAGTGGGGAGAGTGTTAGTAAAGCGTCTGGAATTTTGCACCCGAGTACCAGGGGAGGAAAACTGAGACATATTTGAACACGTCTCCCGTTCACACGGTTGATCATACTCTGGGTTCCACATGCATGTTTTAGCTGAAGGAAGAATACCTTAAACCTGGAGAGTTGAGATCCGTGTAATGGGTACCATGCAATTTGACTTCAAGGGGTCTTCATTTGCTCACCGAACCTCTCCAATCATATCACTGCTGCGTTTATGCCCCTGTACACACGCTTGATTCTCTTTTGGAGACATAGCAATCCATAGGTTTTAAGATACTTACTAGTCAGGTACATTCTTAGGCGTTTAATATGGGGTGTTGAGTCCATTTCATTGAGCAAGGAGTAGCTCTTGTCTATTCCATATTTGGCTTAAGGAATTTTATCTGTGCTCATTTCAATCTCTGGTTTTCTGCAGCACCCCAACTCACCTTTCCTCTTAAGGAAGCATAAGTTGGTTTTCTAAATTTGAGACCCTGTTCTGTTTTGGAATTCAGTTCCTGTGTAGCCAAGTTTACATTCCGTGTATTAGTGATATCTTATGATGTTTCTTTTTCTGTGTGACTTATTTCAGTTAGAATCATCGTACCTGAATCCACTCATTATGCTGCTATGGGCCTGATGACATAGATTTCACTGCTGAGTGATACTGCATTGTACGTATGTACCACAAGTTCTTTATCCATTTTTCACTTTCTGTGATATTGAACTTGTACGGTAAACGAGGTCTTGTAAACAGAGGCGTCCCAAATTTTGGGGTGGCTGTGTCTTTTTGATTTTAATTTCCCAAAGCTATAGGACCATAAGTGGAAGTGCCCTAGGCTCTGTTGCTTTGGTTTTTAGATGTTTCAGGAAACACAATACACTTCTCCCGAGTGTCTGTTGACAATTTACATCCCGCCCATCAGCATAATAAGACTCCCAGTTCTCCATGGCCTGTCCTGCCTTTCTGGATTTTACACTTTTTTCAGATGGCCCTTGTGACCGGGGGAAGTGAGACTTCATTGTAGTGCAGATTTCCTTTGCAAGCTTGCTTGGTTGGCCAAAAAGTGTGTATGCGTTTTTTCCTGAATATATTCAGGAAAAAACGCATATGCCCTTTTTGGCCAAGTGCATCATTGTGGACGTTCTGCCTCTTTTCCTATGCTTGAAATGCAATTCCAGTCTACCTCCTGAAATCGGTTTCCTGCAATTCTGACCCGCTTTCAAGTCCTCTTGGCAGCCTTACTTCAGTATATTTTTGGACAATACCTGTCATTTATAACTCTGCAGGTTTGTGAATTACAGTGCCCCTGAGCTCCTTTCTTCAACTCGCTTTCTTTTGAGCTGGCCGCAACACCGCAAGATGGCTTCAGGCCCTAATCTGTTTCCGGCACGACACGCTGAGCCTTTGGTTATTTCCTCTTCCTGGTGGGAAATGAGAGTTAAATTTGCCCGTCCAGACACCTCTAGCTAGTCTCTCATTGGTTCTCCCTATTCCTGTACATCTTCCGCAGAAATTGCAAACTGGGCCAAACAGGAGGTTAAAGACGTTGACTCTTCAATTGGGGAGAGTGTTAGTAAAGCGTCTGGAATGTTGCACCTGAGTACCAGGGTACGAAAACTGAGACATATTTGAACACGTCTCCTGTTCACACAGTTGATCATACTCTGGGTTCCACATGCATGTTTTAGCTGAAGGAAGAATACCTTAAACCTGCAGAGTTGAGACCCGTGTAATGGGTACCATGCAATATGACTTCAAAGGGTCTTCATTTGCTAACCGAACCTCTCCAATCCTATCACTGCTGCGTTTATGCCCCTGTAAACATGTTTGATTCTCTTTTGGAGACATAGCTATCCATAGGTTTTAAGATACTTACTAGTCATGTACATTCTTAGGCGTTTAATATGGAATGTTGAGTCCATTTCGTTGAGCAAGGAGTAGCTCTTGTCTATTCCATATTTGGCTTAAGGAACTTTATCTGTGCTCATTTCAATCACTGGTTTTATGCAGCACCCCAACTCACCTTTACCCTTCAGCAAGCATAAGTTGCTTTTCTACATTTGAGACCCTGTTCTGTTTTGGAATTCAGTTCCTGTGTAGCCAAGTTTACATTCCGTGTATTAGTGATATCTTATGATGTTTCTTTTTCTGTGTGACTTATTTCAGTTAGAATCATCGTACCTGAATCCACTCATTATGCTGCTACGGGCCTGATGACATAGATTTCATTGCTGAGTGATACTGCATTGTACGTAAGTACCACAAGTTCTTTATCCATTTTTCACTTTCTGTGATATTGAACTTGTACGGTAAACGAGGTTCTTGTAAACAGAAGCGTCCCAAAATTTGCAGTGGCTGTGTCTTTTTGATTTTAATTTCCCTAAGCTATAGGACCATAAGTGGAAGTGCCCTAGGCTCTGTTGCTTTGTTTTTTAGATGTTTCAGGAAACACCATACACTTCTCCCGAGTGTCTGTTGGTAATTTACATCCCGCCCATCAGCATAACAAGGCTCCCAGTTCTCCATGGCCTGTCCTGCCTTTCTGGATTTTACACTTTTTTCAGATGGCCCTTTTGACCAGGGGGAAGTGAGACTTCATTGTAGTGCAGATTTCTTTGCAAGTTTGCTTGGTGGGCCAAAAAGGGCGTATGCGTTTTTTCCTGAATATATTCAGGAAAAAACGCATATGCCCTTTTTGGCCAAGTGCATCATTGTGGACGTTCTGCCTCTTTTCCTATGCTTTCAATGCAATTCCAGTCTACCTCCTGAAATTGGTTTCCTGCAATTCTGCCCCGCTTTCAAGTCCTCTTGGCACCCTTACTTCAGTATATTTTTGGATGATAGCTGTCATTTATAACTCTGCAGGTTTGTGAATTACAGTGCCCCTGAGCTCTTTTCTTCAACTCGGTTTCTTGTGACCTGGCCGCAACACCGCAGGAAGGCTTCAGGCCCTAATCTGGTTCTGGCACGGCACGCTGAGCCTTTGGTTATTTCCTCTTCCTGGTGGGAAATGAGAGTTAAATTTGCCCGTTCAGACACCTCCAGCTAGTCTCTCATTGGTTCTCGCTATTCCTGTTCATCTTCCGCAGAAATTGCAAACTGGGCCAAACAGGAGGTTAAAGGGACTGACTCTCCAAGTCGGGAGAGTGTTAGTAAAGCGTCTGGAATGTTGCACCCGAGTAGCAAGGTACGAAAACTGAGACATATTTGAACACGTCTCCCAATCACATGGTTGATCATACTCTAGGTTCCACATGCATGTTTTAGCTGAAGGAAGAATACCTTAAACCTGGGTAGTTGAAACCCTTGGAATGGGTACCATGCAATATGACTTCAAAGGGTCTTCATTTGCTCACCAAACCTCTCCAATCCTATCACTGCTGCGTTTATGCCCCTTTCCCCAACTTGATTCTCTTTCGGAGACATAGCAATCCATAGGTTTTAAGATACTTACTAGTCAGGTACATTCTTAGGCGTTTAATATGCGGTGTTGAGTCCATTTCGTTGAGCAAGGAGTAGCTCTTGTCTATTCCATATTTGGCTTAAGGAACTTTATCTGTGCTCATTTCAATCTCTGGTTTTATGCAGCACCCCAACTCACCTTTCCCCTTAAGCAAGCATAAGTTGGTTTTCTAAATTTGAGACCCTGTTCTGTTTTGGAATTCAGTTCCTGTGTAGCCAAGTTTACATTCCGTGTATTACTGATATCTTATGATGTTTCTTTTTCTGTGTGACTTATTTCAGTTAGAATCATAATACCTGAATCCACTCATTGTGCTGCTAAGGGCCTGATGACATAGATTTCATTGCTGAGTGATATTGCTTTGTAAGTAAATACCACAACTTCTTTATCCATTTTTCACTTTCTGCGATGTTGAACTTGTACTGTAAACGAGGTTCTTGTAAACAGAGGCGTCCCAAACTTTGGGGTGGCTGTGTCTTTTTGATTTTAATTTCCCTAAGCTATAGGACCATAAGTGGAAGTGCCCTAGGCTCTGTTGCTTTGTTTTTTAGATGTTTCAGGAAACACCATACACTTCTCCCAAGTGTCTGTTGGCAATTTACATCCCGCCCATCAGCATAACAAGGCTCCCAGTTCTCCATGGCCTGTCCTGCCTTTCTGGATTTTACACTTTTTTCAGATGGCCCTTTTGACCGGGGGGGAAGTGAGACTTCATTGTAATGCAGATTTCCTTTGCAAGCTTGCTTGGTTGGCCAAAAAGTGCGTATGCGTTTTTTCCTGAATATATTCAGGAAAAAACGCATACGCCCTTTTTGGCCAAGTGCATCATTGTGGACGTTCTGCCTCTTTTCCTATGCTTTCAATGCAATTCCAGTCTACCTCCTGAAATCGGTTTCCTGCAATTCTGCCCCGCTTTCAAGTCCTCTTGGCAGCCTTACTTCAGTCTATTTTTGGAAGATAGCTGTCATTTATAACTCTGCAGGTTTGTGAATTACAGTGCCCCTGAGCTCCTTTCTTCAACTCGCTTTCTTGTGACCTTGCCGCAACACTGCGGGATGGCTTCAGGCCCTAATCTGGTTCCGGCATGGCACTCTGAGCCTTTGGTTAATTCCTCTTCCTGCTGGGAAATGAGAGTTAAATTTGCCCGTCCAGACACCTCCAGCTAGTCTCTAATTGGTTCTCGCTATTCCTGTTTATCTTCTGCAGAAATTGCAAACTGGGCCAAACAGGAGGTTAAAGGGACTGACTCTCCAATTCAGGAGAGTGTTAGTAAAGCGTCTGGAATGTTGCACCCGAGTACCAGGGTACGAAAACTGAGACATATTTGAATACATCTCCTGATCACATGGTTGATCATAATCTAGGTTCCACATGCATGTTTTAGCTGAAGGAAGAATACCTTAAACCTGGGTAGTTGAAACCCGTGGAATGGGTACCATGCAATATGACTTCAAAGGGTCTTCATTTGCTCACCGAACCTCTCCAATCCTATCACTGCTGCGTTTACGCCCCTGTACACACTCTTGATTCTCTTTTGGAGACATAGCAATCCATAGGTTTTAAGATACTTACTAGTCAGGTACATTCTTAGGCGTTTAATATGGGGTGTTGAGTCCATTTCGTTGAGCAAGGAGTAGCTCTTGTCTATTCCATATTTGGCTTAAGGAACTTTATCTGTGCTCATTTCAATCTCTGGTTTTATGCAGCACCCCAACTCACCTTTCCCCTTCAGCAAGCATAAGTTGCTTTTCTAAATTTGAGACCCTGTTGTGTTTTGGAATTCAGTTCCTGTGTAGCCAAGTTTACATTCCGTGTATTAGTGATATCTTATGATGTTTCTTTTTCTGTGTGACTTATTTCAGTTAGAATCATCGTACCTGAATCCACTCATTATGCTGCTACGGGCCTGATGACATCGATTTCATTGCTGAGTGATACTGCATTGTACGTAAGTACCACAAGTTCTTTATCCATTTTTCACTTTCTGTGATATTGAACTTGTACGGTAAATGAGGTTCTTGTAAACAGAGGCGTCCCAAACTTTGGGGTGGCTGTGTCTTTTTGATTTTAATTTCCCTAATCTATAGGACCATAAGTGGAAGTGCCCTAGGCTCTGTTGCTTTGTTTTTTAGATGTTTCAGGAAACACCATACACTTCTCCCGAGTGTCTGCTGGCAATTTACATCCCGCCCATCAGCATAACAAGGCTCCCAGTTCTCCATGGCCTGTCCTGCCTTTCTGGATTTTACACTTTTTTCAGATGGCCCTTTTGACCGGGGGGAAGTGAGACTTCATTGTAGTGCAGATTTCCTTTGCAAGCTTGCTTGGTTGGCCAAAAAGGGCGTATGCGTTTTTTCCTGAATATATTCAGTAAAAAACGCATACGCCCTTTTTGGCCAAGTGCATCATTGTGGACGTTCTGCCTCCTTTCCTATGCTTGAAATGCAATTCCAGTCTACCTCCTGAAATCGGTTTCCTGCAATTCTGCCCCGCTTTCAAGTCCTCTTGGCAGCCTTACTTCAGTCTATTTTTGGACGATAGCTGTCATTTATAACTCTGCAGGTTTGTGAATTACAGTGCCCCTGAGCTCCTTTCTTCAACTCGCTTTCTTTTTACCTGGCCGCAACACCGCAGGATGGCTTCAGGCCCTAATCTGCTTCCGACACGGCACGCTGAGCCTTTGGTTATTTCCTCATCCTGGTGCGAAATGAGAGTTAAATTTGCCCGTTCAGACACCTCCAGCTAGTCTCTCATTGGTTCTCGCTATTCCTGTTCATCTTCCGCAGAAATTGCAAACTGGGCCAAACAGGAGGTTAAAGGCGCTGACTATCCAAGTGGGGAGAGTGTTAGTAAAGCGTCTGGAATGTTGCACCCGAGTACCAGGGGAGAAGAACTCAGACATATTTGAACATGTCTCCCGTTCACACGGTTGATCATACTCTGGGTTCCACATGCATGTTTTAGCTGAAGGAAGAATACCTTAAACCTGCAGAGTTGAGACCCGTGGAATGGGTACCATGCAATATGACTTCAAAGGGTCTTCATTTGCTCACCGAACCTCTCCAATGCTATCACTGCTGCGTTTACGCCCCTGTACACAGGCTTGATTTTCTTTTGGAGACATAGTAATTCATAGGTTTTTAGATACTTACTAGTCAGGTACATTCTTAGGCGTTTAATATGGGGTGTTGAGTCCATTTCGTTGAGCAAGGAGTAGCTCTTGTCTATTCCATATTTGGCTTAAGGAACGTTATCTGTGCTCATTTCAATCTCTGGTTTTATGCAGCACCCCAACTCACCTTTCCCCTTAAGCAAGCATAAGTTGCTTTTCTAAATTTGAGACTCTGTTGTGTTTTGGAATTCAGTTCCTGTGTAGCCAAGTTTACATTCCGTGTATTAGTGATATCTTATGATGTTTCTTTTTCTGTGTGACTTATTTCAGTTAGAATCATCGTACCTGAATCCACTCATTATGCTGCTACGGGCCTGATGACATAGATTTCATTGCTGAGTGATACTGCATTGTACGTAAGTACCACAAGTTCTTTATCCATTTTTCACTTTCTGCGATGTGGAACTTGTACTGTAAACGAGGTTCTTGTAAACAGAGGCGTCCCAAAGTTTTGGGTGGCTGTGTCTTTTTGATTTTAAATTCCCTAAGCTATAGGACCATAAGTGTAAGTGCCCTAGGCTCTGTTGCTTTGTTTTTTAGATGTTGCAGGAAACACCATACACTTCTCCCGAGTGTCTGTTGGCAATTTACATCCCGCCCATCAGCATAACAAGGCTCCCAGTTCTCCATGGCCTGTCCTGCCTTTCTGGATTTTACACGTTTTTCAGATGGCCCTTTTGACCGGGGGGAAGTGAGACTTCATTGTAGTGCAGATTTCCTTTGCAATCTTGCTTGGTTGGCCAAAAAGGGCGTATGCGTTTTTTCCTGTATATATTCAGGAAAAAACGCATACGCCCTTTTTGGCCAAGTGCATCATTGTGGACGTTCTGCCTCTTTTCCTATGCTTTCAATGCAATTTCAGTCTACCTCCTGAAATCGGTTTCCTGCAATTCTGCCCCGCTTTCAAGTCCTCTTGGCAGCCTTACTTCAGTCTATTTTTGGACGATAGCTGTCATTTATAACTCTGCAGGTTTGTGAATTACAGTGCCCCTGAGCTCCTTTCTTCAACTCGCTTTCTTTTGAGCTGGCCGCAACACCGCAGGATGGCTTCAGGCCCTAATCTGGTTCCGGCACGGCACGCTGAGCCTTTGGTTAATTCCTCTTCCTGGTGGGAAATGAGAGTTAAATTTGCCCGTTCAGACACCTCCAGCTAGTCTCTCATTGGTTCTCGCTATTCCTGTTCATCTTCCGCAGAAATTGCAAACTGGGCCAAACAGGAGGTTAAAAGCGCTGACTCTCCAAGTGGGGAGAGTGTTAGTAAAGCGTCTGGAATGTTGCACCCGAGTACCAGGGTACGAAAACTGAGACATATTTGAACACATCTCCCGATCACATGGTTGATCATACTCTAGGTTCCACATGCATGTTTTAGCTGAAGGAAGAATACCTTAAACCTAGGTAGTTGAAACCCGTGGAATGGGTACCATGCAATATGACTTCAAAGGTTCTTCATTTGCTCACGAACCTCTCCAATCCTATCTGTGCTGCGTTTATGCCCCTGTACACATGCTTGATTCTCTTTCGGAGACATAGCAATCCATAGGTTTTAAGATACTTACTAGTCAGGTACATTCTTAGGCGTTTAATATGGGGTGTTGAGTCCATTTCGTTGAGCAAGGAGTAGCTCTTGTCTATTCAATATTTGGCTTAAGGAACTTTATCTGTGCTCATTTCAATCTCTGGTTTTATGCAGCACCCCAACTCACCTTTACCCTTAAGCAAGCATAAGTTGGTTTTCTAAATTTGAGACCCTGTTCTGTTCTGTAATTCAGTTCCTGTGTAGCCAAGTTTCCATTCCGTGTATTACTGATATCTTATGATGTTTCTTTTTCTGTGTGACTTATTTCAGTTAGAATCATCATACCTGAATCCACTCATTGTGCTGCTAAGGGCCTGATGACACAGATTTCATTGCTGAGTGATATTGCTTTGTAAGTAAATACCACAACTTCTTTCTCCATTTTTCACTTTCTGTGATGTTGAACTTGTACTGTAAACGAGGTTCTTGTAAACAGAGCCGTTCCAAACTTTGGGGTGGCTGTGTCTTTTTGATTTTAATTTCCCTAAGCTATAGGACCATAAGTGGAAGTGCCCTAGGCTCTGTTGCTTTGTTTTTTAGATGTTTCAAGAAACACCATACACTTCTCCCAAGTGGTTGTTGGCAATTTACATCCCGCCCATCAGCATAACAAGGCTCCCAGTTCTCCATGGCCTGTCCTGCCTTTCTGGATTTTACACTTTTTTCAGATGGCCCTTTTGACTGGGGGGAAGTGAGACTTCATTGTAGTGCAGGTTTCCTTTGCAAGCTTGCTTGGTTGGCCAAAAAGGGCGTATGCGTTTTTTCCTGAATATATTCAGTAAAAAACGCATACGCCCTTTTTGGCCAAGTGCATCATTGTGGACGTTCTGCCTCTTTTCCTATGCTTTCAATGCAATTCCAGTCTACCTCCTGAAATCGGTTTCCTGCAATTCTGCCCCGCTCTGAAGTACTCTTGGCAGCCTTACTTCAGTCTATTTTTGGACGATAGCTGTCATTTATAACTCTGCAGGTTTGTGAATTACAGTGCCCCTGAGCTCCTTTCTTCAACTTGCTTTCTTGTGACCTGGCCGCAACACCGCAGGTTGGCTTCAGGCCCTAATCTGGCTCCGACACGGCACGCTGAGCCTTTGGTTATTTCCTCTTCCTGGTGGGAAATGAGAGTTAAATTTGCCCGTCCAGACACCTCCAGCTAATCTCTCATTGGTTCTCGCTATTCCTGTTCATCTTCCGCAGAAATTGCAAACTGGGCCAAACAGGAGGTTAAAGGCGCTGACTCTCCAAGTGGGGAGAGTGTTAGTAAAGCGTCTGGAATGTTGCACCCGAGTACCAGGGTACGAAAACTGAGACATATTTGAACACGTCTCCCGTTCACATGGTTGATCATACTCTGGGTTCCACATGCATGTTTTAGCTGAAGGAAGAATACCTTAAACCTGGGTAGTTGAAACCCGTGGAATGGGTACCATGCAATATGACTTCAAAGGGTCTTCATTTGCTCACGAACCTCTCCAATCCTATCACTGCTGCGTTTATGCCCCTTTACACATGTTTGATTCTCTTTCGGAGACCTAGCAATCTATAGGTTTTACGATACTTACTAGTCAGGTACATTCTTAGGCGTTTAATATGCGGTGTTGAGTCCATTTCGTTGAGCAAGGAGTAGCTCTTGTCTATTCCATATTTGGCTTAGGGAACTTTATCTGTGCTCATTTCAATCTCTGGTTTTATGCAGCACCCCAACTCACCTTTCCCCTTAAGCAAGCATAAGTTGGTTTTCTAAATTTGGGACCCTGTTCTGTTTTGTAATTCAGTTCCTCTGTAGCCAAGTTTATATTCCATGTATTAGTGATATCTTTTGATGTTTCTTTTTCTGTGTGACTTATTTCAGTTAGAATCACCATTCCCGAATCCACTCATTATGCTGCTACGGGCCTGGTGACACAGATTTCATTGCTGAGTGATATTGCTTTGTAAGTAAATACCACAACTTCTTTATCCATTTTTCACTTTCTGCGATGTTGAAGTTGTACTGTAAAGGAGGTTCTTGTAAAGAGAGCCGTTCCAATCTTTGGGGTGGCTGTGTCTTTTTGATTTTAATTTCCCTAAGCTATAGGACCATAAGTGGAAGTGCCCTAGGTTCTGTTGCTTTGTTTTTTAGATGTTTCAGGAAACACCATACACTTCTCCCCAGTGGTTGTTGGCAATTTACATCCCGCCCATCAGCATAACAAGGCTCCCAGTTCTCCATGGCCTGTCCTGCCTTTCTGGATTTTACACTTTTTTCAGATGGCCCTTTTGACGGGGGGGAAGTGAGACTTCATTGTAGTGCAGATTTCCTTTGCAAGCTTGCTTGGTTGGCCAAAAAGGGCGTATGCGTTTTTTCCTGAATATATTCAGGAAAAAACGCATACGCCCTTTTTGGCCAAGTGCATCATTGTGGACGTTCTGCCTCTTTTCCTATGCTTTCAATGCAATTCCAGTCTACCTCCTGAAATCGGTTTCCTGCAATTCTGCCCAGCTTTCAAGTCCTCTTGGCAGCCTTACTTCAGTCTATTTTTGGACGATAGCTGTCATTTATAACTCTGCAGTTTTGTGAATTACAGTGCCCCTGAGCTCCTTTCTTCAACTCGCTTTCCTCTGAGCTGGCCGCAACACCGCAGGATGGCTTCAGGCCCTAACCTGGTTCCGGTACGGCACGCTGAGCCTTTGGTTATTTCCTCTTCTTGGTGGGAAATGAGAGTTAAATTTGCCCGTCCAGACACCTCCAGCTAGCCTCTCATTGGTTCTCGCTATTCCTGTTCATCTTCCGCAGAAATTGCAAACTGGGCCAAACAGGAGGTTAAAGGGACTGACTCTCCAAGTCGGGAGAGTGTTAGTAAAGCATCTGGAATGTTGCACCCGAGTACCAGGGGAGGAAAACTGAGACATATTTGAACACGTCTCCCGTTCACATGGTTGATCATACTTGGGTTCCACATGCATGTTTTAGCTGAAGGATGAATACCTTAAACCTGGAGAGTTGAGACCCGTGCAATGGGTACCATGCAATATGACTTCAAAGGGTCTTCATTTGCTCACCGAACCTCTCCAATCCTATCACTGCTGCGTTTATGCCCCTGTACACATGCTTGATTCTCTTTTGGAGACATAGCAATCCATAGGTTTTAAGATACTTTCTAGTCAGGTGCATTCTTAGTCGTTTAATATGGGGTTTTGAGTCCATTTCGTTGAGCAAGGAGTAGCTCTTGTCTATTCCATATTTGGCTTAAGGAACTTTATCTGTGCTCATTTCAATCTCTGGTTTTATGCAGCACCCCAACTCACCTTTCCCCTTAAGCAAGCATAAGTTGGTTTTCTAAATTTGAGACCCTGTTCTGTTTTCGAATGTAGTTCCTGTGTAGCCAAGTTTACATTCCGTGTATTAGTGATATCTTATGATGTTTCTTTTTCTGTGTGACTTATTTCAGTTAGAATCATCGTACCTGAATCCACTCATTATGCTGCTACGGGCCTGATGACATAGATTTCATTGCTGAGTGATACTGCATTGTACGTAAGTACCACAAGTTCTTTATCCATTTTTCACTTTCTGTGATATTGAACTTGTACGGTAAACGAGGTTCTTGTAAACGGAGGCGTCCCAAACTTTGGGGTGGCTGTGTCTTTTTTATTTTAATTTCCCTAAGCTATAGGACCATAAGTGGAAGTGCCCTAGGCTCTGTTGCTTTGTTTTTTAGATGTTTCAGGAAACACCATACACTTCTCCCGAGTGTCTGTTGGCAATTTACATCCCGCCCATCAGCATAACAAGGCTCCCAGTTCTCCATGGCCTGTCCTGCCTTTCTGGATTTTACACTTTTTTCAGATGGCCCTTTTGACCGGGGGGAAGTGAGACTTCATTGTAGTGCAGATTTCCTTTGCAAGCTTGCTTGGTTGGCCAAAAAGGGCGTATGCGTTTTTTCCTGAATATATTCAGGAAAAAACGCATACGCCCTTTTTGGCCAAGTGCATCATTGTGGACGTTCTGCCTCTTTTCCTATGCTTTCAATGCAATTCCAGTCTACCTCCTGAAATCGGTTTCCTGCAATTCTGCCCCGCTTTCAAGTCCTCTTGGCAGCCTTACTTCAGTCTATTTTTGGACGATAGCTGTCATTTATAACTCTGCAGGTTTGTGAATTACAGTGCCCCTGAGCTCCTTTCTTCAACTCGCTTTCTTTTGAGCTGGCCGCAATACCGCAGGACGGCTTCAGGCCCTAATCTGGTTCCGGCATGGCACGCTGAGCCTTTGGTTAATTCCTCTTCCTGGTGGGAAATGAGAGTTAAATTTGCCCGGCCAGACACCTCCAGCTAGCCTCTCATTGGTTCTCGCTATTCCTGTTCATCTTCCACAGAAATTGCAAACTGGGCCAAACAGGAGGTTAAAGGGACTGACTCTCCAAGTCGGGAGAGTGTTAGTAAAGCGTCTGGAATGTTGCACCCGAGTACCAGGGTACGAAAACTGAGACATATTTGAACACGTCTCCCGATCACATGGTTGATCATACTCTAGGTTCCACATGCATGTTTTAGCTGAAGGAAGAATACCTTAAACCTGGAGAGTTGAGACCCGTGTAATGGGTACCATGCAATATGACTTCAAAGGGTCTTCATTTGCTCACCGAACCTCTCCAATCCTATCACTGCTGCGTTTATGCCCCTGTACACATGCTTGATTCTCTTTCGGAGACATAGCAATCCATAGGTTTTAAGATACTTACTAGTCAGGTACATTCTTAGGCATTTAATATGGGGTGTTGAGTCCATTTCGTTGAGCAAGGAGTAGCTCTTGTCTATTCCATATTTGGCTTAAGGAACTTTATCTGTGCTCATTTCAATCTCTGGTTTTATGCAGCACCCCAACTCACCTTTACCCTTAAGCAAGAATAAGTTGGTTTTCTAAATTTGAGACCCTGTTCTGTTCTGTAATTCAGTTCCTGTGTAGCCAAGTTTACATTCCGTGTATTACTGATATCTTATGATGTTTCTTTTTCTGTGTGACTTATTTCAGTTAGAATCATCATACCTGAATCCACTCATTGTGCTGCTAAGGGCCTGATGACACAGATTTCATTGCTGAGTGATATTGCTTTGTAAGTAAATACCACAACTTCTTTCTCCATTTTTCACTTTCTGCGATGTTGAACTTGTACTGTAAACGAGGTTCTTGTAAACAGAGCCGTTCCAAACTTTGGGGTGGCTGTGTCTTTTTGATTTTAATTTCCCTAAGCTATAGGACCATAAGTGGAAGTGCCCGAGGTTCTGTTGCTTTGTTTTTTAGATGTTTCAGGAAACACCATACACTTCTCCCGAGTGTCTGTTGGCAATTTACATCCCGCCCATCAGCATAACAAGGCTCCCAGTTCTCCATGGCCTGTCCTGCCTTTCTGGATTTTACACTTTTTTCAGATGGCCCTTTTGACCGGGGAGAAGTGAGACTTCATTGTAGTGCAGATTTCCTTTGCAAGTTTGCTAGGTTGGTCAAAAAGTGCGTATGCGTTTTTTCCTGAATATATTCAGGAGAAAACGCATACACCCTTTTTGGCCAAGTGCATCATTGTGGACGTTCTGCCTCTTTTCCTATGCTTTCAATGCAATTCCAGTCTACCTCCTGAAATCGGTTTCCTGCAATTCTGCCCCGCTTTCAAGTCCTCTTGGCAGCCTTACTTCAGTATATTTTTGGACGATAGCTGTCATTTATAACTCTGCAGGTTTGTGAATTACAGTGCCCCTGAGCTCCTTTCTCCAACTCGCTTTCTTTTGAGCTGGCCGCAACACCACAGGATGGCTTCAGGCCCTAATCTGTTTCCGGTACAGAATGCTGAGCCTTTGGTTATTTCCTCTTCCTGGTGGGAAATGAGAGTTAAATTTGCCCGTCCAGACACCTCCAGCTAGCCTCTCATTGGTTCTCGCTATTCCTGTTCATCTTCCACAGAAATTGCAAACTGGGACAAACAGGAGGTTAAAGGGACTGACTCTCCAAGTGGGGAGAGTGTTAGTAAAGCGTCTGGAAAGTTGCACCCGAGTACCAGGGGAGGAAAACTGAGACATATTTGAACACGTCTCCCGTTCACATGGTTGATCATACTTGGTTTCCACATGCATGTTTTAGCTGAAGGAAGAATACCTTAAACCTGGAGAGTTGAGACCCGTGTAATGGGTACCATGCAATATGACTTCAAAGGTTCTTCATTTGCTCACCGAACCTCTCCAATCCTATCACTGCTGCGTTTATGCCCCTGTACACATGCTTGATTCTCTTTTGGAGACATAGCAATCCATAGGTTTTACGATACTTACTAGTCAGGTACATTCTTAGGCGTTTAATATGCGGTCTTGAGTCCATTTCGTTGAGCAAGGAGTAGCTCTTGTCTATTCCATATTTGACTTAAGGAACTTTATCTGTGCTCATTTCAATCTCTGGTTTTATGCAGCACCCCAACTCACCTTTCCCCTTAAGCAAGCATAAGTTGGTTTTCTAAATTTGAGACCCTGTTCTGTTTTCGAATGTAGTTCCTGTGTAGCCAAGTTTACATTCCGTGTATTAGTGATATCTTATGATGTTTCTTTTTCTGTGTGACTTATTTCAGTTAGAATCATCGTACCTGAATCCACTCATTATGCTGCTACGGGCCTGATGACATAGATTTCATTGCTGAGTGATACTGCATTGTACGTAAGTACCACAAGTTCTTTATCCATTTTTCACTTTCTGTGATATTGAACTTGTACGGTAAACGAGGTTCTTGTAAACAGAGGCGTCCCAAACTTTGGGGTGGCTGTGTCTTTTTTATTTTAATTTCCCTAAGCTATAGGACCATAAGTGGAAGTGCCCTAGGCTCTGTTGCTTTGTTTTTTAGATGTTTCAGGAAACACCATACACTTCTCCCGAGTGTCTGTTGGCAATTTACATCCCGCCCATCAGCATAACAAGGCTCCCAGTTCTCCATGGCCTGTCCTGCCTTTCTGGATTTTACACTTTTTTCAGATGGACCTTTTGACCGGGGGGAAGTGAGACTTCATTGTAGTGCAGATTTCCTTTGCAAGTTTGCTAGGTTGGTCAAAAAGTGCGTATGCGTTTTTTCCTGAATATATTCAGGAAAAAACGCATACGCCCTTTTTGGCCAAGTGCATCATTGTGGACGTTCTGCCTCTTTTCCTATGCTTGAAATGCAATTCCAGTCTACCTCCTGAAATCGGTTTCCTGCAATTCTGCCCCGCTTTCAAGTCCTCTTGGCAGCCTTACTTCAGTCTATTTTTGGACGATAGCTGTCATTTATAACTCTGCAGGTTTGTGAATTACAGTGCCCCTGAGCTCCTTTCTTCAACTCGCTTTCTTGTGACCTGGCCGCAACACCGCAGGATGGCTTCAGGCCCTAATCTGGTTCCGGCACGGCACGCTGAGCCTTTGGTTAATTCCTCTTCCTGGTGGGAAATGAGAGTTAAATTTGCCCGTCCAGACACCTCCAGCTAGCCTCTCATTGGTTCTCGCTATTCCTGTTCATCTTCCACAGAAATTGCTAACTGGGCCAAACAGGAGGTTAAAGGGACTGACTCTCCAAGTCGGGAGAGTGTTAGTAAAGCGTCTGGAATGTTGCACCCGAGTACCAGGGTACGAAAACTGAGACATATTTGAACACGTCTCCCGATCACATGGTTGATCATACTCTAGGTTCCACATGCATGTTTTAGCTGAAGGAAGAATACCTTAAACCTGGGTAGTTGAAAGCCGTGGAATGGGTACCATGCAATATGACTTCAAAGGGTCTTCATTTGCTCACCGAACCTCTCCAATCCTATCACTGCTGCGTTTATGCCCCTGTACACATGCTTGATTCTCTTTTGGAGACATAGCAATCCATGGGTTTTAAGATACTTACTAGTCAGGTACATTCTTAGGCGTTTAATATGCGGTCTTGAGTCCATTTCGTTGAGCAAGGAGTAGCTCTTGTCTATTCCATATTTGACTTAAGGAACTTTATCTGTGCTCATTTCAATCTCTGGTTTTATGCAGCACCCCAACTCACCTTTACCCTTAAGCAAGCATAAGTTGGTTTTCTAAATTTGAGACCCTGTTCTGTTCTGTAATTCAGTTCCTGTGTAGCCAAGTTTCCATTCCGTGTATTACTGATATCTTATGATGTTTCTTTTTCTGTGTGACTTATTTCAGTTAGAATCATCATACCTGAATCCACTCATTGTGCTGCTAAGGGCCTGATGACATAGATTTCATTGCTGAGTGATATTGCTTTGTAAGTAAATACCACAACTTCTTTATCCATTTTTCACTTTCTGTGATGTTGAACTTGTACTGTAAACGAGGTTCTTGTAAACAGAGGCGTCCCAAACTTTGAGGTGGCTGTGTCTTTTTGATTTTAATTTCCCTAAGCTATAGGACCATAAGTGGCAGTGCCCTAGGCTCTGTTGCTTTGTTTTTTAGATGTTTCAGGAAACACCATACACTTCTCCCGAGTGTCTGTTGGCAGTTTACATCCCGCCCATCAGCATAACAAGGCTCCCAGTTCTCCATGGCCTGTCCTGCCTTTCTGGATTTTACACTTTTTTCAGATGGCCCTTTTGACCGGGGTGAAGTGAGACTTCATTGTAGTGCAGATTTCCTTTGCAAGCTTGCTTGGTTGGCCAAAAAGGGCGTATGCGTTTTTTCCTGAATATATTCAGGAAAAAACGCATACGCCCTTTTTGGCCAAGTGCATCATTGTGGACGTTCTGCCTCTTTTCCTATGCTTTCAATGCAATTCCAGTCTACCTCCTGAAATCGGTTTCCTGCAATTCTGCCCCGCTTTCAAGTCCTCTTGGCAGCCTTACTTCAGTCTATTTTTGGACGATAGCTGTCATTTATAACTCTGCAGGTTTGTGAATTACAGTGCCCCTGAGCTCCTTTCTTCAACTCGCTTTCTTTTGAGCTGGCCACAATACCGCAGGACGGCTTCAGGCCCTAATCTGGTTCCGGCATGGCACGCTGAGCCTTTGGTTAATTCCTCTTCCTGGTGGGAAATGAGAGTTAAATTTGCCCGTCCAGACACCTCCAGCTAGCCTCTCATTGGTTCTCGCTATTCCTGTTCATCTTCCACAGAAATTGCAAACTGGGCCAAACAGGAGGTTAAAGGGACTGACTCTCCAAGTCGGGAGAGTGTTAGTAAAGCGTCTGGAATGTTGCACCCGAGTACCAGGGTACGAAAACTGAGACATATTTGAACACGTCTCCCGATCACATGGTTGATCATACTCTAGGTTCCACATGCATGTTTTAGCTGAAGGAAGAATACCTTAAACCTGGAGAGTTGAGACCCGTGTAATGGGTACCATGCAATATGACTTCAAAGGGTCTTCATTTGCTCACCGAACCTCTCCAATCCTATCACTGCTGCGTTTATGCCCCTGTACACATGCTTGATTCTCTTTCGGAGACATAGCAATCCATAGGTTTTAAGATACTTACTAGTCAGGTACATTCTTAGGCATTTAATATGGGGTGTTGAGTCCATTTCGTTGAGCAAGGAGTAGCTCTTGTCTATTCCATATTTGGCTTAAGGAACTTTATCTGTGCTCATTTCAATCTCTGGTTTTATGCAGCACCCCAACTCACCTTTACCCTTAAGCAAGAATAAGTTGGTTTTCTAAATTTGAGACCCTGTTCTGTTCTGTAATTCAGTTCCTGTGTAGCCAAGTTTCCATTCCGTGTATTACTGATATCTTATGATGTTTCTTTTTCTGTGTGACTTATTTCAGTTAGAATCATCATACCTGAATCCACTCATTGTGCTGCTAAGGGCCTGATGACACAGATTTCATTGCTGAGTGATATTGCTTTGTAAGTAAATACCACAACTTCTTTCTCCATTTTTCACTTTCTGCGATGTTGAACTTGTACTGTAAACGAGGTTCTTGTAAACAGAGCCGTTCCAAACTTTGGGGTGGCTGTGTCTTTTTGATTTTAATTTCCCTAAGCTATAGGACCATAAGTGGAAGTGCCCGAGGTTCTGTTGCTTTGTTTTTTAGATGTTTCAGGAAACACCATACACTTCTCCCGAGTGTCTGTTGGCAATTTACATCCCGCCCATCAGCATAACAAGGCTCCCAGTTCTCCATGGCCTGTCCTGCCTTTCTGGATTTTACACTTTTTTCAGATGGCCCTTTTGACCGGGGAGAAGTGAGACTTCATTGTAGTGCAGATTTCCTTTGCAAGTTTGCTAGGTTGGTCAAAAAGTGCGTATGCGTTTTTTCCTGAATATATTCAGGAGAAAACGCATACACCCTTTTTGGCCAAGTGCATCATTGTGGACGTTCTGCCTCTTTTCCTATGCTTTCAATGCAATTCCAGTCTACCTCCTGAAATCGGTTTCCTGCAATTCTGCCCCGCTTTCAAGTCCTCTTGGCAGCCTTACTTCAGTATATTTTTGGACGATAGCTGTCATTTATAACTCTGCAGGTTTGTGAATTACAGTGCCCCTGAGCTCCTTTCTCCAACTCGCTTTCTTTTGAGCTGGCCGCAACACCACAGGATGGCTTCAGGCCCTAATCTGTTTCTGGTACAGAATGCTGAGCCTTTGGTTATTTCCTCTTCCTGGTGGGAAATGAGAGTTAAATTTGCCCGTCCAGACACCTCCAGCTAGCCTCTCATTGGTTCTCGCTATTCCTGTTCATCTTCCGCAGAAATTGCAAACTGGGCCAAACAGGAGGTTAAAGGCGCTGACTCTCCAAGTGCGGAGAGTGTTAGTAAAGCATCTGGAATGTTGCACCCGAGTACCAGGGTACGAAAACTGAGACATATTTGAACACGTCTCCCGATCACATGGTTGATCATACTCTAGGTTCCACATGCATGTTTTAGCTGAAGGAAGAATACCTTAAACCTGGAGAGTTGAGACCCATGTAATGGGTACCATGCAATATGACTTCAAAGGGTCTTCATTTGCTCACCGAACCTCTCCAATCCTATCACTGCTGCGTTTATGCCCCTTTACACATGTTTGATTCTCTTTTGGAGACATAGCAATCCATAGGTTTTACGATACTTACTAGTCAGGTACATTCTTAGGCGTTTAATATGCGGTGTTGAGTCCATTTCGTTGAGCAAGTAGTAGCTCTTGTCTATTCCATATTTGACTTAAGGAACTTTATCTGTGCTCATTTCAATCTCTGGTTTTATGCAGCACCCCAACTCACCTTTCCCCTTAAGCAAGCATAAGTTGGTTTTCTAAATTTGAGACCCTGTTCTGTTCTGTAATTCAGTTCCTGTGTAGCCAAGTTTCCATTCCGTGTATTACTGATATCTTATGATGTTTCTTTTTCTGTGTGACTTATTTCAGTTAGAATCATCGTACCTGAATCCACTCATTATGCTGCTAAGGGCCTGATGACATAGATTTCATTGCTGAGTGATACTGCATTGTACATAGGTACCACAACTTCTTTATCCATTTTTCACTTTCTGTGATATTGAACTTGTACTGTAAACGAGGTTCTTGTAAACAGAGCCGTTCCAAACTTTGGGGTGGCTGTGTCTTTTTGATTTTAATTTCCCTAAGCTATAGGACCATAAGTGGCAGTGCCCTAGGCTCTGTTGCTTTGTTTTTTAGATGTTTCAGGAAACACCATACACTTCTCCCGAGTGTCTGTTGGCAGTTTACATCCCGCCCATCAGCATAACAAGGCTCCCAGTTCTCCATGGCCTGTCCTGCCTTTCTGGATTTTACACTTTTTTCAGATAACCCTTTTGACCGGGGGGAAGTGAGACTTCATTGTAGTGCAGATTTCCTTTGCAAGCTTGCTTGGTTGGCCAAAAAGGGCGTATGCGTTTTTTCCTGAATATATTCAGGAAAAAACGCATACGCCCTTTTTGGCCAAGGGCATCACTGTGGACGTTCTGCCTCTTTTCCTATGCTTGAAATGCAATTCCTGTCTACCTCCTGAAATCGGTTTCCTGCAATTCTGCCCCGCTTTCAAGTCCTCTTGGCAGCCTTACTTCAGTCTATTTTTGGACGATAGCTGTCATTTATAACTGTGCAGGTTTGTGAATTACAGTGCCCCTGATCTCCTTTCTTCAACTCGCTTTCTTGTGAGCTGGCCGCAACACCGCAGGATGGCTTCAGGCCCTAATCTTGTTCCGGTACGGGACGCTGAGCCTTTGGTTATTTCCTCTTCTTGGTGGGAAATGAGAGTTAAATTTGCCTGTCCAGACACCTCCAGCTAGCCTCTCATTGGTTCTCGCTATTCCTGTTCATCTTCTGCAGAAATTGCAAACTGGGCCAAACAGGAGGTTAAAGGGACTGACTCTACAAGTGGGGAGAGTGTTAGTAAAGCGTCTGGAATGTTGCACCCGAGTACCATGGGAGGAAAACTGAGACATATTTGAACACGTCTCCCGTTCACATGGTTGATCATACTTGGGTTCCACATGCATGTTTTAGCTGAAGGAAGAATACCTTAAACCTGGAGAGTTGAGACCCGTGTAATGGGTACAATGCAATATGACTTCAAAGGTTCTTCATTTGCTCACCGAACCTCCCCAGTCCTATCACTGCTGCGTTTATGCCCCTGTACACATGCTTGATTCTCTTTTGGAGACATAGCAATCCTTAGGTTTTACGATACTTACTAGTCAGGTACATTCTTAGGCGTTTAATATGCGGTGTTGAGTCCATTTCGTTGAGCAAGGAGTAGCTCTTGTCTATTCCATATTTGACTTAAGGAACTTTATCTGTGCTCATTTCAATCTCTGGTTTTATGCAGCACCCCAACTCACCTTTCCCCTTAAGCAAGCATAAGTTGGTTTTCTAAATTTGAGACCCTGTTCTGTTCTGTAATTCAGTTCCTGTGTAGCCAAGTTTACATTCCGTGTATTACTGATATCTTATGATGTTTCTTTTTCTGTGTGACTTATTTCAGTTAGAATCATCATACCTGAATCCACTCATTGTGCTGCTACGGGCCTGATGACATAGATTTCATTGCTGAGTGATACTGCATTGTACGTAAGTACCACAAGTTCTTTATCCATTTTTCACTTTCTGCGATGTTGAATTTGTACGGTAAACGAGGTTCTTTTAAACAGAGGCGTCCCAAACTTTGGGGTGGCTGTGTCTTTTTGATTTTAATTTCCCTAAGCTATAGGACCATAAGTGGAAGTGCCCTAGGCTCTGTTGCTTTGTCTTTTAGATGTTTCAGGAAACACCATACACTTCTCCGGAGTGGTTGTTGGCAATTTACATCCCGCCCATCAGCATAACAAGGCTCCCAGTTCTCCATGGCCTGTCCTGCCTTTCTGGATTTTACACTTTTTTCAGATGGCCCTTTTGACCGGGGGGAAGTGAGACTTCATTGTAGTGCACATTTCCTTTGCAAGCTTGCTTGGTTGGCCAAAAAGGGCATATGCGTTTTTTCCTGAATATATTCAGGAAAAAACGCATACGCCCTTTTTGGCCAAGTGCATCATTGTGGACGTTCTGCCTCTTTTCCTATGCTTTCAATGCAATTCCAGTCTACCTCCTGAAATCGGTTTCCTGCAATTCTGCCCCGCTTTCAAGTCCTCTTGGCAGCCTTACTTCAGTATATTTTTGGACGATAACTGTCATTTATAACTCTGCAGTTTTGTGAATTACAGTGCCCCTGAGCTCCTTTCTTCAACTCACTTTCTTTTGAGCTGGCCGCAACACAGCAGGATGGCTTCAGGCCCTAATCTGGTTCCGGCACGGCACGCTGAGCCTTTGGTTATTTCCTCTTCCTGGTGGGAAATGAGAGTTAAATTTGCCCGTCCAGACACCTCCAGCTAGCCTCTCATTGGTTCTCGCTATTCCTGTTCATCTTCCGCAGAAATTGCAAACTGGGCCAAACAGGAGGTTAAAGGGACTGACTCTCCAAGTGGGGAGAGTGTTAGTAAAGCGTCTGGAATGTTGCACCCGAGTACCAGGGTACGAAAACTGAGACATATTTGAACACATCTCCCGATCACATGGTTGATCATACTCTAGGTTCCACATGCATGTTTTAGCTGAAGGAAGAATACCTTAAACCTGGAGAGTTGAGACCCATGTAATGGGTACCATGCAATATGACTTCAAAGGGTCTTCATTTGCTCACCGAACCTCTCCAATCCTATCACTGCTGCATTTATGCCCCTTTACACATGTTTGATTCTCTTTTGGAGACATAGCAATCCATAGGTTTTATGATACTTACTAGTCAGGTACATTCTTAGGCGTTTAATATGCGGTGTTGAGTCCATTTCGTTGAGCAAGTAGTAGCTCTTGTCTATTCCATATTTGACTTAAGGAACTTTATCTGTGCTCATTTCAATCTCTGGTTTTATGCAGCACCCCAACTCACCTTTCCCCTTAAGCAAGCATAAGTTGGTTTTCTAAATTTGAGACCCTGTTCTGTTCTGTAATTCAGTTCCTGTGTAGCCAAGTTTCCATTCCGTGTATTACTGATATCTTATGATGTTTCTTTTTCTGTGTGACTTATTTCAGTTAGAATCATCGTACCTGAATCCACTCATTATGCTGCTAAGGGCCTGATGACATAGATTTCATTGCTGAGTGATACTGCATTGTACATAGGTACCACAACTTCTTTATCCATTTTTCACTTTCTGTGATATTGAACTTGTACTGTAAACGAGGTTCTTGTAAACAGAGCCGTTCCAAACTTTGGGGTGGCTGTGTCTTTTTGATTTTAATTTCCCTAAGCTATAGGACCATAAGTGGCAGTGCCCTAGGCTCTGTTGCTTTGTTTTTTAGATGTTTCAGGAAACACCATACACTTCTCCCGAGTGTCTGTTGGCAGTTTACATCCCGCCCATCAGCATAACAAGGCTCCCAGTTCTCCATGGCCTGTCCTGCCTTTCTGGATTTTACACTTTTTTCAGATAACCCTTTTGACCGGGGGGAAGTGAGACTTCATTGTAGTGCAGATTTCCTTTGCAAGCTTGCTTGGTTGCCCAAAAAGGGCGTATGCGTTTTTTCCTGAATATATTCAGGAAAAAACGCATACGCCCTTTTTGGCCAAGGGCATCACTGTGGACGTTCTGCCTCTTTTCCTATGCTTGAAATGCAATTCCTGTCTACCTCCTGAAATCGGTTTCCTGCAATTCTGCCCCGCTTTCAAGTCCTCTTGGCAGCCTTACTTCAGTCTATTTTTGGACGATAGCTGTCATTTATAACTGTGCAGGTTTGTGAATTACAGTGCCCCTGATCTCCTTTCTTCAACTCGCTTTCTTGTGAGCTGGCCGCAACACCGCAGGATGGCTTCAGGCCCTAATCTTGTTCCGGTACGGGACGCTGAGCCTTTGGTTATTTCCTCTTCTTGGTGGGAAATGAGAGTTAAATTTGCCTGTCCAGACACCTCCAGCTAGCCTCTCATTGGTTCTCGCTATTCCTGTTCATCTTCTGCAGAAATTGCAAACTGGGCCAAACAGGAGGTTAAAGGGACTGACTCTACAAGTGGGGAGAGTGTTAGTAAAGCGTCTGGAATGTTGCACCCGAGTACCATGGGAGGAAAACTGAGACATATTTGAACACGTCTCCCGTTCACATGGTTGATCATACTTGGGTTCCACATGCATGTTTTAGCTGAAGCAAGAATACCTTAAACCTGGAGAGTTGAGACCCGTGTAATGGGTACAATGCAATATGACTTCAAAGGTTCTTCATTTGCTCACCGAACCTCCCCAGTCCTATCACTGCTGCGTTTATGCCCCTGTACACATGCTTGATTCTCTTTTGGAGACATAGCAATCCTTAGGTTTTACGATACTTACTAGTCAGGTACATTCTTAGGCGTTTAATATGCGGTGTTGAGTCCATTTCGTTGAGCAAGGAGTAGCTCTTGTCTATTCCATATTTGACTTAAGGAACTTTATCTGTGCTCATTTCAATCTCTGGTTTTATGCAGCACCCCAACTCACCTTTCCCCTTAAGCAAGCATAAGTTGGTTTTCTAAATTTGAGACCCTGTTCTGTTCTGTAATTCAGTTCCTGTGTAGCCAAGTTTACATTCCGTGTATTACTGATATCTTATGATGTTTCTTTTTCTGTGTGACTTATTTCAGTTAGAATCATCATACCTGAATCCACTCATTGTGCTGCTACGGGCCTGATGACATAGATTTCATTGCTGAGTGATACTGCATTGTACGTAAGTACCACAAGTTCTTTATCCATTTTTCACTTTCTGCGATGTTGAATTTGTACGGTAAACGAGGTTCTTTTAAACAGAGGCGTCCCAAACTTTGGGGTGGCTGTGTCTTTTTGATTTTAATTTCCCTAAGCTATAGGACCATAAGTGGAAGTGCCCTAGGCTCTGTTGCTTTGTTTTTTAGATGTTTCAGGAAACACCATACACTTCTCCGGAGTGGTTGTTGGCAATTTACATCCCGCCCATCAGCATAACAAGGCTCCCAGTTCTCCATGGCCTGTCCTGCCTTTCTGGATTTTACACTTTTTTCAGATGGCCCTTTTGACCGGGGGGAAGTGAGACTTCATTGTAGTGCACATTTCCTTTGCAAGCTTGCTTGGTTGGCCAAAAAGGGCGTATGCGTTTTTTCCTGAATATATTCAGGAAAAAACGCATACGCCCTTTTTGGCCAAGTGCATCATTGTGGACGTTCTGCCTCTTTTCCTATGCTTTCAATGCAATTCCAGTCTACCTCCTGAAATCGGTTTCCTGCAATTCTGCCCCGCTTTCAAGTCCTCTTGGCAGCCTTACTTCAGTATATTTTTGGACGATAACTGTCATTTATAACTCTGCAGTTTTGTGAATTACAGTGCCCCTGAGCTCCTTTCTTCAACTCACTTTCTTTTGAGCTGGCCGCAACACAGCAGGATGGCTTCAGGCCCTAATCTGGTTCCGGCACGGCACGCTGAGCCTTTGGTTATTTCCTCTTCCTGGTGGGAAATGAGAGTTAAATTTGCCCGTCCAGACACCTCCAGCTAGCCTCTCATTGGTTCTCGCTATTCCTGTTCATCTTCCGCAGAAATTGCAAACTGGGCCAAACAGGAGGTTAAAGGGCCTGACTCTCCAAGTGGGGAGAGTGTTAGTAAAGCGTCTGGAATGTTGCACCCGAGTACCAGGGGAGGAAAACTGAGACATATTTGAACACGTCTCCTGTTCACATGGTTGATCATACTCTGGGTTCCACATGCATGTTTTAGCTGAAGGAAGAATACCTAAAACCTGGGTACTTGAAACCCGTGGAATGGGTACCATGCAATATGACTTCAAAGGGTGTTCATTTGCTCACCGAACCTCTCCAATCCTATCACTGCTGCGTTTATGCCCCTGTACACATGCTTGATTCTCTTTCGGAGACATAGCAATCCATAGGTTTTAAGATACTTACTAGTCAGGTACATACTTAGGCGTTTAATATGCGGTGTTGAGTCCATTTCGTTGAGCAAGGAGTAGCTCTTGTCTATTCCATATTTAGCTTAAGGAACTTTATCTGTGCTCATTTCAATCTCTGGTTTTATGCAGCAACCCAACTCACCTTTCCCCTTAAGCAAGCATAAGTTGGTTTTCTAAATTTGAGACCCTGTTCTGTTTTGGAATTCAGTTCCTGTGTAGCCAAGTTTACATTCCGTCTATTAGTGATATCTTATGATGTTTCTTTTTCTGTGTGACTTATTTCAGTTAGAATCATCATACCTGAATCCACTCATTGTGCTGCTACGGGCCTGATGACATAGATTTCATTGCTGAGTGATATTGCTTTGTAAGTAAATACCACAACTTCTTTATCCATTTTTCACTTTCTGCGATGTTGAACTTGTACTGTAAACGAGGTTCTTGTAAACAGAGCCGTTCCAAACTTTGGGGTGGCTGTGTCTTTTTGATTTTAATTTCCCTAAGCTATAGGACCATAAGTGGAAGTGCCCTAGGTTCTGTTGCTTTGTTTTTTAGATGTTTCAGGAAACAACATACACTTCTCCCGAATGTCTGTTGGCAATTTACATCCCGCCCATCAGCATAACAAGGCTCCCAGTTCTCCATGTCCTGTCCTGCCTTTCTGGATTTTACACTTTTCTCAGATGGCCCTTTTGACCGAGGGGAAGTGAGACTTCATTGTAGTGCAGATTTCCTTTGCAAGCTTGCTTGGTTGGCCAAAAAGGGCGTATGCGTTTTTTCCTGAATATATTCAGGAAAAAACGCATACGCCCTTTTTGGCCAAGTGCATCATTGTGGACGTTCTGCCTCTTTTCCTATGCTTTCAATGCAATTCCAGTCTACCTCCTGAAATCGGTTTCCTGCAATTCTGCCCCGTTTGAAGTCCTCTTGGCAACCTTACTTCAGTATATTTTTGGACGATAGCTGTCATTTATAACTCTGCAGGTTTGTGAATTACAGTGCCCCTGAGCTCCTTTCTTCAACTCGCTTGCTTGTGACCTGGCCGCAACACCGCAGGATGGCTTCAGGCCCTAATCTGGTTCCGGCCCGGCACCCTGAGCCTTTGGTTATTTCCTCTTCCTGGTGGGAAATGAGAGTTAAATTTGCCCGTCCAGACACCTCCAGCTAGTCTCTCATTGGTTCTCGCTATTCCTGTTCATCTTCCACAGAAATTGCAAACTGGGCCAAACAGGAGGTTAAAGGGACTGACTCTCCAAGTCGGGAGAGTGTTAGTAAAGCGTCTGGAATGTTGCACCCGAGTACCAGGGTACGAAAACTGAGACATATTTGAACACGTCTCCCGATCACATGGTTGATCATACTCTAGGTTCCACATGCATGTTTTAGCTGAAGGAAGAATACCTTAAACCTGGAGAGTTGAGACCCGTGTAATGGGTACCATGCAATATGACTTCAAAGGGTCTTCATTTGCTCACCGAACCTCTCCAATCCTATCACTGCTGCGTTTATGCCCCTTTACACATGTTTGATTCTCTTTTGGAGACATAGCAATCCATAGGTTTTACGATACTTACTAGTCAGGTACATTCTTAGGCGTTTAATATGCGGTGTTGAGTCCATTTCGTTGAGCAAGGAGTAGCTCTTGTCTATTCCATATTTGACTTAAGGAACTTTATCTGTGCTCATTTCAATCTCTGGTTTTATGCAGCACCCCAACTCACCTTTCCCCTTAAGCAAGCATAAGTTGGTTTTCTAAATTTGAGACCCTGTTCTGTTCTGTAATTCAGTTCCTGTGTAGCCAAGTTTCCATTCCGTGTATTACTGATATCTTATGATGTTTCTTTTTCTGTGTGACTTATTTCAGTTAGAATCATCGTACCTGAATCCACTCATTATGCTGCTAAGGGCCTGATGACATAGATTTCATTGCTGAGTGATACTGCATTGTACATAGGTACCACAACTTCTTTATCCATTTTTCACTTTCTGTGATATTGAACTTGTACGGTAAACGACGTTCTTGTAAACAGAGGCGTCCCAAACTTAGGGGTGGCTGTGTCTTTTTGATTTTAATTTCCCTAAGCTATAGGACCATAAGTGGAAGTGCACTAGGCTCTGTTGCTTTGTTTTTTAGATGTTTCAGGAAACACCATACACTTCTCCGGAGTGGCTATTGGCAATTTACATCCCGCCAATCAGCATAACAAGGCTCCCAGTTCTCCATGTCCTGTCCTGCCTTTCTGGATTTTACACTTTTTTCAGATGGCCCTTTTGACCGGGGGGAAGTGTGACTTCATTGTAGTGCAGATTTCCTTTGCAAGCTTGCTTGGTTGGCCAAAAAGTGCGTATGCGTTTTTTCCTGAATATATTCAGGAAAAAACGCATACGCCCTTTATGGCCAAGTGCATCATTGTGGACGTTCTGCCTCTTTTCCTATGCTTTCAATGCAATTCCAGTCTACCTCCTGAAATCGGTTTCCTGCAATTCTGCCCCGCTTTCAAGTCCTCTTGGCAGCCTTAATTCAGTATATTTTTGTACGATAGCTGTCATTTATAACTCTGCAGGTTTGTGAATTACAGTGCCCCTGAGCTCCTTTCTTCAACTCGCTTTCTTTTGAGCTGGCCGCAACACCGCAGGATGGCTTCAGGCCCTAATCTGGTTCCGGTACGGCACGCTGAGCCTTTGGTTATTTCCTCTTCCTGGTGGGAAATGAGAGTTAAATTTGCCCGTCCAGACACCTCCAGCTAGCCTCTCATTGGTTCTCGCTATTCCTGTTCATCTTCCGCAGAAATTGCAAACTGGGCCAAACAGGAGGTTAAAGGCGCTGACTCTCCAAGTGCGGAGAGTGTTAGTAAAGCATCTGGAATGTTGCACCCGAGTACCAGGGTACGAAAACTGAGACATATTTGAACACGTCTCCCGATCACATGGTTGATCATACTCTGGGTTCCACATGCATGTTTTAGCTGAAGGAAGAATACCTAAACCTGGGTAGTTGAGACCCGTGTAATGGGTACCATGCAATATGACTTCAAAGGGTCTTCATTTGCTCACCGAACCTCTCCAATCCTATCACTGCTGCGTTTATGCCCCTGTACACATGCTTGATTCTCTTTCGGAGACATAGCAATCCATAGGTTTTAAGATACTTACTAGTCAGGTACATTCTTAGGCGTTTAATATGGGGTGTTGAGTCCATTTCGTTGAGCAAGGAGTAGCTCTTGTCTATTCAATATTTGGCTTAAGGAACTTTATCTGTGCTCATTTCAATCTCTGGTTTTATGCAGCACCCCAACTCACCTTTACCCTTAAGCAAGCATAAGTTGGTTTTCTAAATTTGAGACCCTGTTCTGTTCTGTAATTCAGTTCCTGTGTAGCCAAGTTTACATTCTGTGTATTACTGATATCTTATGATGTTTCTTTTTCTGTGTGACTTATTTCAGTTAGAATCATCATACCTGAATCCACTCATTGTGCTGCTAAGGGCCTGATGACACAGATTTCATTGCTGAGGGATATTGCTTTGTAAGTAAATACCACAACTTCTTTATCCATTTTTCACCTTCTGCGATGTTGAACTTGTACTGTAAACGAGGTTCTTGTAAACAGAGCCGTTCCAAACTTTGGGGTGGCTGTGTCTTTTTGATTTTAATTTCCCTAAGCTATAGGACCATAAGTGGAAGTGCCCTAGGTTCTGTTACTTTGTTTTTTAGATGTTTCAGGAAACACCATACACTTCTCCCTAGTGGCTGTTGGCAATTTACATCCCGCCCATCAGCATAACAAGGCTCCCAGTTCTCCATGGCCTGTCCTGCCTTTCTGGATTTTACACTTTTTTCAGATGGCCCTTTTGACCGGGGGGAAGTGAGACTTCATTGTAGTGCACATTTCCTTTGCAAGCTTGCTTGGTTGGCCAAAAAGGGCGTATGCGTTTTTTCCTGAATATATTCAGGAAAAAACGCATACGCCCTTTTTGGCCAAGTGCATCATTGTGGACGTTCTGCCTCTTTTCCTATGCTTGAAATGCAATTCCAGTCTACCTCCTGAAGTCGGTTTCCTGCAATTCTGCCCCGCTTTCAAGTCCTCTTGGCAGCCTTACTTCAGTCTATTTTTGGACGATAGCTGTCATTTATAACTCTGCAGGTTTGTGAATTACAGTGCCCCTGAGCTCCTTTCTTCAACTCGCTTTCTTGTGACCTGGCCGCAACACCGCAGGATGGCTTCAGGCCCTAATATGGTTCCGGCATGGCACGCTGAGCCTTTGGTTATTTCCTCTTCCTGGTGGGAAATGAGAGTTAAATTTGCCCGTCCAGACACCTCCAGCTAGTCTCTCATTGGTTCTCGCTATTCCTGTTCATCTTCCGCAGAAATTGCAAACTGGGCCAAACAGGAGGTTAAAGGCGCTGACTCTCCAAGTGGGGAGAGTGTTAGTAAAGCGTCTGGAATGTTGCATCCGAGTACCAGGGGAGGAAAACTGAGACATATTTGAACACGTCTCCCGTTCACATGGTCGATCATACTTGGGTTCCACATACATGTTTTAGCTGAAGGAAGAATACCTTAAACCTGGAGAGTTAAGACCCGTGTAATGGGTACCATGCAATATGACTTCAAAGGGTCTTCATTTGCTCACCGAACCTCTCCAATCCTATCACTGCTGCGTTTATGCCCCTGTACACATGCTTGATTCTCTTTCGGAGACATAGCAATCCATAGGTTTTAAGATACTTACTAGTCAGGTACATTCTTAGGCGTTTAATATGCGGTGTTGAGTCCATTTCATTGAGCAAGGAGTAGCTCTTGTCTATTCCATATTTGGCTTAAGGAACTTTATCTGTGCTCATTTCAATCTCTGGTTTTATGCAGCACCCCAACTCACCTTTACCCTTAAGCAAGCATAAGTTGCTTTTCTAAATTTGAGACCCTGTTCTGTTCTGTAATTCAGTTCCTGTGTAGCCAAGTTTACATTCCGTGTATTACTGATATCTTATGATGTTTCTTTTTCTGTGTGACTTATTTCAGTTAGAATCATCATACCTGAATCCACTCATTGTGCTGCTAAGGGCCTGATGACACAGATTTCATTGCTGAGTGATATTGCTTTGTAAGTAAATACCACAACTTCTTTATCCATTTTTCACTTTCTGCAATGTTGAACTTGTACTGTAAACGAGGTTCTTGTAAACAGAGGCGTTCCAAACTTTGGGGTGGCTGTGTCTTTTTGATTTTAATTTCCCTAAGCTATAGGACCATAAGTGGAAGTGCCCTAGGTTCTGTTGCTTTGTTTTTTAGATGTTTCAGGAAACACCATACAATTCTCCCCAGTGGTTGTTGGCAATTTACATCCCGCCCATCAGCATAACAAGGCTCCAAGTTCTCCATGTCCTGTCCTGCCTTTCTGGATTTTACACTTTTTTCAGATGGCCCTTTTGACCGGGGGGAAGTGAGACTTCATTGTAGTGCAGATTTCCTTTGCAAGCTTGCTTGGTTGGCCAAAAAGGGCGTATGCGTTTTTTCCTGAATATATTCAGGAAAAAACGCATACGCCCTTTTTGGCCAAGTGCATCATTGTGGACGTTCTGCCTCTTTTCCTATGCTTTCAATGTAATTCCAGTCTACCTCCTGAAGTCGTTTTCCTGCAATTCTGCCCCGCTTTCAAGTCCTCTTGGCAGCCTTACTTCAGTATATTTTTGGACGATAGCTGTCATTTATAACTCTGCATGTTTGTGAATTACAGTGCCCCTGAGCTCCTTTCTTCAACTCGCTTTCTTTTGAGCTGGCCACAAAACCGCAGGATGGCTTCAGGCCCTAATCTGGTTCCGGTACGGCACGCTGAGCCTTTGGTTATTTCCTCTTCCTGGTGGGAAATGAGAGTTAAATTTGCCCGTCCAGACACCTCCAGCTAGCCTCTCATTGGTTCTCGCTATTCCTGTTCATCTTCCGCAGAAATTGCAAACTGGGCCAAACAGGAGGTTAAAGGCGCTGACTCTCCAAGTGCGGAGAGTGTTAGTAAAGCGTCTGGAATGTTGCACCCGAGTACCAGGGGAGGAAAACTGAGACATATTTGAACATGTCTCCCGATCACATGGTTGATCATACTCTGGGTTCCACATGCATGTTTTAGCTGAAGGAAGAATACCTAAAACCTGGGTAGTTGAGACCCGTGGAATGGGTACCATGCAATATGGCTTCAAAGGGTCTTCATTTGCTCACCGAACCTCTCCAATCCTATCACTGCTGCGTTTATGCCCCTGTACACATGCTTGATTCTCTTTCAGAGACATAGCTATCTATAGGTTTTAAGGTACTTACTAGTCAGGTACATTCTTAGGCGTTTAATATGGGGTGTTGAGTCCATTTCGTTGAGCAAGGAGTAGCTCTTGTCTATTCCATATTTGGCTTAAGGAACTTTATCTGTGCTCATTTCAATCTCTGGTTTTATGCAGCACCCCAACTCACCTTTCCCCTTAAGCAAGCATAAGTTGCTTTTCTAAATTTGAGACCCTGTTCTGTTCTGTAATTCAGTTCCTGTGTAGCCAAGTTTCCATTCCGTGTATTACTGATATCTTATGATGTTTCTTTTTCTGTGTGACTTATTTCAGTTAGAATCATCGTACTGAATCCACTCATTATGCTGCTAAGGGCCTGATGACATAGATTTTATTGCTGAGTGATACTGCATTGTACATAGGTACCACAACTTCTTTATCCATTTTTCACTTTCTGTGATATTGAACTTGTACGGTAAACGAGGTTCTTGTAAACAGAGGCGTCCCAAACTTTGGGGTGGCTGTGTCTTTTTGATTTTAATTTCCCTAAGCCATAGGACCATAAGTGGAAGTGCACTAGGCTCTGTTGCTTTGTTTTTTAGATGTTTCAGGAAACACCATACACTTCTCCCAAGTGTCTGTTGGCAATTTACATCCCGCCCATCAGCATAACAAGGCTCCCAGTTCTCCATGTCCTGTCCTGCCTTTCTGGATTTTACACTTTTTTCAGATGGCCCTTTTGACCAGGGGGGAAGTGAGACTTCATTGTAGTGCAGATTTCCTTTGCAAGCTTGCTTGGTTGGCCAAAAAGGGCGTATGCGTTTTTTCCTGAATATATTCAGGAAAAAACGTATACGCCCTTTTTGGCCAAGTGCATCACTGTGGACGTTCTGCCTCTTTTCCTATGCTTGAAATGCAATTCCTGTCTACCTCCTGAAATCGGTTTCCTGCAATTCTGCCCCGCTTTCAAGTCCTCTTGGCAGCCTCACTTCAGTCTATTTTTGGACGATAGCTGCCATTTATAACTCTGCAGGTTTGTGAATTACAGTGCCCCTGAGCTCCTTTCTTCAACTCGCTTTCTTGTGACCTGGCCGCAACACCGCAGGATGGCTTCAGGCCCTAATGTGGTTCCGGCATGGCATGCTGAGCCTTTGGTTAATTCCTCTTCCTGGTGGGAAATGAGAGTTAAATTTGCCCGTCCAGACACCTCCAGCTAGCCTCTCATTGGTTCTCGCTATTCCTGTTCATCTTCCGCAGAAATTGCAAACTGGGCCAAACAGGAGGTTAAAGGCGCTGACTCTCTAAGTGCGGAGAGTGTTAGTAAAGCGTCTGGAATGTTGCACCCGAGTACCAGGGTACGAAAACTGAGACATATTTGAACACGTCTCCCGATCACATGGTTGATCATACTCTGGGTTCCACATGCATGTTTTAGCTGAAGGAAGAATACCTAAAACCTGGGTAGTTGAAACCCGTGGAATGGGTACCATGCAATATGACTTCAAAGGGTCTTCATTTGCTCACCGAACCTCTCCAATCCTATCACTGCTGCGTTTATGCCCCTGTACACATGCTTGATTCTCTTTCAGAGACATAGCAATCCATAGGTTTTAAGATACTTACTAGTCAGGTACATTCTTAGGCGTTTAATATGGGGTTTTGAGTCCATTTCGTTGAGCAA
The DNA here is from genome assembly GCF_949987515.2 of Delphinus delphis. NCBI lineage: Eukaryota > Metazoa > Chordata > Mammalia > Artiodactyla > Delphinidae > Delphinus > Delphinus delphis. Next base: position 95,952,922 of record NC_082684.1, on the reverse strand, counting down.
GGAGTAGCTCTTGTCTATTCAATATTTGGCTTAAGGAACTTTATCTGTGCTCATTTCAATCTCTGGTTTTATGCAGCACCCCAACTCACCTTTACCCTTAAGCAAGCATAAGTTGGTTTTCTAAATTTGAGACCCTGTTCTGTTCTGTAATTCAGTTCCTGTGTAGCCAAGTTTACATTCCGTGTATTACTGATATCTTATGATGTTTCTTTTTCTGTGTGACTTATTTCAGTTAGAATCATCATACCTGAATCCACTCATTGTGCTGCTAAGGGCCTGATGACACAGATTTCATTGCTGAGGGATATTGCTTTGTAAGTAAATACCACAACTTCTTTATCCATTTTTCACTTTCTGCGATGTTGAACTTGTACTGTAAACGAGGTTCTTGTAAACAGAGCCGTTCCAAACTTTGGGGTGGCTGTGTCTTTTTGATTTTAATTTCCCTAAGCTATAGGACCATAAGTGGAAGTGCCCTAGGTTCTGTTACTTTGTTTTTTAGATGTTTCAGGAAACACCATACACTTCTCCCTAGTGGCTGTTGGCAATTTACATCCCGCCCATCAGCATAACAAGGCTCCCAGTTCTCCATGGCCTGTCCTGCCTTTCTGGATTTTACACTTTTTTCAGATGGCCCTTTTGACCGGGGGGAAGTGAGACTTCATTGTAGTGCACATTTCCTTTGCAAGCTTGCTTGGTTGGCCAAAAAGGGCGTATGCGTTTTTTCCTGAATATATTCAGGAAAAAACGCATACGCCCTTTTTGGCCAAGTGCATCATTGTGGACGTTCTGCCTCTTTTCCTATGCTTGAAATGGAATTCCAGTCTACCTCCTGAAATCGGTTTCCTGCAATTCTGCCCCGCTTTCAAGTCCTCTTGGCAGCCTTACTTCAGTCTATTTTTGGACAATAGCTGTCATTTATAACTCTGCAGGTTTGTGAATTACAGTGCCCCTGAGCTCCTTTCTTCAACTCGCTTTCTTGTGACCTGGCCGCAACACCGCAGGATGGCTTCAGGCCCTAATATGGTTCCGGCATGGCACGCTGAGCCTTTGGTTATTTCCTCTTCCTGGTGGGAAATGAGAGTTAAATTTGCCCGTCCAGACACCTCCAGCTAGTCTCTCATTGGTTCTCCCTATTCCTGTTCATCTTCCGCAGAAATTGCAAACTGGGCCAAACAGGAGGTTAAAGGCGCTGACTCTCCAAGTGGGGAGAGTGTTAGTAAAGCATCTGGAATGTTGCATCCGAGTACCAGGGGAGGAAAACTGAGACATATTTGAACACGTCTCCCGTTCACATGGTCGATCATACTTGGGTTCCACATACATGTTTTAGCTGAAGGAAGAATACCTTAAACCTGGAGAGTTAAGACCCGTGTAATGGGTACCATGCAATATGACTTCAAAGGGTCTTCATTTGCTCACCGAACCTCTCCAATCCTATCACTGCTGCGTTTATGCCCCTGTACACATGCTTGATTCTCTTTCGGAGACATAGCAATCCATAGGTTTTAAGATACTTACTAGTCAGGTACATTCTTAGGCGTTTAATATGCGGTGTTGAGTCCATTTCATTGAGCAAGGAGTAGCTCTTGTCTATTCCATATTTGGCTTAAGGAACTTTATCTGTGCTCATTTCAATCTCTGGTTTTATGCAGGACCCCAACTCACCTTTACCCTTAAGCAAGCATAAGTTGCTTTTCTAAATTTGAGACCCTGTTCTGTTCTGTAATTCAGTTCCTGTGTAGCCAAGTTTACATTCCGTGTATTACTGATATCTTATGATGTTTCTTTTTCTGTGTGACTTATTTCAGTTAGAATCATCATACCTGAATCCACTCATTGTGCTGCTAAGGGCCTGATGAACCAGATTTCATTGCTGAGTGATATTGCTTTGTAAGTAAATACCACAACTTCTTTATCCATTTTTCACTTTCTGCAATGTTGAACTTGTACTGTAAACGAGGTTCTTGTAAACAGAGGCGTTCCAAACTTTGGGGTGGCTGTGTCTTTTTGATTTTAATTTCCCTAAGCTATAGGACCATAAGTGGAAGTGCCCTAGGTTCTGTTGCTTTGTTTTTTAGATGTTTCAGGAAACACCATACACTTCTCCCGAGTGGTTGTTGGCAATTTACATCCCGCCCATCAGCATAACAAGGCTCCAAGTTCTCCATGTCCTGTCCTGCCTTTCTGGATTTTACACTTTTTTCAGATTGCCCTTTTGACCGGGGGGAAGTGAGACTTCATTGTAGTGCAGATTTCCTTTGCAAGCTTGCTTGGTTGGCCAAAAAGGGCGTATGCGTTTTTTCCTGAATATATTCAGGAAAAAACGCATACGCCCTTTTTGGCCAAGTGCATCATTGTGGACGTTCTGCCTCTTTTCCTATGCTTGAAATGCAATTCCAGTCTACCTTCTGAAGTCGGTTTCCTGCAATTCTGCCCCGCTTTCAAGTCCTCTTGGCAGCCTTACTTCAGTATATTTTTGGACGATAGCTGTCATTTATAACTCTGCATGTTTGTGAATTACAGTGCCCCTGAGCTCCTTTCTTCAACTCGCTTTCTTTTGAGCTGGCCACAAAACCGCAGGATGGCTTCAGGCCCTAATCTGGTTCCGGTACGGCACGCTGAGCCTTTGGTTATTTCCTCTTCCTGGTGGGAAATGAGAGTTAAATTTGCCCGTCCAGACACCTCCAGCTAGCCTCTCATTGGTTCTCGCTATTCCTGTTCATCTTCCGCAGAAATTGCAAACTGGGCCAAACAGGAGGTTAAAGGCGCTGACTCTCCAAGTGCGGAGAGTGTTAGTAAAGCGTCTGGAATGTTGCACCCGAGTACCAGGGGAGGAAAACTGAGACATATTTGAACATGTCTCCCGATCACATGGTTGATCATACTCTGGGTTCCACATGCATGTTTTAGCTGAAGGAAGAATACCTAAAACCTGGGTAGTTGAGACCCGTGGAATGGGTACCATGCAATATGGCTTCAAAGGGTCTTCATTTGCTCACCGAACCTCTCCAATCCTATCACTGCTGCGTTTATGCCCCTGTACACATGCTTGATTCTCTTTCAGAGACATAGCTATCTATAGGTTTTAAGGTACTTACTAGTCAGGTACATTCTTAGGCGTTTAATATGGGGTGTTGAGTCCATTTCGTTGAGCAAGGAGTAGCTCTTGTCTATTCCATATTTGGCTTAAGGAACTTTATCTGTGCTCATTTCAATCTCTGGTTTTATGCAGCACCCCAACTCACCTTTCCCCTTAAGCAAGCATAAGTTGCTTTTCTAAATTTGAGACCCTGTTCTGTTCTGTAATTCAGTTCCTGTGTAGCCAAGTTTCCATTCCGTGTATTACTGATATCTTATGATGTTTCTTTTTCTGTGTGACTTATTTCAGTTAGAATCATCGTACTGAATCCACTCATTATGCTGCTAAGGGCCTGATGACATAGATTTTATTGCTGAGTGATACTGCATTGTACATAGGTACCACAACTTCTTTATCCATTTTTCACTTTCTGTGATATTGAACTTGTACGGTAAACGAGGTTCTTGTAAACAGAGGCGTCCCAAACTTTGGGGTGGCTGTGTCTTTTTGATTTTAATTTCCCTAAGCCATAGGACCATAAGTGGAAGTGCACTAGGCTCTGTTGCTTTGTTTTTTAGATGTTTCAGGAAACACCATACACTTCTCCCAAGTGTCTGTTGGCAATTTACATCCCGCCCATCAGCATAACAAGGCTCCCAGTTCTCCATGTCCTGTCCTGCCTTTCTGGATTTTACACTTTTTTCAGATGGCCCTTTTGACCAGGGGGGAAGTGAGACTTCATTGTAGTGCAGATTTCCTTTGCAAGCTTGCTTGGTTGGCCAAAATGGCGTATGCGTTTTTTCCTGAATATATTCAGGAAAAAACGCATACGCCCTTTTTGGCCAAGTGCATCACTGTGGACGTTCTGCCTCTTTTCCTATGCTTTCAATGCAATTCCTGTCTACCTCCTGAAATCGGTTTCCTGCAATTCTGCCCCGCTTTCAAGTCCTCTTGGCAGCCTTACTTCAGTCTATTTTTGGATGATAGCTGTCATTTATAACTCTGCAGGTTTGTGAATTACAGTGCCCCTGATCTCCTTTCTTCAACTCGCTTTCTTGTGACCTGGCCGCAACACTGCAGGATGGCTTCAGGCCCTAATGTGGTTCCGGCATGGCATGCTGAGCCTTTGGTTAATTCCTCTTCCTGGTGGGAAATGAGAGTTAAATTTGCCCGTTCAGACACTTCCAGGTAGTCTCTCATTGGTTCTCGCTATTCCTGTTCATCTTCCGCAGAAATTGCAAACTGGGGCAAACAGGAGGTTAAAGTCACTGACTCTCCAAGTAGGGAGAGTGTTAGTAAAGCATCTGGAATGTTGCACCCGAGTACCAGGGGAGGAAAACTGAGACATATTTGAACACGTCTCCCGTTCACACGGTTGATCATACTCTGGGTTACACATGCATGTTTTAGCTGAAGGAAGAATACCTTAAACCTGGAGAGTTGAGACCCGTGGATTGGGTACCATGCAATATGACTTCAAAGGGTCTTCATTTGCTTACCGAACCTCTCCAATCCTATCACTGCTGCGTTTATGCCCCTGTACACATGCTTGATTCTCTTTTGGAGACATAGCAATCCATAGGTTTTAAGATACTTACTAGTCAGGTACATTCTTAGGCGTTTAATATGGTGTTTTGAGGCCATTTCGTTGAGCAAGGAGTAGCTCTTGTCTATTCCATATTTGGCTTAAGGAACTTTATCTGTGCTCATTTCAATCTCTGGTTTTATGCAGAACCCCAACTCACCTTTCCCCTTAAGCAAGCATAAGTTGGTTTTCTAAATTTGAGACCCTGTTCTGTTTTGGAATGCAGTTCCTGTGTAGCCAAGTTTACATTCCGTGTATTAGTGATATCTTATGATGTTTCTTTTTCTGTGTGACTTATTTCAGTTAGAATCATTGTACCTGAATCCACTCATTATGCTGCTACGGGCCTGATGACATAGATTTCATTGCTGAGTGATACTGCATTGTACGTAAGTACCACAAGTTCTTTATCCATTTTTCACTTTCTGTGATATTGAACTTGTACGGTAAACGAGGTTCTTGTAAACGGAGGCGTCCCAAACTTTGGGGTGGCTGTGTCTTTTTGATTTTAATTTCCCTAAGCTATAGGACCATAAGTGGAAGTGCCCTAGGCTCTGTTGCTTTGTTTTTTAGATGTTTCAGGAAACACCATACACTTCTCCCGAGTGTCTGTTGGCAATTTACATCCCGCCCATCAGCATAACAAGGCTCCCAGTTCTCCATGGCCTGTCCTGCCTTTCTGGATTTTACACTTTTTTCAGATGGCCCTTTTGACCGGGGGGAAGTGAGACTTCATTGTAGTGCAGATTTCCTTTGCAAGCTTGCTTGGTTGGCCAAAAAGGGCGTATGCGTTTTTTCCTGAATATATTCAGGAAAAAACGCATACGCCCTTTTTGGCCAAGTGCATCACTGTGGACGTTCTGCCTCTTTTTCTATGCTTGAAATGCAATTCCAGTCTACCTCCTGAAATCGGTTTCCTGCAATTCTGCCCCGCTTTCAAGTCCTCTTGGCAGCCTTACTTCAGTCTATTTTTGGACGATAGCTGTCATTTATAACTCTGCAGGTTTGTGAGTTACAGTGCCCCTGAGCTCCTTTCTTCAACTCGCTTTCTTGTGACCTGGCCGCAACACCGCAGGATGTCTTCAGGCCCTAATCTGGTTCTGGCACGGCATGCTGAGCCTTTGGTTAATTCCTCTTCCTGGTGGGAAATGAGAGTTAAATTTGCCCATCCAGACACCTCCAGCTAGTCTCTCATTGGTTCTCGCTATTCCTGTTCATCTTCCGCAGAAATTGCAAACTGGGCCAAACAGGAGGTTAAAGGGACTGACTCTCCAAGTGGGGAGAGTGTTAGTAAAGCGTCTGGAATGTTGCACCCGAGTACCAGGGTACGAAAACTGAGACATATTTGAACACGTCTCCCGATCACATGGTTGATCATACTCTAGGTTCCACATGCATGTTTTAGCTGAAGGAAAAATACCTTAAACCTGGGTAGTTGAAACCCGTGGAATGGGTACCATGCAATATGACTTCAAAGGGTCTTCATTTGCTCACCGAACCTCTCCAATCCTATCACTGCTGCGTTTATGCCCCTTTACACATGCTTGATTCTCTTTCGGAGACATAGCAATCCATAGGTTTTAAGATACTTACTAGTCAGGTACATTCTTAGGCGTTTAATATGCGGTGTTGTGTCCATTTCGTTGAGCAAGGAGTAGCTCTTGTCTATTCCATATTTGGCTTAAGGAACTTTATCTGTGCTCATTTCAATCTCTGGTTTTATGCAGCACCCCAACTCACCTTTCCCCTTAAGCAAGCATAAGTTGGTTTTCTAAATTTGAGACCCTGTTCTGTTCTGTAATTCAGTTCCTGTGTAGCCAAGTTTACATTCCGTGTATTACTGATATCTTATGATGTTTCTTTTTCTGTGTGACTTATTTCAGTTAGAATCATCATACCTGAATCCACTCATTGTGCTGCTAAGGGCCTGATGACACAGATTTCATTGCTGAGTGATATTGCTTTGTAAGTAAATACCATAACTTCTTTCTCCATTTTTCACTTTCTGCGATGTTGAACTTGTACTGTAAACGAGGTTCTTGTAAACAGAGCCGTTCCAAACTTTGAGGTGGCTGTGTCTTTTTGATTTTAATTTCCCTAAGCTATAGGACCATAAGTGGAAGTGCCCTAGGCTCTGTTGCTTTGTTTTTTAGATGTTTCAGGAAACACCATACACTTCTCCCAAGTGGTTGTTGGCAATTTACATCCCGCCCATCAGCATAACAAGGCTCCCAGTTCTCCATGGCCTGTCCTGCCTTTCTGGATTTTACACTTTTTTCAGATGGCCCTTTTGACCAGGGGGAAGTGAGACTTCATTGTAGTGCAGATTTCCTTTGCAAGCTTGCTTGGTTGGCCGAAAAGGGCGTATGCGTTTTTTCCTGAATATATTCAGGAAAAAACGCATACGCCCTTTTTGGCCAAGTGCATCATTGTGGACGTTCTGCCTCTTTTCCTATGCTTTCAATGCAATTCCAGTCTACCTCCTGAAATCGGTTTCCTGCAATTCTGCCCCGATTTCAAGTCCTCTTGGCAGCCTTAATTCAGTATATTTTTGTACGATAGCTGTCATTTATAACTCTGCATGTTTGTGAATTACAGTGCCCCTGAGCTCCTTTCTTCAACTCGCTTTCTTTTGAGCTGGCCGCAACACCGCAGGATGGCTTCAGGCCCTAATCTGGTTCCGGTACGGCACGCTGAGCCTTTGGTTATTTCCTCTTCCTGGTGGGAAATGAGAGTTAAATTTGCCCGTCCAGACACCTCCAGCTAGCCTCTCATTGGTTCTCGCTATTCCTGTTCATCTTCCGCAGAAATTGCAAACTGGGCCAAACAGGAGGTTAAAGGCGCTGACTCTCCAAGTGCGGAGAGTGTTAGTAAAGCGTCTGGAATGTTGCACCCGAGTACCAGGGTACGAAAACTGAGACATATTTGAACACGTCTCCCGATCACATGGTTGATCATACTCTGGGTTCCACATGCATGTTTTAGCTGAAGGAAGAATACCTAAAACCTGGGTAGTTGAAACCCGTGTAATGGGTACCATGCAATATGACTTCAAAGGGTCTTCATTTGCTCACCGAACCTCTCCAATCCTATCACTGCTGCGTTTATGCCCCTGTACACATGCTTGATTCTCTTTCGGAGACATAGCAATCCATAGGTTTTAAGATACTTACTAGTCAGGTACATTCTTAGGCGTTTAATATGGGGTGTTGAGTCCATTTCGTTGAGCAAGGAGTAGCTCTTGTCTATTCAATATTTGGCTTAAGGAACTTTATCTGTGCTCATTTCAATCTCTGGTTTTATGCAGCACCCCAACTCACCTTTACCCTTAAGCAAGCATAAGTTGGTTTTCTAAATTTGAGACCCTGTTCTGTTCTGTAATTCAGTTCCTGTGTAGCCAAGTTTACATTCCGTGTATTACTGATATCTTATGATGTTTCTTTTTCTGTGTGACTTATTTCAGTTAGAATCATCATACCTGAATCCACTCATTGTGCTGCTAAGGGCCTGATGACACAGATTTCATTGCTGAGGGATATTGCTTTGTAAGTAAATACCACAACTTCTTTATCCATTTTTCACTTTCTGCCATGTTGAACTTGTACTGTAAACGAGGTTCTTGTAAACAGAGCCGTTCCAAACTTTGGGGTGGCTGTGTCTTTTTGATTTTAATTTCCCTAAGCTATAGGACCATAAGTGGAAGTGCCCTAGGTTCTGTTACTTTGTTTTTTAGATGTTTCAGGAAACACCATACACTTCTCCCTAGTGGCTGTTGGCAATTTACATCCCGCCCATCAGCATAACAAGGCTCCCAGTTCTCCATGGCCTGTCCTGCCTTTCTGGATTTTACACTTTTTTCAGATGGCCCTTTTGACCGGGGGGAAGTGAGACTTCATTGTAGTGCACATTTCCTTTGCAAGCTTGCTTGGTTGGCCAAAAAGGGCGTATGCGTTTTTTCCTGAATATATTCAGGAAAAAACGCATACGCCCTTTTTGGCCAAGTGCATCATTGTGGACGTTCTGCCTCTTTTCCTATGCTTGAAATGCAATTCCAGTCGACCTCCTGAAATCGGTTTCCTGCAATTCTGCCCCGCTTTCAAGTCCTCTTGGCAGCCTTAGTTCAGTCTATTTTTGGACGATAGCTGTCATTTATAACTCTGCAGGTTTGTGAATTACAGTGCCCCTGAGCTCCTTTCTTCAACTCGCTTTCTTGTTACCTGGCCGCAACACCGCAGGATGGCTTCAGGCCCTAATATGGTTCCGCCATGGCACGCTGAGCCTTTGGTTATTTCCTCTTCCTGGTGGGAAATGAGAGTTAAATTTGCCCGTCCAGACACCTCCAGCTAGTCTCATTGGTTCTCGCTATTCCTGTTCATCTTCCGCAGAAATTGCAAACTGGGCCAAACAGGAGGTTAAAGGCGCTGACTCTCCAAGAGGGGAGAGTGTTAGTAAAGCGTCTGGAATGTTGCACCCGAGCACCAGGGGAGGAAAACTGAGACATATTTGAACACGTCTCCCGTTCACATGGTCGATCATACTTGGGTTCCACATACATGTTTTAGCTGAAGGAAGAATACCTTAAACCTGGAGAGTTAAGACCCGTGTAATGGGTACCATGCAATATGACTTCAAAGGGTCTTCATTTGCTCACCGAACCTCTCCAATCCTATCACTGCTGCGTTTATGCCCCTGTACACATGCTTGATTCTCTTTCGGAGACATAGCAATCCATAGGTTTTAAGATACTTACTAGTCAGGTACATTCTTAGGCGTTTAATATGCGGTGTTGAGTCCATTTCATTGAGCAAGGAGTAGCTCTTGTCTATTCCATATTTGGCTTAAGGAACTTTATCTGTGCTCATTTCAATCTCTGGTTTTATGCAGCACCCCAACTCACCTTTACCCTTAAGCAAGCATAAGTTGGTTTTCTAAATTTGAGACCCTGTTCTGTTCTGTAATTCAGTTCCTGTGTAGCCAAGTTTACATTCCGTGTATTACTGATATCTTATGATGTTTCTTTTTCTGTGTGACTTATTTCAGTTAGAATCATCATACCTGAATCCACTCATTGTGCTGCTAAGGGCCTGATGAACCAGAGTTCATTGCTGAGTGATATTGCTTTGTAAGTAAATACCACAACTTCTTTATCCATTTTTCACTTTCTGCAATGTTGAACTTGTACTGTAAACGAGGTTCTTGTAAAGAGAGGCGTTCCAAACTTTGGGGTGGCTGTGTCTTTTTGATTTTAATTTCCCTAAGCTATAGGACCATAAGTGGAAGTGCCCTAGGTTCTGTTGCTTTGTTTTTTAGATGTTTCAGGAAACACCATACACTTCTCCCTAGTGGTTGTTGGCAATTTACATCCCGCCCATCAGCATAACAAGGCTCCAAGTTCTCTATGTCCTGTCCTGCCTTTCTGGATTTTACACTTTTTTCAGATGGCCCTTTTGACCGGGGGGAAGTGAGACTTCATTGTAGTGCAGATTTCCTTTGCAAGCTTGCTTGGTTGGCCAAAAAGGGCGTATGCGTTTTTTCCTGAATATATTCAGGAAAAAACGCATACGCCCTTTTTGGCCAAGTGCATCATTGTGGACGTTCTGCCTCTTTTCCTATGCTTTCAATGCAATTCCAGTCTACCTCCTGAAGTCGGTTTCCTGCAATTCTGCCCCGCTTTCAAGTCCTCTTGGCAGCCTTACTTCAGTATATTTTTGGACGATAGCTGTCATTTATAACTCTGCAGGTTTGTGAATTACAGTGCCCCTGAGCTCCTTTCTTCAACTCGCTTTCTTTTGAGCTGGCCGCAAAACCGCAGGATGGCTTCAGGCCCTAATCTGGTTCCGGTACGGCACGCTGAGCCTTTGGTTATTTCCTCTTCCTGGTGGGAAATGAGAGTTAAATTTGCCCGTCCAGACACCTCCAGCTAGCCTCTCATTGGTTCTCGCTATTCCTGTTCATCTTCCGCAGAAATTGCAAACTGGGCCAAACAGGAGGTTAAAGGCGCTGACTCTCCAAGTGCGGAGAGTGTTAGTAAAGCGTCTGGAATGTTGCACCCGAGTACCAGGGGAGGAAAACTGAGACATATTTGAACATGTCTCCCGATCACATGGTTGATCATACTCTGGGTTCCACATGCATGTTTTAGCTGAAGGAAGAATACCTAAAACCTGGGTAGTTGAGACCCGTGGAATGGGTACCATGCAATATGGCTTCAAAGGGTCTTCATTTGCTCACCGAACCTCTCCAATCCTATCACTGCTGCGTTTATGCCCCTGTACACATGCTTGATTCTCTTTCAGAGACATAGCAATCTATAGGTTTTAAGGTACTTACTAGTCAGGTACATTCTTAGGCGTTTAATATGGGGTGTTGAGTCCATTTCGTTGAGCAAGGAGTAGCTCTTGTCTATTCCATATTTGGCTTAAGGAACTTTATCTGTGCTCATTTCAATCTCTGGTTTTATGCAGCACCCCAACTCACCTTTCCCCTTAAGCAAGCACAAGTTGCTTTTCTAAATTTGAGACCCTGTTCTGTTCTGTAATTCAGTTCCTGTGTAGCCAAGTTTCCATTCCGTGTATTACTGATATCTTATGATGTTTCTTTTTCTGTGTGACTTATTTCAGTTAGAATCATCGTACTGAATCCACTCATTATTCTGCTAAGGGCCTGATGACATAGATTTTATTGCTGAGTGATACTGCATTGTACATAGGTACCACAACTTCTTTATCCATTTTTCACTTTCTGTGATATTGAACTTGTACGGTAAACGAGGTTCTTGTAAACAGAGGCGTCCCAAACTTTGGGGTGGCTGTGTCTTTTTGATTTTAATTTCCCTAAGCCATAGGAGCATAAGTGGAAGTGCACTAGGCTCTGTTGCTTTGTTTTTTAGATGTTTCAGGAAACACCATACACTTCTCCCAAGTGTCTGTTGGCAATTTACATCCCGCCCATCAGCATAACAAGGCTCCCAGTTCTCCATGTCCTGTCCTGCCTTTCTGGATTTTACACTTTTTTCAGATGGCCCTTTTGACCAGGGGGGAAGTGAGACTTCATTGTAGTGCAGATTTCCTTTGCAAGCTTGCTTGGTTGGCCAAAAAGGGCGTATGCGTTTTTTCCTGAATATATTCAGGAAAAAACGCATACGCCCTTTTTGGCCAAGTGCATCACTGTGGACGTTCTGCCTCTTTTCCTATGCTTGAAATGCAATTCCTGTCTACCTCCTGAAATCGGTTTCCTGCAATTCTGCCCCGCTTTCAAGTCCTCTTGGCAGCCTTACTTCAGTCTATTTTTGGACGATAGCTGTCATTTATAACTCTGCAGGTTTGTGAATTACAGTGCCCCTGAGCTCCTTTCTTCAACTCGCTTTCTTGTGACCTGGCCGCAACACCGCAGGATGGCTTCAGGCCCTAATGTGGTTCCGGCATGGCATGCTGAGCCTTTGGTTAATTCCTCTTCCTGGTGGGAAATGAGAGTTAAATTTGCCCGTTCAGACACTTCCAGGTAGTCTCTCATTGGTTCTCGCTATTCCTGTTCATCTTCCGCAGAAATTGCAAACTGGGGCAAACAGGAGGTTAAAGTCACTGACTCTCCAAGTAGGGAGAGTGTTAGTAAAGCATCTGGAATGTTGCACCCGAGTACCAGGGGAGGAAAACTGAGACATATTTGAACACGTCTCCCATTCACACGGTTGATCATACTCTGGGTTCCACATGCATGTTTTAGCTGAAGGAAGAATACCTTAAACCTGGAGAGTTGAGACCCGTGGATTGGGTACCATGCAATATGACTTCAAAGGGTCTTCATTTGCTCACCGAACCTCTCCAATCCTATCACTGCTACGTTTATGCCCCGGTACACACGCTTGATTCTCTTTTGGAGACATAGCAATCCATAGGTTTTAAGATACTTACTAGTCAGGTACATACTTAGGCGTTTAATATGGGGTGTTGAGTCCATTTCGTTGAGCAAGGAGTAGCTCTTGTCTATTCCATATTTGGCTTAAGGAACTTTATCTGTGCTCATTTCAATCTCTGGTTTTATGCAGCACCCCAACTCACCTTTCCCCTTAAGCAAGCATAAGTTGGTTTTCTAAATTTGAGACCCTGTTCTGTTTTGGAATTCAGTTCCTGTGTAGCCAAGTTTACATTCCGTGTATTAGTGATATCTTATGATGTTTCTTTTTCTGTGTGACTTATTTCAGTTAGAATCATTGTACCTGAATCCACTCATTGTGCTGCTACGGGCCTGATGACATAGATTTCATTGCTGAGTGATACTGCATTGTACGTAAGTACCACAAGTTCTTTATCCATTTTTCACTTTCTGTGATATTGAATTTGTATGCTAAACGAGGTTCTTGTAAACAGAGGCGTCCCAAACTTTGGGGTGGCTGTGTCTTTTTGATTTTAATTTCCCTAAGCTATAGGACCATAAGTAGAAGGGCCCTAGGTTCTGTTGCTTTGTTTCTTAGATGTTTCAGGAAACACCATACACTTCTCCCGAGTGGCTGTTGGCAATTTACATCCCGCCCATCAGCATAACAAGGCTCCCAGTTCTCCATGGCCTGTCCTGCCTTTCTGGATTTTACACTTTTTTCAGATGGCCCTTTTGACCGGGGGGAAGTGAGACTTCATGGTAGTGCAGATTTCCTTTGCAAGCTTGCTTGGTTGGCCAAAAAGGGCGTATGCGTTTTTTCCTGAATATATTCAGGAAAAAACGCATACGCCCTTTTTGGCCAAGTGCATCATTTTGGACGTTCTGCCTCTTTTCCTATGCTTTCAATGCAATTCCAGTCTACCTCCTGAAATCGGTTTCTTGCAATTCTGCCCCGCTTTCAAGTCCTCTTGGCAGCCTTACTTCAGTCTATTTTTGGACGATAGCTGTCATTTATAACTCTGATGGTTTGTGAATTACAGTGCCCCTGAGCTCCTTTCTTCAACTCGCTTTCTTATGACCTGGCCGCAACACTGCAGGATGGCTTCAGGCCCTAATCTGGTTCCGGCACGGCACGCTGAGCCTTTGGTTATTTCCTCTTCCTGGTGGGAAATGAGAGTTAAATTTGCCCGTCCAGACATCTCCAGCTAGTCTCATTGGTTCTCGCTATTCCTGTTCATCTTCCGCAGAAATTGCAAACTGGGCCAAACAGGAGGTTAAAGGCGCTGACTCTCCAAGTCAGGAGAGTGTTAGTAAAGCGTCTGGAATGTTGCACCCGAGTACCAGGGTACGAAAACTGAGACATATTTGAACACGTCTCCCGATCACATGGTTGATCATACTCTAGGTTCCACATGCATGTTTTAGCTGAAGGAAGAATACCTTAAACATAGGTAGTTGAAACCCGTGGAATGGGTACCATGCAATATGACTTCAAAGGGTCTTCATTTGCTCACCGAACCTCTCCAATCCTATCACTGCTGCGTTTTTGCCCCTGTACACATGCTTGATTCTCTTTCAGAGACATAGCAATGCATAGGTTTTAAGATACTTACTACTCAGGTACATTCTTAGGCGTTTAATATGCGGTGTTGAGTCCATTTCGTTGAGCAAGGAGTAGCTCTTGTCTATTCCATATTTGGCTTAAGGAACTTTATCTGTGCTCATTTCAATCTCTGGTTTTATGTAGCAACCCAACTCACCTTTCCCCTTAAGCAAGCATATGTTGGTTTTCTAAATTTGAGACCCTGTTCTGTTATGTAATTCAGTTCCTGTGTAGCCAAGTTTACATTCCGTGTATTACTGATATCTTATGATGTTTCTTTTTCTGTGTGACTTACTTCAGTTAGAATCATCATACCTGAATCCAGTCATTGTGCTGCTAAGTGCCTGAGGACACAGATTTCATTGCTGAGTGATATTGCTTTGTAAGTAAATACCACAACTTCTTTATCCATTTTTCACTTTCTGCGATGTTGAACTTGTACTGTAAACGAGGTTCTTGTAAACAGAGCCGTTCCAAACTTTGGGGTGGCTGTGTCTTTTTGATTTTAATTTCCCTAAGCTATAGGACCATAAGTGGAAGTGCCCGAGGTTCTGTTGCTTTGTTTTTTAGATGTTTCAGGAAACACCATACACTTCTCCCGAGTGGTTGTTGGCAATTTACATCCCGCCCATCAGCATAACAAGGCTCCCAGTTCTCCATGGCCTGTCCTGCCTTTCTGGATTTTACACTTTTTTCAGATGGCCCTTTTGACCGGGGGGAAGTGAGACTTCATTGTAGTGCAGATTTCCTTTGCAAGCTTGCTTGGTTGGCCAAAAAGGGCGTATGCGTTTTTTCCTGAATATATTCAGGAAAAAACGCATACGCCCTTTTTGGCCAAGTGCATCATTGTGGACGTTCTGCCTCTTTTCCTATGCTTTCAATGCAATTCCAGTCTACCTCCTGAAATCGGTTTCCTGCAATTCTGCCCCGCTTTCAAGTCCTCTTGGCAGCCTTACTTCAGTATATTTTTGGACGATAGCTGTCATTTATAACTCTGCAGGTTTGTGAATTACAGTGCCCCTGAGCTCCTTTCTTCAACTCGCTTTCTTGTGAGCTGGCCGCAACACCGCAGGATGGCTTCAGGCCCTAATCTGGTTCCGGCCCGGCATGCTGAGCCTTTGGTTATTTCCTCTTCCTGGTGGGAAATGAGAGTTAAATTTGCCCGTCCAGACACCTCCAGCTAGCCTCTCATTGGTTCTCGCTATTCCTGTTCATCTTCCACAGAAATTGCAAACTGTGTCAAACAGGAGGTTAAAGGTGCTGACTCTCCAAGTGGGGAGAGTGTTAGTAAAGCGTCTGGAATGTTGCACCCGAGTACCAGGGGAGGAAAACTGTGACATATTTGAACACGTCTCCCGATCACATGGTTGATCATACTCTGGGTTCCACATGCATGTTTTAGCTGAAGAAAGAATACCTAAAACCTGGGTAGTTGAAACCCGTGGAAAGGGTACCATGCAATATGACTTCAAAGGGTCTTCATTTGCTCACCGAACCTCTCCAATCCTATCACTGCTGCGTTTATGCCCCTGTACACATGCTTGATTCTCTTTCGGAGACATAGCAATCTATAGGTTTTAAGATACTTATTAGTCAGGTACATTCTTAGGCGTTTAATATGCGGTGTTGAGTCCATTTCATTGAGCAAGGAGTAGCTCTTGTCTATTCCATATTTGGCTTAAGGAACTTTATCTGTGCTCATTTCAATCTCTGGTTTTATGCAGCAACCCAACTCACCTTTACCCTTAAGCAAGCATAAGTTGGTTTTCTAAATTTGAGACCCTGTTCTGTTTTGCAATTCAGTTCCTTTGTAGCCAAGTTTACATTCCGTGTATTAGTGATATCTTATGATGTTTCTTTTTCTGTGTGACTTATTTCAGTTAGAATCATCATACCTGAATCCACTCATTGTGCTGCTATGGGCCTGATGACACAGATTTCATTGCTGAGTGATATTGCTTTGTAAGTAAATACCACAACTTCTTTATCCATTTTTCACTTTCTGCGATGTTGAACTTGTACTGTAAACGAGGTTCTTGTAAACAGAGGCGTCCCAAACTTTGGGGTGGCTGTGTCTTTTTGATTTTAATTTCCCTAAGCTATAGGACCATAAGTGGAAGTGCCCTAGGCTCTGTTGCTTTGTTTTTTAGATGTTTCAGGAAACACCATACACTTCTACCGAGTGTCTGTTGGCAATTTACATCCCGCCCATCAGCATAACAAGGCTTCCAGTTCTCCATGGCCTGTCCTGCCTTTCTGGATTTTACACTTTTTTCAGATGGCCCTTTTGACCGGGGGGAAGTGAGACTTCATTGTAGTGCAGATTTCCTTTGCAAGCTTGCTTGGTTGGCCAAAAAGGGCGTATGCGTTTTTTCCTGAATATATTCAGGAAAAAACGCATACGCCCTTTTTGGCCAAGTGCATCATTGTGGGCGTTCTGCCTCTTTTCCTATGCTTTCAGTGCAATTCCAGTCTACCTCCTGAAATCGGTTTCCTGCAATTCTGCCCCGCTTTCAAGTCCTCTTGGCAACCTTACTTCAGTATATTTTTGGACGATAGCTGTCATTTATAACTCTGCAGGTTTGTGAATTACAGTGCCCCTGAGCTCCTTTCTTCAACTCGCTTTCTTGTGACCTGGCCTCAACACCGCAGGATGGCTTCAGGCCCTAATCTGGTTCTGGCACGGCACGCTGAGCCTTTGGTTATTTCCTCTTCCTGGTGGGAAATGAGAGTTAAATTTGCCCGTCCAGACACCTCCAGCTAGTCTCTCATTGGTTCTCGCTATTCCTGTTTATCTTCCGCAGAAATTGCAAACTGGGCCAAACAGGAGGTTAAAGGTGCCGACTCTCCAAGTCAGGAGAGTGTTAGTAAAGCGTCTGGAATGTTGCACCCGAGTACCAGGGTACGAAAACTGAGACATATTTGAACACGTCTCCCGATCACATGGTTGATCATACTCTAGGTTCCACATGCATGTTTTAGATGAAGGAAGAATACTTTAAACCTAGGTAGTTGAAACCTGTGGAATGGGTACCATGCAATATGACTTCAAAGGGTCTTCATTTGCTCACCGAACCTCTCCAATCCTATCACTGCTGCGTTTATGCCCCTGTACACATGCTTGATTCTCTTTCACAGACATAGCAATCCATAGGTTTTAAGATACTTACTAGTCAGGTACATTCTTAGGCATTTAATATGGCGTTTTGAGTCCATTTCGTTGAGCAAGGAGTAGCTCTTGTCTATTCCATATTTGGCTTAAGGAACTTTATCTGTGCTCATTTCAATCTCTGGTTTTATGCAGCACCCCAACTCACCTTTCCCCTTAAGCAAGCATAAGTTGGTTTTCTAAATTTGAGACCCTGTTCTGTTTTGGAATTCAGTTCCTGTGTAGCCAAGTTTACATTCCGTGTATTAGTGATATCTTATGATGTTTCTTTTTCTGTGTGACTTATTTCAGTTAGAATCATTGTACCTGAATCCACTCATTATGCTGCTATGGGCCTGATGACATTGATTTCATTGCTGAGTGATACTGCATTGTACGTAAGTACCACAAGTTCTTTATCCATTTTTCACTTTCTGTGATATTGAACTTGTACGGTAAACGAGGTTCTTGTAAACCGAGGCGTCCCAAACTTTGGGGTGGCTGTGTCTTTTTGATTTTAATTTCCCTAAGCTATAGGACCATAAGTGGAAGTGCCCTAGGCTCTGTTGCTTT
This sequence comes from Delphinus delphis, assembly GCF_949987515.2. NCBI lineage: Eukaryota > Metazoa > Chordata > Mammalia > Artiodactyla > Delphinidae > Delphinus > Delphinus delphis. Next base: position 95,935,056 of record NC_082684.1, on the reverse strand, counting down.
GTTTTTTAGATGTTTCAGGAAACACCATACACTTCTCCCGAGTGTCTGTTGGCAATTTACATCCCGCCCATCAGCATAACAAGGCTCCCAGTTCTCCATGGCCTGTCCTGCCTTTCTGGATTTTACACTTTTTTCAGATGGCCCTTTTGACCGGGGGGAAGTGAGACTTCATTGTAGTGCAGATTTCCTTTGCAAGCTTGCTTGGTTGGCCAACAAGGGTGTATGCGTTTTTTCCTGAATATATTCAGGAAAAAACGCATACGCCCTTTTTGGCCAAGTGCATCATTGTGGACGTTCTGCCTCTTTTCCTATGCTTTCAATGCAATTCCAGTCTACCTCCTGAAATCGGTTTCCTGCAATTCTGCCCCGCTTTCAAGTCCTCTTGGCAGCCTTACTTCAGTATATTTTTGGACGATAGCTGTCATTTATAACTCTGCAGGTTTGTGAATTACAGTGCCCCTGAGCTCCTTTCTTCAACTCGCTTTCTTGTGAGCTGGCCGCAACACCGCAGGATGTCTTCAGGCCCTAATCTGGTTCTGGCACGGCATGCTGAGCCTTTGGTTATTTCCTCTTCCTGGTGGGAAATGAGAGTTAAATTTGCCCGTCCAGACACCTCCAGCTAGTCTCTCATTGGTTCTCGCTATTCCTGTTCATCTTCCACAGAAATTGCAAACTGGGCCATACAGGAGGTTAAAGGGACTGACTCTCCAAGTGGGGAGAGTGTTAGTAAAGCGTTTGGAATGTTGCACCCGAGTACCAGGGGAGGAAAACTGAGACATATTTGAACACGTCTCCCGATCACATGGTCGATCATACTCTAGGTTCCACATGCATGTTTTAGCTGAAGGAAGAATACCTTAAACCTGGGTAGTTGAAACCCGTGGAATGGGTACCATGCAATATGACTTCAAAGGGTCTTCATTTGCTCACCGAACCTCTCCAATCCTATCACTGCTGCGTTTATGCCCCTGTACACATGCTTGATTCTCTTTTGGAGACATAGCAATCCATAGGTTTTAAGATACTTACTAGTCAGGTACATTCTTAGGCGTTTAATATGCGGTGTTGAGTCCATTTCGTTGAGCAAGGAGTAGCTCTTGTCTATTCCATATTTCGCTTAAGGAACTTTATCTGTGCTCATTTCAATCTCTGGTTTTATGCAGCACCCCAACTCACCTTTACCCTTAAGGAAGCATAAGTTGGTTTTCTAAATTTGAGACCCTGTTCTGTTCTGTAATTCAGTTCCTGTGTAGCCAAGTTTACATTCCGTGTATTACTGATATCTTATGATGTTTCTTTTTCTGTGTGACTTATTTCAGTTAGAATCATCATACCTGAATCCACTCATTGTGCTGCTAAGGGCCTGATGACACAGATTTCATTGCTGAGTGATATTGCTTTGTAAGTAAATACCACAACTTCTTTATCCATTTTTCACTTTCTGCGATGTTGAACTTGTACTGTAAACGAGATTCTTGTAAACAGAGCCGTTCCAATCTTTGGGGTGGCTGTGTCTTTTTGATTTTAATTTCCCTAAGCTATAGGACCATAAGTGGAAGTGCCCTAGGCTCTGTTGCTTTGTTTTTTAGATGTTTCAGGAAACACCATACACTTCTCCCAAGTGATTGTTGGCTATTTACATCCCGCCCATCAGCATAACAAGGTTCCAAGTTCTCCATGGCCTGTCCTGCCTTTCTGGATTTTACACTTTTTTCAGATGGCCCTTTTGACCGGGGGGAAGTGAGACTTCATTGTAGTACAGATTTCCTTTGCAAGCTTGCTTGGTTGGCCAAAAAGGGCGTATGCGTTGTTTCCTGAATATATTCAGGAAAAAACGCATACGCCCTTTTTGGCCAAGTGCATCATTGTGGACGTTCTGCCTCTTTTCCTATGCTTTCAATGCAATTCCAGTCTACCTCCTGAAATCGGTTTCCTGCAATTCTGCCCCGCTTTCAAGTCCTCTTGGCAGCCTTACTTCAGTATATTTTTGGACGATAGCTGTCATTTATAACTCTGCAGGTTTGTGAATTACAGTGCCCCTGAGCTCCTTTCTTCAACTCGCTTTCTTTTGAGCTGGCCGCAACACCGCAGGATGTCTTCAGGCCCTAATCTGGTTCTGGCACGGCATGCTGAGCCTTTGGTTATTTCCTCTTCCTGGTGGGAAATGAGAGTTAAATTTGCCCGTCCAGACACCTCCAGCTAGTCTCTCATTGGTTCTCGCTATTCCTGTTCATCTTCCGCAGAAATTGCAAACTGGGCCAAACAGGAGGTTAAAGGGACTGACTCTCCAAGTCGGGAGAGTGTTAGTAAAGAGTCTGGAATGTTGCACCCGAGTACCAGGGTACGAAAACTGAGACATATTTGAACACGTCTCCCAATCAAATGGTTGATCATACTCTAGGTTCCACATGCATGTTTTAGCTGAAGGAAGAATACCTTAAACCTGCGTAGTTGAAACCCGTGGAAAGGGTACCATGCAATATGACTTCAAAGTGTCTTCATTTGCTCACCGAACCTCTCCAATCCTATCACTGCTGCGTTTATGCCCCTGTACACATGCTTGATTCTCTTTCGGAGACATAGCAATCCATAGGTTTTAAGATACTTACTAGTCAGGTACATTCTTAGGCGTTTAATATGGGGTGTTGAGTCCATTTCGTTGAGCAAGGAGTAGCTCTTGTCTATTCCATATTTGGCTTAAGGAACTTTATCTGTGCTCATTTCAATCTCTGGTTTTATGCAGCACCCCAACTCACCTTTCCCCTTAAGCAAGCATAAGTTGGTTTTCTAAATTTGAGACCCTGTTCTGTTTTGGAATTCAGTTCCTCTGTAGCCAAGTTTACATTCCGTGTATTACTGATATCTTATGATGTTTCTTTTTCTGTGTGACTTATTTCAGTTAGAATCATCGTACCTGAATCCACTCATTATGCTGCTCCGGGCCTGATGACATAGATTTCATTGCTGAGTGATACTGCATTGTACGTAAGTACCACAAGTTCTTTATCCATTTTTCACTTTCTGTGATATTGAACTTGTACGGTAAACGAGGTTCTTGTAAACCGAGGCGTCCCAAACTTTGGGGTGGCTGTGTCTTTTTTATTTTAATTTCCCTAAGCTATAGGACCATAAGTGGAAGTGCCCTAGGCTCTGTTGCTTTGTTTTTTAGATGTTTCAGGAAACACCATACACTTCTCCCGAGTGTCTGTTGGCAATTTACATCCCGCCCATCAGCATAAGAAGGCTCCCAGTTCTCCATGGCCTGTCCTGCCTTTCTGGATTTTACACTTTTTTCAGATGGCCCTTTTGACCGGGGGGAAGTGAGACTTCATTGTAGTGCAGATTTCCTTTGCAAGCTTGCTTGGTTGGCCAAAAAGGGCGTATGCGTTTTTTCCTGAATATATTCAGGAGAAAACGCATACACCCTTTTTGGCCAAGTGCATCATTGTGGACGTTCTGCCTCTTTTCCTATGCTTTCAATGCAATTCCAGTCTACCTCCTGAAATCGGTTTCCTGCAATTCTGCCCCGCTTTCAAGTCCTCTTGGCAGCCTTACTTCAGTATATTTTTGGACGATAGCTGTCATTTATAACTCTGCAGGTTTGTGAATTACAGTGCCCCTGAGCTCCTTTCTTCAACTCGCTTTCTTTTGAGCTGGCCGCAACACCGCAGGATGGCTTAAGGCCCTAATCTGATTCCGGTACGGCACGCTGAGCCTTTGGTTATTTCCTCTTCCTGGTGGGAAATGAGAGTTAAATTTGCCCGTCCAGACACCTCCAGCTAGCCTCTCATTGGTTCTCGCTATTCCTGTTCATCTTCCGCAGAAATTGCAAAGTGGGCCAAACCGGAGGTTAAAGGGACTGACTCGCCAAGTCGGGAGAGTGTTAGTAAAGCGTCTGGAATGTTGCACCCGAGTACCAGGTTACGAAAACTGAGACATATTTGAACACGTCTCCCGATCACATGGTTGATCATACTCTAGGTTCCACATGCATGTTTTAACTGAAGGAAGAATACCTTAAACCTAGGTAGTTGAAAGCCGTGGAATGGGTACCATGCAATATGACTTCAAAGGGTCTTCATTTGCTCACCGAACCTCTCCAATCCTATCACTGCTGCGTTTATGCCCCTGTACACATGCTTGATTCTCTTTCGGAGACATAGCAATCCATAGGTTTTAAGATACTTACTAGTCAGGTACATTCTTAGGCGTTTAATATGCGGTGTTGAGTCCATTTCGTTGAGCAAGGAGTAGCTCTTGTCTATTCCATATTTGGCTTAAGGAACTTTATCTGTGCTCATTTCGATCTCTGGTTTTATGCAGCACCCCAACTCACCTTTCCCCTTAAGCAAGCATAAGTTGTTTTTCTAAATTTGAGACCCTGTTCTGTTCTGTAATTCAGTTCTTGTGTAGCCAAGTTTACATTCCGTGTATTACTGATATCTTATGATGTTTCTTTTTCTGTGTGACTTATTTCATTTAGAGTCATCATACCTGAATCCACTCATTGTGCTGCTAAGGGCCTGATGACATAGATTTCATTGCAGAGTGATATTGCTTTGTAAGTAAATACCACAACTTCTTTATCCATTTTTCACTTTCTGCGATGTTGAACTTGTACTGTAAACGAGGTTCTTGTAAACAGAGCCGTTCCAAACTTTGGGGTGGCTGTGTCTTTTTGATTTTAATTTCCCTAAGCTATAGGACCATAAGTGGAAGTGCCCTAGGCTCTGTTGCTTTGTTTTTTAGATGTTTCAGGAAACACCATACACTTCTCCCTAGTGTCTGTTGGCAATTTACATCCCGCCCATCAGCATAACAAGGCTCCCAGTTCTCCATGGCCTGTCCTGCCTTTCTGGATTTTACACTTTTTTCAGATGGCCCTTTTGACCGGGGGCAAGTGAGACTTCATTGTAGTGCAGATTTCCTTTGCAAGCTTGCTTGGTTGGCCAAAAAGGGCGTATGCGTTTTTTCCTGAATATATTCAGGAAAAAACGCATACGCCCTTTTTGGCCAAGTGCATCATTGTGGACGTTCTGCCTCTTTTCCTATGCTTTCAATGCAATTCCAGTCTACCTCCTGAAATCGGTTTCCTGCAATTCTGCCCCGGTTTCAAGTCCTCTTGGCAGCCTTACTTCAGTATATTTTTGGACGATAGCTGTCATTTATAACCCTGCAGGTTTGTGAATTACAGTGCCCCTGAGCTCCTTTCTTCAACTTGCTTTCTTTTGAGCTGGCCGCAACACCGCAGGATGGCTTCAGGCCCTAATCTGGTTCCGGCACGGCACGCTGAGCCTTTGCTTATTTCCTCTTCCTGGTGGGAAATGAGAGTTAAATTTGCCCGTCCAGTCACTTCCAGCTAGTCTCTCATTGGTTCTCCCTATTCCTGTTCATCTTCCGCAGAAATTGCAAACTGGGCCAAACAGGAGGTTAAAGGCGCTGACTCTCCAAGTGGGGAGAGTGTTAGTAAAGCATCTGGAATGTTGCACCCGAGTACCAGGTGAGGAAAACTGAGACATATTTGAACACGTCTCCCGTTCACATGGTTGATCATACTCTGGGTTCCACATGCATGTTTTAGCTGAAGGAAGAATACCTTAAACCTGGAGAGTTGAGACCCGTGTAATGGGTACCATGCAATATGACTTCAAAGGGTCTTCATTTGCTCACCGAACCTCTCCAATCCTATCACTGCTGCGTTTATGCCCCTGTACACATGCTTGATTCTCTTTTGGAGACATAGCAATCCATAGGTTTTAAGATACTTAGTAGTCAGGTACATTCTTAGGCGTTTAATATGGGGTGTTGAGTCCATTTCGTTGAGCAAGGAGTAGCTCTTGTCTATTCCATATTTGGCTTAAGGAACTTTATCTGTGCTCATTTCAATCTCTGGTTTTATGCAGCACCCCAACTCATCTTTCCCCTTAAGCAAGCATAAGTTGGTTTTCTAAATTTGAGACCCTGTTCTGTTTTGGAATTCAGTTCCTGTGTAGCCAAGTTTACATTCCGTGTATTAGTGATATCTTATGATGTTTCTTTTTCTGTGTGACTTATTTCAGTTAGAATCATCATACCTGAATCCACTCATTGTGCTGCTATGGGCCTGATGACACAGATTTCATTGCTGAGTGATATTGCTTTGTAAGTAAATACCACAACTTCTTTATCCATTTTTCACTTTCTGCGATGTTGAACTTGTACTGTAAATGAGGTTCTTGTAAACAGAGGCGTCCCAAACTTTGGGGTGGCTGTGTCTTTTTGATTTTAATTTCCCTAAGCTATAGGACCATAAGTGGAAGTGCCCTAGGCTCTGTTGCTTTGTTTTTTAGATGTTTCAGGAAACACCATACACTTCTCCCGAGTGTCTGTTGGCAATTTACATCCCGCCCATCAGCATAACAAGGCTCCCAGTTCTCCATGGCCTGTCCTGCCTTTCTGGATTTTACACTTTTTTCAGATTGCCCTTTTGACCGGGGGGAAGTGAGACTTCATTGTAGTGCAGATTTCCTTTGCAAGCTTGCTTGGTTGGCCAAAAAGGGCGTATGCGTTTTTTCCTGAATATATTCAGGAAAAAACGCATACGCCCTTTTTGGCCAAGTGCATCATTGTGGGCGTTCTGCCTCTTTTCCTATGCTTTCAATGCAATTCCAGTCTACCTCCTGAAATCGGTTTCCTGCAATTCTGCCCCGCTTTCAAGTCCTCTTGGCAGCCTTACTTCAGTATATTTTTGGACGATAGCTGTCATTTATAACTCTGCAGGTTTGTGAATTACAGTGCCCCTGAGCTCCTTTCTTCAACTCGCTTTCTTGTGACCTGGCCTCAACACCGCAGGATGGCTTCAGGCCCTAATCTGGTTCTGGCACGGCACGCTGAGCCTTTGGTTATTTCCTCTTCCTGGTGGGAAATGAGAGTTAAATTTGCCCGTCCAGACACCTCCAGCTAGTCTCTCATTGGTTCTCGCTATTCCTGTTCATCTTCCGCAGAAATTGCAAACTGGGCCAAACAGGAGGTTAAAGGTGCCGACTCTCCAAGTCAGGAGAGTGTTAGTAAAGCGTCTGGAATGTTGCACCGGAGTACCAGGGTACGAAAACTGAGACATATTTGAACACGTCTCCCGATCACATGGTTGATCATACTCTAGGTTCCACATGCATGTTTTAGATGAAGGAAGAATACTTTAAACCTAGGTAGTTGAAACCTGTGGAATGGGTACCATGCAATATGACTTCAAAGGGTCTTCATTTGCTCACCGAACCTCTCCAATCCTATCACTGCTGCGTTTATGCCCCTGTACACATGCTTGATTCTCTTTCACAGACATAGCAATCCATAGGTTTTAAGATACTTACTAGTCAGGTACATTCTTAGGCATTTAATATGGCGTTTTGAGTCCATTTCGTTGAGCAAGGAGTAGCTCTTGTCTATTCCATATTTGGCTTAAGGAACTTTATCTGTGCTCATTTCAATCTCTGGTTTTATGCAGCACCCCAACTCACCTTTCCCCTTAAGCAAGCATAAGTTGGTTTTCTAAATTTGAGACCCTGTTCTGTTTTGGAATTCAGTTCCTGTGTAGCCAAGTTTACATTCCGTGTATTAGTGATATCTTATGATGTTTCTTTTTCTGTGTGACTTATTTCAGTTAGAATCATTGTACCTGAATCCACTCATTATGCTGCTATGGGCCTGATGACATTGATTTCATTGCTGAGTGATACTGCATTGTACGTAAGTACCACAAGTTCTTTATCCATTTTTCACTTTCTGTGATATTGAACTTGTATGGTAAACGAGGTTCTTGTAAACCGAGGCGTCCCAAACTTTGGGGTGGCTGTGTCTTTTTGATTTTAATTTCCCTAAGCTATAGGACCATAAGTGGAAGTGCCCTAGGCTCTGTTGTTTTGTTTTTTAGATGTTTCAGGAAACACCATACACTTCTCCCGAGTGTCTGTTGGCAATTTACATCCCGCCCATCAGCATAACAAGGCTCCCAGTTCTCCATGGCCTGTCCTGCCTTTCTGGATTTTACACTTTTTTCAGATGGCCCTTTTGACCGGGGGGAAGTGAGACTTCATTGTAGTGCAGATTTCCTTTGCAAGCTTGCTTGGTTGGCCAACAAGGGTGTATGCGTTTTTTCCTGAATATATTCAGGAAAAAACGCATACGCCCTTTTTGGCCAAGTGCATCATTGTGGACGTTCTGCCTCTTTTCCTATGCTTTCAATGCAATTCCAGTCTACCTCCTGAAATCGGTTTCCTGCAATTCTGCCCCGCTTTCAAGTCCTCTTGGCAGCCTTACTTCAGTATATTTTTGGACGATAGCTGTCATTTATAACTCTGCAGGTTTGTGAATTACAGTGCCCCTGAGCTCCTTTCTTCAACTCGCTTTCTTGTGAGCTGGCCGCAACACCGCAGGATGTCTTCAGGCCCTAATCTGGTTCTGGCACGGCATGCTGAGCCTTTGGTTATTTCCTCTTCCTGGTGGGAAATGAGAGTTAAATTTGCCCGTCCAGACACCTCCAGCTAGTCTCTCATTGGTTCTCGCTATTCCTGTTCATCTTCCACAGAAATTGCAAACTGGGCCAAACAGGAGGTTAAAGGGACTGACTCTCCAAGTGGGGAGAGTGTTAGTAAAGCGTTTGGAATGTTGCACCCGAGTACCAGGGGAGGAAAACTGAGACATATTTGAACACGTCTCCCGATCACATGGTCGATAATACTCTAGGTTCCACATGCATGTTTTAGCTGAAGGAAGAATACCTTAAACCTGGGTAGTTGAAACCCGTGGAATGGGTACCATGCAATATGACTTCAAAGGGTCTTCATTTGCTCACCGAACCTCTCCAATCCTATCACTGCTGCGTTTATGCCCCTGTACACATGCTTGATTCTCTTTCGGAGACATAGCAATCCATAGGTTTTAAGATACTTACTAGTCAGGTACATTCTTAGGCGTTTAATATGGGGTGTTGGGTCCATTTCGTTGAGCAAGGAGTAGCTCTTGTCTATTCCATATTTGGCTTAAGGAACTTTATCTGTGCTCATTTCAATCTCTGGTTTTATGCAGCACCCCAACTCACCTTTCCCCTTAAGCAAGCATAAGTTGGTTTTCTAAATTTGAGACCCTGTTCTGTTTTGGAATTCAGTTCCTGTGTAGCCAAGTTTACATTCCGTGTATTACTGATATCTTATGATGTTTCTTTTTCTGTGTGACTTATTTCAGTTAGAATCATCGTACCTGAATCCACTCATTATGCTGCTCCGGGCCTGATGACATAGATTTCATTGCTGAGTGATACTGCATTGTACGTAAGTACCACAAGTTCTTTATCCATTTTTCACTTTCTGTGATATTGAACTTGTACGGTAAACGAGGTTCTTGTAAACCGAGGCGTCCCAAACTTTGGGGTAGCTGTGTCTTTTTTATTTTAATTTCCCTAAGCTATAGGACCATAAGTGGAAGTGCCCTAGGCTCTGTTGCTTTGTTTTTTAGATGTTTCAGGAAACACCATACACTTCTCCCGAGTGTCTGTTGGCAATTTACATCCCGCCCATCAGCATAACAAGGCTCCCAGTTCTCCATGGCCTGTCCTGCCTTTCTGGATTTTACACTTTTTTCAGATGGCCCTTTTGACCGGGGGGAAGTGAGACTTCATTGTAGTGCAGATTTCCTTTGCAAGCTTGCTTGGTTGGCCAACAAGGGTGTATGCGTTTTTTCCTGAATATATTCAGGAAAAAACGCATACGCCCTTTTTGGCCAAGTGCATCATTGTGGACGTTCTGCCTCTTTTCCTATGCTTTCAATGCAATTCCAGTCTACCTCCTGAAATCGGTTTCCTGCAATTCTGCCCCGCTTTCAAGTCCTCTTGGCAGCCTTACTTCAGTATATTTTTGGACGATAGCTGTCATTTATAACTCTGCAGGTTTGTGAATTACAGTGCCCCTGAGCTCCTTTCTTCAACTCGCTTTCTTGTGAGCTGGCCGCAACACCGCAGGATGTCTTCAGGCCCTAATCTGGTTCTGGCACGGCATGCTGAGCCTTTGGTTATTTCCTCTTCCTGGTGGGAAATGAGAGTTAAATTTGCCCGTCCAGACACCTCCAGCTAGTCTCTCATTGGTTCTCGCTATTCCTGTTCATCTTCCACAGAAATTGCAAACTGGGCCAAACAGGAGGTTAAAGGGACTGACTCTCCAAGTGGGGAGAGTGTTAGTAAAGCGTTTGGAATGTTGCACCCGAGTACCAGGGGAGGAAAACTGAGACATATTTGAACACGTCTCCCGATCACATGGTCGATAATACTCTAGGTTCCACATGCATGTTTTAGCTGAAGGAAGAATACCTTAAACCTGGGTAGTTGAAACCCGTGGAATGGGTACCATGCAATATGACTTCAAAGGGTCTTCATTTGCTCACCGAACCTCTCCAATCCTATCACTGCTGCGTTTATGCCCCTGTACACATGCTTGATTCTCTTTCGGAGACATAGCAATCCATAGGTTTTAAGATACTTACTAGTCAGGTACATTCTTAGGCGTTTAATATGGGGTGTTGGGTCCATTTCGTTGAGCAAGGAGTAGCTCTTGTCTATTCCATATTTGGCTTAAGGAACTTTATCTGTGCTCATTTCAATCTCTGGTTTTATGCAGCACCCCAACTCACCTTTCCCCTTAAGCAAGCATAAGTTGGTTTTCTAAATTTGAGACCCTGTTCTGTTTTGGAATTCAGTTCCTGTGTAGCCAAGTTTACATTCCGTGTATTACTGATATCTTATGATGTTTCTTTTTCTGTGTGACTTATTTCAGTTAGAATCATCGTACCTGAATCCACTCATTATGCTGCTCCGGGCCTGATGACATAGATTTCATTGCTGAGTGATACTGCATTGTACGTAAGTACCACAAGTTCTTTATCCATTTTTCACTTTCTGTGATATTGAACTTGTACGGTAAACGAGGTTCTTGTAAACCGAGGCGTCCCAAACTTTGGGGTAGCTGTGTCTTTTTTATTTTAATTTCCCTAAGCTATAGGACCATAAGTGGAAGTGCCCTAGGCTCTGTTGCTTTGTTTTTTAGATGTTTCAGGAAACACCATACACTTCTCCCGAGTGTCTGTTGGCAATTTACATCCCGCCCATCAGCATAAGAAGGCTCCCAGTTCTCCATGGCCTGTCCTGCCTTTCTGGATTTTACACTTTTTTCAGATGGCCCTTTTGACCGGGGGGAAGTGAGACTTCATTGTAGTGCAGATTTCCTTTGCAAGCTTGCTTGGTTGGCCAAAAAGGGCGTATGCGTTTTTTCCTGAATATATTCAGGAGAAAACGCATACACCCTTTTTGGCCAAGTGCATCATTGTGGACGTTCTGCCTCTTTTCCTATGCTTTCAATGCAATTCCAGTCTACCTCCTGAAATCGGTTTCCTGCAATTCTGCCCCGCTTTCAAGTCCTCTTGGCAGCCTTACTTCAGTATATTTTTGGAAGATAGCTGTCATTTATAACTCTGCAGGTTTGTGAATTACAGTGCCCCTGAGCTCCTTTCTTCAACTCGCTTTCTTTTGAGCTGGCCGCAACACCGCAGGATGGCTTAAGGCCCTAATCTGATTCCGGTACGGCACGCTGAGCCTTTGGTTATTTCCTCTTCCTGGTGGGAAATGAGAGTTAAATTTGCCCGTCCAGACACCTCCAGCTAGCCTCTCATTGGTTCTCGCTATTCCTGTTCATCTTCCGCAGAAATTGCAAAGTGGGCCAAACAGGAGGTTAAAGGGACTGACTCGCCAAGTCGGGAGAGTGTTAGTAAAGCGTCTGGAATGTTGCACCCGAGTACCAGGGTACGAAAACTGAGACATATTTGAACACGTCTCCCGATCACATGGTTGATCATACTCTAGGTTCCACATGCATGTTTTAACTGAAGGAAGAATACCTTAAACCTAGGTAGTTGAAAGCCGTGGAATGGGTACCATGCAATATGACTTCAAAGGGTCTTCATTTGCTCACCGAACCTCTCCAATCCTATCACTGCTGCGTTTATGCCCCTGTACACATGCTTGATTCTCTTTCGGAGACATAGCAATCCATAGGTTTTAAGATACTTACTAGTCAGGTACATTCTTAGGCGTTTAATATGCGGTGTTGAGTCCATTTCGTTGAGCAAGGAGTAGCTCTTGTCTATTCCATATTTGGCTTAAGGAACTTTATCTGTGCTCATTTCGATCTCTGGTTTTATGCAGCACCCCAACTCACCTTTCCCCTTAAGCAAGCATAAGTTGGTTTTCTAAATTTGAGACCCTGTTCTGTTCTGTAATTCAGTTCTTGTGTAGCCAAGTTTACATTCCGTGTATTACTGATATCTTATGATGTTTCTTTTTCTGTGTGACTTATTTCAGTTAGAATCATCATACCTGAATCCACTCATTGTGCTGCTATGGGCCTGATGACACAGATTTCATTGCTGAGTGATATTGCTTTGTAAGTAAATACCACAACTTCTTTATCCATTTTTCACTTTCTGCGATGTTGAACTTGTACTGTAAACGAGGTTCTTGTAAACAGAGGCGTCCCAAACTTTGGGGTGGCTGTGTCTTTTTGATTTTAATTTCCCTAAGCTATAGGACCATAAGTGGAAGTGCCCTAGGCTCTGTTGCTTTGTTTTTTAGATGTTTCAGGAAACACCATACACTTCTCCCGAGTGTCTGTTGGCAATTTACATCCCGCCCATCAGCATAACAAGGCTTCCAGTTCTCCATGGCCTGTCCTGCCTTTCTGGATTTTACACTTTTTTCAGATGGCCCTTTTGACCGGGGGGAAGTGAGACTTCATTGTAGTGCAGATTTCCTTTGCAAGCTTGCTTGGTTGGCCAAAAAGGGCGTATGCGTTTTTTCCTGAATATATTCAGGAAAAAACGCATACGCCCTTTTTGGCCAAGTGCATCATTGTGGACGTTCTGCCTCTTTTCCTATGCTTTCAATGCAATTCCAGTCTACCTCCTGAAATCGGTTTCCTGCAATTCTGCCCCGCTTTCAAGTCCTCTTGGCAGCCTTACTTCAGTATATTTTTGGACGATAGCTGTCATTTATAACTCTGCAGGTTTGTGAATTACAGTGCCCCTGAGCTCCTTTCTTCAACTCGCTTTCTTGTGACCTGGCCTCAACACCGCAGGATGGCTTCAGGCCCTAATCTGGTTCTGGCATGGCACGCTGAGCCTTTGGTTATTTCCTCTTCCTGGTGGGAAATGAGAGTTAAATTTGCCCGTCCAGACACCTCCAGCTAGTCTCTCATTGGTTCTCGCTATTCCTGTTCATCTTCCACAGAAATTGCAAACTGGGCCAAACAGGAGGTTAAAGGTGCCGACTCTCCAAGTCAGGAGAGTGTTAGTAAAGCGTCTGGAATGTTGCACCCGAGTACCAGGGTACGAAAACTGAGACATATTTGAACACGTCTCCCGATCACATGGTTGATCATACTCTAGGTTCCACATGCATGTTTTAGATGAAGGAAGAATACTTTAAACCTAGGTAGTTGAAACCTGTGGAATGGGTACCATGCAATATGACTTCAAAGGGTCTTCATTTGCTCACCGAACCTCTCCAATCCTATCACTGCTGCGTTTATGCCCCTGTACACATGCTTGATTCTCTTTCACAGACATAGCAATCCATAGGTTTTAAGATACTTACTAGTCAGGTACATTCTTAGGCATTTAATATGGCGTTTTGAGTCCATTTCTTTGAGCAAGGAGTAGCTCTTGTCTATTCCATATTTGGCTTAAGGAACTTTATCTGTGCTCATTTCGATCTCTGGTTTTATGCAGCACCCCAACTCACCTTTCCCCTTAAGCAAGCATAAGTTGGTTTTCTAAATTTGAGACCCTGTTCTGTTTTGGAATTCAGTTCCTGTGTAGCCAAGTTTACATTCCGTGTATCAGTGATATCTTATGATGTTTCTTTTTCTGTGTGACTTATTTCAGTTAGAATCATTGTACCTGAATCCACTCATTATGCTGCTATGGGCCTGATGACATTGATTTCATTGCTGAGTGATACTGCATTGTACGTAAGTACCACAAGTTCTTTATCCATTTTTCACTTTCTGTGATATTGAACTTGTACGGTAAACGAGGTTCTTGTAAACCGAGGCGTCCCAAACTTTGGGGTGGCTGTGTCTTTTTGATTTTAATTTCCCTAAGCTATAGGACCATAAGTGGAAGTGCCCTAGGCTCTGTTGCTTTGTTTTTTAGATGTTTCAGGAAACACCATACACTTCTCCCGAGTGTCTGTTGGCAATTTACATCCCGCCCATCAGCATAACAAGGCTCCCAGTTCTCCATGGCCTGTCCTGCCTTTCTGGATTTTACACTTTTTTCAGATGGCCCTTTTGACCGGGGGGAAGTGAGACTTCATTGTAGTGCAGATTTCCTTTGCAAGCTTGCTTGGTTGGCCAACAAGGGTGTATGCGTTTTTTCCTGAATATATTCAGGAAAAAACGCATACGCCCTTTTTGGCCAAGTGCATCATTGTGGACGTTCTGCCTCTTTTCCTATGCTTTCAATGCAATTCCAGTCTACCTCCTGAAATCGGTTTCCTGCAATTCTGCCCCGCTTTCAAGTCCTCTTGGCAGCCTTACTTCAGTATATTTTTGGACGATAGCTGTCATTTATAACTCTGCAGGTTTGTGAATTACAGTGCCCCTGAGCTCCTTTCTTCAACTCGCTTTCTTGTGAGCTGGCCGCAACACCGCAGGATGTCTTCAGGCCCTAATCTGTTTCTGGCACGGCATGCTGAGCCTTTGGTTATTTCCTCTTCCTGGTGGGAAATGAGAGTTAAATTTGCCCGTCCAGACACCTCCAGCTAGTCTCTCATTGGTTCTCGCTATTCCTGTTCATCTTCCACAGAAATTGCAAACTGGGCCAAACAGGAGGTTAAAGGGACTGACTCTCCAAGTGGGGAGAGTGTTAGTAAAGCGTTTGGAATGTTGCACCCGAGTACCAGGGGAGGAAAACTGAGACATATTTGAACACGTCTCCCGATCACATGGTCGATCATACTCTAGGTTCCACATGCATGTTTTAGCTGAAGGAAGAATACCTTAAACCTGGGTAGTTGAAACCCGTGGAATGGGTACCATGCAATATGACTTCAAAGGGTCTTCATTTGCTCACCGAACCTCTCCAATCCTATCACTGCTGCGTTTATGCCCCTGTACACATGCTTGATTCTCTTTCGGAGACATAGCAATCCATAGGTTTTAAGATACTTACTAGTCAGGTACATTCTTAGGCGTTTAATATGCGGTGTTGAGTCCATTTCGTTGAGCAAGGAGTAGCTCTTGTCTATTCCATATTTGGCTTAAGGAACTTTATCTGTGCTCATTTCAATCTCTGGTTTTATGCAGCACCCCAACTCACCTTTACCCTTAAGGAAGCATAAGTTGGTTTTCTAAATTTGAGACCCTGTTCTGTTCTGTAATTCAGTTCCTGTGTAGCCAAGTTTACATTCCGTGTATTACTGATATCTTATGATGTTTCTTTTTCTGTGTGACTTATTTCAGTTAGAATCATCATACCTGAATCCACTCATTGTGCTGCTAAGGGCCTGATGACACAGATTTCATTGCTGAGTGATATTGCTTTGTAAGTAAATACCACAACTTCTTTCTCCATTTTTCACTTTCTGCGATGTTGAACTTGTACTGTAAACGAGATTCTTGTAAACAGAGCCGTTCCAATCTTTGGGGTGGCTGTGTCTTTTTGATTTTAATTTCCCTAAGCTATAGGACCATAAGTGGAAGTGCCCTAGGCTCTGTTGCTTTGTTTTTTAGATGTTTCAGGAAACACCATACACTTCTCCCAAGTGATTGTTGGCAATTTACATCCTGCCCATCAGCATAACAAGGTTCCAAGTTCTCCATGGCCTGTCCTGCCTTTCTGGATTTTACACTTTTTTCAGATGGCCCTTTTGACCGGGGGGAAGTGAGACTTCATTGTAGTACAGATTTCCTTTGCAAGCTTGCTTGGTTGGCCAAAAAGGGCGTATGCGTTTTTTCCTGAATATATTCAGGAAAAAACGCATACGCCCTTTTTGGCCAAGTGCATCATTGTGGACGTTCTGCCTCTTTTCCTATGCTTTCAATGCAATTCCAGTCTACCTCCTGAAATCGGTTTCCTGCAATTCTGCCCCGCTTTCAAGTCCTCTTGGCAGCCTTACTTCAGTATATTTTTGGACGATAGCTGTCATTTATAACTCTGCAGGTTTGTGAATTACAGTGCCCCTGAGCTCCTTTCTTCAACTCGCTTTCTTGTGACCTGGCCGCAACACCGCAGCATGGCTTCAGGCCCTAATCTGGTTCTGGCACGGCATGCTGAGCCTTTGGTTATTTCCTCTTCCTGGTGGGAAATGAGAGTTAAATTTGCCCGTCCAGACACCTCCAGGTAGTCTCTCATTGGTTCTCGCTATTCCTGTTCATCTTCCGCAGAAATTGCAAACTGGGCCAAACAGGAGGTTAAAGGGACTGACACTCCAAGTCGGGAGAGTTTTAGTAAAGAGTCTGGAATGTTGCACCCGAGTACCAGGGTACGAAAACTGAGACATATTTGAACACGTCTCCCAATCAAATGGTTGATCATACTCTAGGTTCCACATGCATGTTTTAGCTGAAGGAAGAATACCTTAAACCTGGGTAGTTGAAACCCGTGGAAAGGGTACCATGCAAAATGACTTCAAAGTGTCTTCATTTGCTCACCAAACCTCTCCAATCCTATCACTGCTGTGTTTATGCCCCTGTACACATGCTTGATTCTCTTTCGGAGACATAGCAATCCATAGGTTTTAAGATACTTACTAGTCAGGTACATTCTTAGGCGTTTAATATGGGGTGTTGGGTCCATTTCGTTGAGCAAGGAGTAGCTCTTGTCTATTCCATATTTGGCTTAAGGAACTTTATCTGTGCTCATTTCAATCTCTGGTTTTATGCAGCACCCCAACTCACCTTTCCCCTTAAGCAAGCATAAGTTGGTTTTCTAAATTTGAGACCCTGTTCTGTTTTGGAATTCAGTTCCTGTGTAGCCAAGTTTACATTCCGTGTATTACTGATATCTTATGATGTTTCTTTTTCTGTGTGACTTATTTCAGTTAGAATCATCGTACCTGAATCCACTCATTATGCTGCTCCGGGCCTGATGACATAGATTTCATTGCTGAGTGATACTGCATTGTACGTAAGTACCACAAGTTCTTTATCCATTTTTCACTTTCTGTGATATTGAACTTGTACGGTAAACGAGGTTCTTGTAAACCGAGGCGTCCCAAACTTTGGGGTGGCTGTGTCTTTTTTATTTTAATTTCCCTAAGCTATAGGACCATAAGTGGAAGTGCCCTAGGCTCTGTTGCTTTGTTTTTTAGATGTTTCAGGAAACACCATACACTTCTCCCGAGTGTCTGTTGGCAATTTACATCCCGCCCATCAGCATAAGAAGGCTCCCAGTTCTCCATGGCCTGTCCTGCCTTTCTGGATTTTACACTTTTTTCAGATGGCCCTTTTGACCGGGGGGAAGTGAGACTTCATTGTAGTGCAGATTTCCTTTGCAAGCTTGCTTGGTTGGCCAAAAAGGGCGTATGCGTTTTTTCCTGAATATATTCAGGAGAAAACACATACACCCTTTTGGCCAAGTGCATCATTGTGGACGTTCTGCCTCTTTTCCTATGCTTTCAATGCAATTCCAGTCTACCTCCTGAAATCGGTTTCCTGCAATTCTGCCCCGCTTTCAAGTCCTCTTGGCAGCCTTACTTCAGTATATTTTTGGACGATAGCTGTCATTTATAACTCTGCAGGTTTGTGAATTACAGTGCCCCTGAGCTCCTTTCTTCAACTCGCTTTCTTTTGAGCTGGCCGCAACACCGCAGGATGGCTTAAGGCCCTAATCTGATTCCGGTACGGCACGCTGAGCCTTTGGTTATTTCCTCTTCCTGGTGGGAAATGAGAGTTAAATTTGCCCGTCCAGACACCTCCAGCTAGCCTCTCATTGGTTCTCGCTATTCCTGTTCATCTTCCGCAGAAATTGCAAAGTGGGCCAAACAGGAGGTTAAAGGGACTGACTCGCCAAGTCGGGAGAGTGTTAGTAAAGCATCTGGAATGTTGCACCCGAGTACCAGGGTACGAAAACTGAGACATATTTGAACACGTCTCCCGATCACATGGTTGATCATACTCTAGGTTCCACATGCATGTTTTAACTGAAGGAAGAATACCATAAACCTAGGTAGTTGAAAGCCGTGGAATGGGTACCATGCAATATGACTTCAAAGGGTCTTCATTTGCTCACCGAACCTCTCCAATCCTATCACTGCTGCGTTTATGCCCCTGTACACATGCTTGATTCTCTTTCGGAGACATAGCAATCCATAGGTTTTAAGATACTTACTAGTCAGGTACATTCTTAGGCGTTTAATATGCGGTGTTGAGTCCATTACGTTGAGCAAGGAGTAGCTCTTGTCTATTCCATATTTGGCTTAAGGAACTTTACCTGTGCTCATTTCGATATCTGGTTTTATGCAGCACCCCAACTCACCTTTCCCCTTAAGCAAGCATAAGTTGTTTTTCTAAATTTGAGACCCTGTTCTCTTCTGTAATTCAGTTCTTGTGTAGCCAAGTTTACATTCCGTGTATTACTGATATCTTATGATGTTTCTTTTTCTGTGTGACTTATTTCATTTAGAGTCATCATACCTGAATCCACTCATTGTGCTGCTAAGGGCCTGATGACATAGATTTCATTGCAGAGTGATATTGCTTTGTAAGTAAATACCACATCTTCTTTATCCATTTTTCACTTTCTGCGATGTTGAACTTGTACTGTAAACGAGGTTCTTGTAAACAGAGCCGTTCCAAACTTTGGGGTGGCTGTGTCTTTTTGATTTTAATTTCCCTAAGCTATAGGACCATAAGTGGAAGTGCCCTAGGCTCTGTTGCTTTGTTTTTTAGATGTTTCAGGAAACACCATACACTTCTCCCGAGTGTCTGTTGGCAATTTACATCCCGCCCATCAGCATAACAAGGCTCCCAGTTCTCCATGGCCTGTCCTGCCTTTCTGGATTTTACACTTTTTTCAGATGGCCCTTTTGACCGGGGGGAAGTGAGACTTCATTGTAGTGCAGATTTCCTTTGCAAGCTTGCTTGGTTGGCCAAAAAGGGCGTATGCGTTTTTTCCTGAATATATTCAGGAAAAAACGCATACGCCCTTTTTGGCCAAGTGCATCATTGTGGACGTTCTGCCTCTTTTCCTATGCTTTCAATGCAATTCCAGTCTACCTCCTGAAATCGGTTTCCTGCAATTCTGCCCCGCTTTCAAGTCCTCTTGGCAGCCTTACTTCAGTATATTTTTGGACGATAGCTGTCATTTATAACTCTGCAGGTTTGTGAATTACAGTGCCCCTGAGCTCCTTTCCTCAACTCGCTTTCTTTTGAGCTGGCCGCAACACCGCAGGATGGCTTCAGGCCCTAATCTGGTTCTGGCACGGTACGCTGAGCCTTTGGTTATTTCGTCTTCCTGGTGGGAAATGAGAGTTAAATTTGCCCGTCCAGACACGTCCAGCTAGTCTCTCATTGGTTCTCGCTATTCCTGTTCATCTTCCGCAGAAATTGCAAACTGGGCTAAACAGGAGGTTAAAGGCGCTGACTCTCCAAGTGGGGAGAGTGTTAGTAAAGCATCTGGAATGTTGCACCCGAGTACCAGGGGAGGAAAACTGAGACATATTTGAACACGTCTCCCGTTCACATGGTTGATCATACTCTGGGTTCCACATGCATGTTTTAGCTGAAGGAAGAATACCTTAAACCTGGAGAGTTGAGACCCGTGTAATGGGTACCATGCAATATGACTTCAAAGGGTCTTCATTTGCTCACCGAACCTCTCCAATCCTATCACTGCTGCGTTTATGCCCCTGTACACATGCTTGATTCTCTTTTGGAGACATAGCAATCCATAGGTTTTAAGATACTTAGTAGTCAGGTACATTCTTAGGCGTTTAATATGGGGTGTTGGGTCCATTTCGTTGAGCAAGGAGTAGCTCTTGTCTATTCCATATTTGGCTTAAGGAACTTTATCTGTGCTCATTTCAATCTCTGGTTTTATGCAGCACCCCAACTCACCTTTCCCCTTAAGCAAGCATAAGTTGGTTTTCTAAATTTGAGACCCTGTTCTGTTTTGGAATTCAGTTCCTGTGTAGCCAAGTTTACATTCCGTGTATTACTGATATCTTATGATGTTTCTTTTTCTGTGTGACTTATTTCAGTTAGAATCATCGTACCTGAATCCACTCATTATGCTGCTCCGGGCCTGATGACATAGATTTCATTGCTGAGTGATACTGCATTGTACGTAAGTACCACAAGTTCTTTATCCATTTTTCACTTTCTGTGATATTGAACTTGTACGGTAAACGAGGTTCTTGTAAACCGAGGTGTCCCAAACTTTGGGGTAGCTGTGTCTTTTTTATTTTAATTTCCCTAAGCTATAGGACCATAAGTGGAAGTGCCCTAGGCTCTGTTGCTTTGTTTTTTAGATGTTTCAGGAAACACCATACACTTCTCCCGAGTGTCTGTTGGCAATTTACATCCCGCCCATCAGCATAAGAAGGCTCCCAGTTCTCCATGGCCTGTCCTGCCTTTCTGGATTTTACACTTTTTTCAGATGGCCCTTTTGACCGGGGGGAAGTGAGACTTCATTGTAGTGCAGATTTCCTTTGCAAGCTTGCTTGGTTGGCCAAAAAGGGCGTATGCGTTTTTTCCTGAATATATTCAGGAGAAAACACATACACCCTTTTGGCCAAGTGCATCATTGTGGACGTTCTGCCTCTTTTCCTATGCTTTCAATGCAATTCCAGTCTACCTCCTGAAATCGGTTTCCTGCAATTCTGCCCCGCTTTCAAGTCCTCTTGGCAGCCTTACTTCAGTATATTTTTGGACGATAGCTGTCATTTATAACTCTGCAGGTTTGTGAATTACAGTGCCCCTGAGCTCCTTTCTTCAACTCGCTTTCTTTTGAGCTGGCCGCAACACCGCAGGATGGCTTAAGGCCCTAATCTGATTCCGGTACGGCACGCTGAGCCTTTGGTTATTTCCTCTTCCTGGTGGGAAATGAGAGTTAAATTTGCCCGTCCAGACACCTCCAGCTAGCCTCTCATTGGTTCTCGCTATTCCTGTTCATCTTCCGCAGAAATTGCAAAGTGGGCCAAACAGGAGGTTAAAGGGACTGACTCGCCAAGTCGGGAGAGTGTTAGTAAAGCATCTGGAATGTTGCACCCGAGTACCAGGGTACGAAAACTGAGACATATTTGAACACGTCTCCCGATCACATGGTTGATCATACTCTAGGTTCCACATGCATGTTTTAACTGAAGGAAGAATACCATAAACCTAGGTAGTTGAAAGCCGTGGAATGGGTACCATGCAATATGACTTCAAAGGGTCTTCATTTGCTCACCGAACCTCTCCAATCCTATCACTGCTGCGTTTATGCCCCTGTACACATGCTTGATTCTCTTTCGGAGACATAGCAATCCATAGGTTTTAAGATACTTACTAGTCAGGTACATTCTTAGGCGTTTAATATGCGGTGTTGAGTCCATTACGTTGAGCAAGGAGTAGCTCTTGTCTATTCCATATTTGGCTTAAGGAACTTTACCTGTGCTCATTTCGATATCTGGTTTTATGCAGCACCCCAACTCACCTTTCCCCTTAAGCAAGCATAAGTTGTTTTTCTAAATTTGAGACCCTGTTCTCTTCTGTAATTCAGTTCTTGTGTAGCCAAGTTTACATTCCGTGTATTACTGATATCTTATGATGTTTCTTTTTCTGTGTGACTTATTTCATTTAGAGTCATCATACCTGAATCCACTCATTGTGCTGCTAAGGGCCTGATGACATAGATTTCATTGCAGAGTGATATTGCTTTGTAAGTAAATACCACATCTTCTTTATCCATTTTTCACTTTCTGCGATGTTGAACTTGTACTGTAAACGAGGTTCTTGTAAACAGAGCCGTTCCAAACTTTGGGGTGGCTGTGTCTTTTTGATTTTAATTTCCCTAAGCTATAGGACCATAAGTGGAAGTGCCCTAGGCTCTGTTGCTTTGTTTTTTAGATGTTTCAGGAAACACCATACACTTCTCCCGAGTGTCTGTTGGCAATTTACATCCCGCCCATCAGCATAACAAGGCTCCCAGTTCTCCATGGCCTGTCCTGCCTTTCTGGATTTTACACTTTTTTCAGATGGCCCTTTTGACCGGGGGGAAGTGAGACTTCATTGTAGTGCAGATTTCCTTTGCAAGCTTGCTTGGTTGGCCAAAAAGGGCGTATGCGTTTTTTCCTGAATATATTCAGGAAAAAACGCATACGCCCTTTTTGGCCAAGTGCATCATTGTGGACGTTCTGCCTCTTTTCCTATGCTTTCAATGCAATTCCAGTCTACCTCCTGAAATCGGTTTCCTGCAATTCTGCCCCGCTTTCAAGTCCTCTTGGCAGCCTTACTTCAGTATATTTTTGGACGATAGCTGTCATTTATAACTCTGCAGGTTTGTGAATTACAGTGCCCCTGAGCTCCTTTCCTCAACTCGCTTTCTTTTGAGCTGGCCGCAACACCGCAGGATGGCTTCAGGCCCTAATCTGGTTCTGGCACGGTACGCTGAGCCTTTGGTTATTTCGTCTTCCTGGTGGGAAATGAGAGTTAAATTTGCCCGTCCAGACACGTCCAGCTAGTCTCTCATTGGTTCTCGCTATTCCTGTTCATCTTCCGCAGAAATTGCAAACTGGGCTAAACAGGAGGTTAAAGGCGCTGACTCTCCAAGTGGGGAGAGTGTTAGTAAAGCATCTGGAATGTTGCACCCGAGTACCAGGGGAGGAAAACTGAGACATATTTGAACACGTCTCCCGTTCACATGGTTGATCATACTCTGGGTTCCACATGCATGTTTTAGCTGAAGGAAGAATACCTTAAACCTGGAGAGTTGAGACCCGTGTAATGGGTACCATGCAATATGACTTCAAAGGGTCTTCATTTGCTCACCGAACCTCTCCAATCCTATCACTGCTGCGTTTATGCCCCTGTACACATGCTTGATTCTCTTTTGGAGACATAGCAATCCATAGGTTTTAAGATACTTAGTAGTCAGGTACATTCTTAGGCGTTTAATATGGGGTGTTGAGTCCATTTCGTTGAGCAAGGAGTAGCTCTTGTCTATTCCATATTTGGCTTAAGGAACTTTATCTGTGCTCATTTCAATCTCTGGTTTTATGCAGCACCCCAACTCATCTTTCCCCTTAAGCAAGCATAAGTTGGTTTTCTAAATTTGAGACCCTGTTCTGTTTTGGAATTCAGTTCCTGTGTAGCCAAGTTTACATTCCGTGTATTAGTGATATCTTATGATGTTTCTTTTTCTGTGTGACTTATTTCAGTTAGAATCATCGTACCTGAATCCACTCATTATGCTGCTACGGGCCTGATGACATAGATTTCATTGCTGAGTGATACTGCATTGTACGTAAGTACCACAAGTTCTTTATCCATTTTTCACTTTTGTGATATTGAACTTGTACGGTAAACGAGGTTCTTGTAAACAGTGGCGTCCCAAACTTTGGGGTGGCTGTGTCTTTTTTATTTTAATTTCCCTAAGCTATAGGACCATAAGTGGAAGTGCCCTAGGCTTTGTTGCTTTGTTTTTTCGATGTTTCAGGAAACACCATACACTTCTCCCGAGTGTCTGTTGGCAATTTACATCCCGCCCATCAGCATAACAAGGCTCCCAGTTCTCCATGGCCTGTCCTGCCTTTCTGGATTTTACACTTTTTTCAGATGGCCCTTTTGACCGGTGGCAAGTGAGACTTCATTGTAGTGCAGATTTCCTTTGCAAGTTTGCTTGGTTGGCCAAAAAGTGCGTATGCGTTTTTTCCTGAATGTATTCAGGAAAAAACGCATACGCCCTTTTTGGCCAAGTGCATCATTGTGGACGTTCTGCCTCTTTTCCTATGCTTTCAATGCAATTCCAGTCTACCTTCTGAAATCGGTTTCCTGCAATTCTGCCCCGCTTTCAAGTCCTCTTGGCAGCCATACTTCAGTATATTTTTGGACGATAGCTGTCATTTATAACTCTGCAGGTTTGTGAATTACAGTGCCCCTGAGCTCCTTTCTTCAACTCGCTTTCTTGTGAGCTGGCCGCAACACCGCAGGATGGCTTCAGGCCCTAATCTGGTTCCGGCACGGCACGCTGAGCCTTTGGTTATTTCCTCTTCCTGGTGGGAAATGAGAGTTAAATTTGCCCGTCCAGACACCTCTAGCTAGTCTCTCATTGGTTCTGCCTATTCCTGTTCATCTTCCGCAGAAATTGCAAACTGGGCCAAACAGGAGGTTAAAGACGCTGACTCTCCATGTGGGGAGAGTGTTAGTAAAGCATCTGGAATGTTGCACCCGAGTACCAGGGTACAAAAATTGAGACATATTTGAACACGTCTCCCGATCACATGTTTGATCATACTCTATGTTCCACATGCATGTTTTAGCTGAAGGAAGAATACCTTAAAACTGGAGAGTTGAGACCCGTGTAATGGGTACCATGCAATATGACTTCAAAGGGTCTTCATTTGCTCACCGAACCTCTCCAATCCTGTCACTGCTGCGCTTATGCCCCTGTACACACGCTTGATTCTCTTTTGGAGACATAGCAATCCATAGGTTTTAAGATACTTAGTAGTCAGGTACATTCTTAGGCGTTTAATATGCGGTGTTGAGTCCATTTCGTTGAGCAAGGAGTAGCTCTTGTCTATTCCATATTTGGCTTAAGGAACTTTATCTGTGCTCATTTCGATCTCTGGTTTTATGCAGCACCCCAACTCACCTTTCCCCTTAAGCAAGCATAAGTTGGTTTTCTAAATTTGAGACCCTGTTCTGTTTTGGAATTCAGTTCCTGTGTAGCCAAGTTTACATTCCGTGTATTACTGATATCTTATGATGTTTCTTTTTCTGTGTGACTTATTTCAGTTAGAATCATCGTACCTGAATCCACTCATTGTGCTGCTAAGGGCCTGATGACATAGATTTCATTGCTGAGTGATATTGCTTTGTAAGTAAATACCACAACTTCTTTATCCATTTTTCACTTTCTGCGATGTTGAACTTGTACTGTAAACGAGGTTCTTGTAAACAGAGGCGTCCCAAACATTGGGGTGGCTGTGTCTTTTTGATTTTAATTTCCCTAAGCTATAGGACCATAAGTGGAAGTGCCCTAGGCTCTGTTGCTTTGTTTTTTAGATGTTTCAGGAAACACCATACACTTCTCCCGAGTGTCTGTTGGCAATTTACATCCCGCCCATCAGCATAACAAGGCTCCCAGTTCTCCATGGCCTGTCCTGCCTTTCTGGATTTTACACTTTTTTCAGATGGCCCTTTTGACCGGGGGGAAGTGAGACTTCATTGTAGTGCAGATTTCCTTTGCAAGCTTGCTTGGTTGGCCAAAAAGGGCGTATGCGTTTTTTCCTGAATATATTCAGGAAAAAACGCATACGCCCTTTTTGGCCAAGTGCATCATTGTGGACGTTCTGCCTCTTTTCCTATGCTTTCAATGCAATTCCAGTCTACCTCCTGAAATCGGTTTCCTGCAATTCTGCCCCGCTTTCAAGTCCTCTTGGCAGCCTTACTTCAGTATATTTTTGGACGATAGCTGTCATTTATAACTCTGCAGGTTTGTGAATTACAGTGCCCCTGAGCTCCTTTCCTCAACTCGCTTTCTTGTGAGCTGGCCGCAACACCGCATGATGGCTTCAGGCCCTAATCTGGTTCCGGCACGGCACGCTGAGCCTTTGGTTATTTCGTCTTCCTGGTGGGAAATGAGAGTTAAATTTGCCCGTCCAGACACGTCCAGCTAGTCTCTCATTGGTTCTCGCTATTCCTGTTCATCTTCCGCAGAAATTGCAAACTGGGCTAAACAGGAGGTTAAAGGCGCTGACTCTCCAAGTGGGGAGAGTGTTAGTAAACTGTGTGGAATGTTGCACCCGAGTACCAGGGGAGGAAGACTGAGACATATTTGAACACGTCTCCGGTTCACACGGTTGATCATACTCTGGGTTCCACATGCATGTTTTAGCTGAAGGAAGAATACCTTAAACCTGCAGAGTTGAGACCCGTGGAATGGGTACCATGCAATATGACTTCAAAGGGTCTTCATTTGCTCACCGAACCTCTCCAATCCTATCACTGCTGTGTTTATGCCCCTGTACACACGCTTGATTCTCTTTTGGAGACATAGCAATCCATAGGTTTTAAGATACTTACAAGTCAGGTACATTCTTAAGCGTTTAATATGGGGTGTTGAGTCCATTTCGTTGAGCAAGGAGTAGCTCTTGTCTATTCCATATTTGGCTTAAGGAACTTTATCTGTGCTCATTTGAATCTCTGGTTTTATGCAGCACCCCAACTCACCTTTCCCCTTAAGCAAGCATAAGTTGGTTTTCTAAATTTGAGACCCTGTTCTGTTCTGTAATTCAGTTCCTGTGTAGCCAAGTTTACATTCCGTGTATTACTGATATCTTATGATGTTTCTTTTTCTGTGTGACTTATTTCAGTTAGAATCATCATACCTGAATCCACTCATTGTGCTGCTAAGGGCGTGATGACATAGATTTCATTGCTGAGTGATATTGCTTTGTAAGTAAATACCACAACTTCTTTATCCGTTTTTCACTTTCTGCGATGTTGAACTTGTACTGTAAATGAGGTTCTTGTAAACAGAGCCGTTCCAAACTTTGGGGTGGCTGTGTCTTTTTGATTTTAATTTCCCTAAGCTATAGGACCATAAGTGGAAGTGCCCTAGGCTCTGTTGCTTTGTTTTTTAGATGTTTCAGGAAACACCATACACTTCTCCTGAGTGTCTGTTGGCAATTTACATCCCGCCCATCAGCATAACAAGGCTCCCAGTTCTCCATGGCCTGTCCTGCCTTTCTGGATTTTACACTTTTTTCAGATGGCCCTTTTGACCAGGGGGAAGTGAGACTTCATTGTAGTGCAGATTTCCTTTGCAAGTTTGCTTGGTTGGCCAAAAAGGGCGTATGCGTTTTTTCCTGAATATATTCAGGAAAAAACGCATACGCCCTTTTTGGCCAAGTGCATCATTGTGGACGTTCTGCCTCTTTTCCTATGCTTTCAATGCAATTCCAGTCTACCTCCTGAAATCGGTTTCCTGCAATTCTGCCCCGCTTTCAAGTCCTCTTGGCAGCCATACTTCAGTATATTTTTGGATGATATCTGTCATTTATAACTCTGCAGGTTTGTGAATTACAGTGCCCCTGAGCTCCTTTCTTCAACTCGCTTTCTTGTGAGCTGGCCGCAACACCGCAGGATGGCTTCAGGCCCTAATCTGGTTCCGGCACGGCACGCTGAGCCTTTGTTTATTTCCTCTTCCTGGTGGGAAATGAGAGTTAAATTTGCCCGTCCAGACACCTCCGGCTAGTCTCTCATTGGTTCTCGCTATTCCTGTTCATCTACCGCAGAAATTGCAAACTGGGCCAAACAGGAGGTTAAAGGCGCTGACTCTCCAAGTGGGGAGAGTGTTAGTAAAGCGTCTGGAATGTTGCACCCGAGTACCAGGGGAGGAAAACTGAGGCATATTTGAACACGTCTCCCGTTCACACGGTTGATCATACTCTAGGTTCCACATGCATGTTTTAGCTGAAGGAAGAATACCTTAAACCTGGAGAGTTGAGACCCGTGTAATGGGTACCATGCAATATGACTTCAAAGGGTCTTCATTTGCTCACCGAACCTCTCCAATCCTATCACTGCTGCGTTTATGCCCCTGTACACATGCTTGATTCTCTTTTGGAGACATAGCAATCCATAGGTTTTAAGATACTTACTAGTCAGGTACATTCTTAGGCGTTTAATATGGGGTGTTGAGTCCATTTCGTTGAGCAAGGAGTAGCTCTTGTCTATTCCATATTTGGCTTAAGGAACTTTGTCTGTGCTCATTTCAATCTCTGGTTTTATGCAGCACCCCAACTCATCTTTCCCCTTAAGCAAGCATAAGTTGGTTTTCTAAATTTGAGACCCTGTTCTGTTTTGGAATACAGTTCCTGTGTAGCCAAGTTTACATTCCGTGTATTACTGATATCTTATGATGTTTCTTTTTCTGTGTGACTTATTTCAGTTAGAATCATCGTACCTGAATCCACTCATTATGCTGCTACGGGCCTGATGACATAGATTTCATTGCTGAGTGATACTGCATTGTACGTAAGTACCACAAGTTCTTTATCCATTTTTCACTTTCTGTGATATTGAACTTGTACGGTAAACGAGGTTCTTGTAAACAGAGGCGTCCCAAACTTTGGGGTGGCTGTGTCTTTTTGATTTTAATTTCCCTAAGCTATAGGACCATAAGTGGAAGTGCCCTAGGCTTTGTTGCTTTGTTTTTTCGATGTTTCAGGAAACACCATACACTTCTCCCGAGTGTCTGTTGGCAATTTACATCCCGCCCATCAGCATAACAAGGCTCCCAGTTCTCCATGGCCTGTCCTGCCTTTCTGGATTTTACACTTTTTTCAGATGGCCCTTTTGACCGGGGGCAAGTGAGACTTCATTGTAGTGCAGATTTCCTTTGCAAGTTTGCTTGGTTGGCCAAAAAGGGCGTATGCGTTTTTTCCTGAATATATTCAGGAAAAAACGCATACGCCCTTTTTGGCCAAGTGCATCATTGTGGACGTTCTGCCTCTTTTCCTATGCTTTCAATGCAATTCCAGTCTACCTCCTGAAATCGGTTTCCTGCAATTCTGCCCCTCTTTCAAGTCCTCTTGGCAGCCATACTTCAGTATATTTTTGGACGATAGCTGTCATTTATAACTCTGCAGGTTTGTGAATTACAGTGCCCCTGAGCTCCTTTCTTCAACTCGCTTTCTTGTGACCTGGCCGCAACACCGCAGGATGGCTTCAGGCCCTAATCTGGTTCCGGCACGGCACACTGAGCCTTTGGTTATTTCCTCTTCCTGGTGGGAAATGAGAGTTAAATTTGCCCGTCCAGACACCTCTAGCTAGTCTCTCATTGGTTCTGCCTATTCCTGTTCATCTTCCGCAGAAATTGCAAACTGGGCCAAACAGGAGGTTAAAGACGCTGACTCTCCATGTGGGGAGAGTGTTAGTAAAGCATCTGGAATGTTGCACCCGAGTACCAGGGTACAAAAACTGAGACATATTTGAACACGTCTCCCGATCACATGTTTGATCATACTCTATGTTCCACATGCATGTTTTAGCTGAAGGAAGAATACCTTAAACCTGGAGAGTTGAGACCCTTGTAATGGGTACCATGCAATATGACTTCAAAGGGTCTTCATTTGCTCACCGAACCTCTCCAATCCTGTCACTGCTGCGTTTATGCCCCTGTACACACGCTTGATTCTCTTTTGGAGACATAGCAATCCATAGGTTTTAAGATACTTACTAGTCAGGTACATTCTTAGGCGTTTAATATGGGGTGTTGAGTCCATTTCGTTGAGCAAGGAGTAGCTCTTGTCTATTCCATATTTGGCTTAAGGAACTTTATCTGTGCTCATTTCGATCTCTGGTTTTATGCAGCACCCCAACTCACCTTTCCCCTTAAGCAAGCATAAGTTGGTTTTCTAAATTTGAGACCCTGTTCTGTTCTGTAATTCAGTTCCTGTGTAGCCAAGTTTACATTCCGTGTATTACTGATATCTTATGATGTTTCTTTTTCTGTGTGACTTATTTCAGTTAGAATCATCGTACCTGAATCCACTCATTGTGCTGCTAAGGGCCTTATGACATAGATTTCATTGCTGAGTGATATTGCTTTGTAAGTAAATACCACAACTTCTTTATTCATTTTTCACATTCTGCGAGGTTGAACTTGTACTGTAAACGAGGTTCTTGTAAACAGAGGTTCCCAAACTTTGGGGTGGCTGTGTCTTTTTGATTTTAATTTCCCTAAGCTATAGGACCATAAGTGGAAGTGCCCTAGGCTTTGTTGCTTTGTTTTTTTGATGTTTCAGGAAACACCATACACTTCTCCCGAGTGTCTGTTGGCAATTTACATCCCGCCCATCAGCATAACAAGGCTCCCAGTTCTCCATGGCCTGTCCTGCCTTTCTGGATTTTACACTTTTTTCAGATGGCCCTTTTGACCGGGGGGAAGTGAGACTTCATTGTAGTGCAGATTTCCTTTGCAAGCTTGCTTGGTTGGCCAAAAAGGGCGTATGCGTTTTTTCCTGAATATATTCAGGAAAAAACGCATACGCCCTTTTTGGCCAAGTGCGTCATTGTGGACGTTCTGCCTCTTTTCCTATGCTTTCAATGCAATTCCAGTCTACCTCCTGAAATCGGTTTCCTGCAATTCTGCCCCGCTTTCAAGTCCTCTTGGCAGCCTTACTTCAGTATATTTTTGGACGATAGCTGTTATTTATAACTCTGCAGGTTTGTGAATTACAGTGCCCCTGAGCTCCTTTCTTCAACTCGCTTTCTTGTGAGCTGGCCGCAACACCGCAGGATGGCTTCAGGCTCAATCTGGTTCTGGCACGGCACGCTAAGCCTTTGGTTAATTCCTCTTCCTGGTGGGAAATGAGAGTTAAATTTGCCCGTCCAGACACCTCCAGCTAGTCTCTCATTGGTTCTCCCTATTCCTGTTCATCTTCCGCAGAAATTGCAACCTGGGCCAAACAGGAGGTTAAAGGCACAGACTCTCCAAGTGGGGAGAGTGTTAGTAAAGCGTCTGGAATGTTGCACCCGAGTACCAGGGGAGGAAAACTGAGACATATTTGAACACGTCTCCCGTTCACACGGTTGATCATGCTCTGGGTTCCACATGCATGTTTTAGCTGAAGGAAGAATACCTTAAACATGGAGAGTTGAGACCCGTGTAATGGGTACCATGCAATATGACTTCAAAGGATCTTCATTTGCTCACCGAACCTCTCCAATCCTATCACTGCTGCGTTTATCCCCTGTACACATGCTTGATTCTCTTTTGGAGACATAGCAATCCATAGGTTTTAAGATACTTACTAGTCAGGTACATTCTTAGGCGTTTAATATGGGGTGTTGAGTCCATTTCGTTGAGCAAGGAGTAGCTCTTGTCTATTCCATATTTGGCTTAAGGAACTTTATCTGTGCTCATTTCAATCTCTGGTTTTATGCAGCACCCCAACTCACCTTTCCCCTTAAGCAAGCATAAGTTGGTTTTCTAAATTTGAGACCCTGTTCTGTTTTGGAATTCAGTTCCTGTGTAGCCAAGTTTACATTCCGTGTATTAGTGATATCTTATGATGTTTCTTTTTCTGTGTGACTTATTTCAGTTAGAATCATCGTACCTGAATCCACTCATTATGCTGCTACGGGCCTGATGACATAGATTTCATTGCTGAGTGATACTGCATTGTACGTAAGTACCACAAGTTCTTTATCCATTTTTCACTTTCTGTGATATTGAACTTGTACTGTAAACGAGGTTCTTGTAAACAGAGGCGTCCCAAACTTTGGGGTGGCTGTGTCTTTTTGATTTTAATTTCCCTAAGCTATAGGACCATAAGTGGAAGTGCCCTAGGCTCTGTTGCTTTGTTTTTTAGATGTTTCAGGAAACACCATACAGTTCTCCCGAGTGTCTGTTGGCAATTTACATCCCGCCCAGGGAGAGGAGAGGAAAAATGAGGTGCGTTTTAGAAACCTTTCCCGATCATATGGTATACCAGTCGCTGGGTTTCCCAAGCATGGTTTAGCTGTAGGAAGATTCCCTTCAACCTGGAGTGTTGGGACCCTTGGACTGAGTAGCATGAAGTATTGCATTAAACTTTCGGCAGTTGCTCACCAAAGCTCACCAATCCTGTCAGCCCCAAGTGTCCATCCTTATGTCTTATCCAGCTGTGGGTTTATATGTGGTCAATCCAGGTTGCATCACAGCCCCTGAGCGAATTTTGTAAGAATTTTTCTCTCTTTCATTGTTTCAGCGTCTTGTTTTTAAAATTTATTTCTATAATGGGGTTTAGCTCATTTTCACTGCTGTGTTTGTGCCGCTCTGCACACACTTGATTCCCTTATGGAGATATATCAATACATGGGTTTTAAGATTCTTATTACTCAGATATATTTCTCTGCGGTGTATAGGGTGTGTTGAGGCCAGTTCATTGAGCAAGGTGTAGATCTTGTCTAATACCTATTTGGTTTATTGAACGGTATCTGTGCTAATTTCAAACTCTGGTTTTATGCATCACCCCACCTCTCCTTTCCCCTTAAGCTGACATAAGTGTGTTTTCTAAATGTGAGACACTGTTCTGTTCTGTAATTCATTTCTTGTGCAGCCATATTTACCCTCCCTCTATAAGTGATATCTTATGATATGTTTCTTTTTCTGTTTGACTTATTTCAAGTAGTATTATCGGACCTAAATCCACTCTTTATCCTTCTACTAGCCTTATTACATTGATTTCATGGTGAAGAGATATTCCATTGTACATAAGTACCACATCTTCTTTATCCATTGTTCTCTTTCCTGGGATATTTAAGGTGTACTGAAGTTGAGGTTCTTGTAAACAGAGTAGCCCTAAACTGTGGTGTGCTTGTGTCTTGTTGATTTTTAGACTTCCCTAGATATACTCCCATGATTGGAAGTGTCCTATGCTCTGTAGCTCTGTTTTTTAGATGATTTAGGAACCACCATACACTTCTCCAGAGTGGCTCTCGGCAGTTCACACACTGCCCATCAGCGTATAAAGGCTCCCTGTTCTCCATGGCCTGTCCTGCATTTCTGGTTTTTACAATTTTTTAGGATGGCCCTTTTGACCGGTGGGAAGTGAGACTTCTTTGTTGTGCACATTTGCATTGCTTGCTTGCTTCGTTGCCCATAAAGTGCGTATGCGTTTTTTCCTGGATATAATCAGGAAAAAACGCATACGCCCTTTTGGGCCAACTGCATCATTGTCGAAATTCTGCCGCTTTTCATGTGCGTTAAGGACGAGTCCAATCTATCTCTTGAAATCTGTTTCTTGCAATTCTGTCTTGCATTCAGATCCTCTTCTTTGCCTTACCTCAACATATTTTTGGACGTTAGTTTTCATTTATAACTCTGCAGGTTTGTGAATTGCAGTGACCCTGAGCTCCATTTTTTAAGTTGCTCTTTTGTGAGCTGGCCTCAAACCCGCAGGATTGCTTCAGGCCCTATTTTGGCTCCGGCGAGGCAGGCTGAGCCTTTCTTTAATTCTTATTCTTAATGGGAAATTAGAGTGATATGTGCCCGTCCAAACCCCTACAACTCTTCTCTCATTGGTTCCCCCTCTTCCCGTTCATCCTCCTCACAATTTGCAAAATGTGTGAAACAGAAGTTTAAATGTGCTGATTCTCCAAGTGGGGAGATTCTAAGTAGCGTGGCTGGAATGGTGAACAGGAGCACCAGGAGAGGATAAATGAGGTGCATTTTAGACACATCTCCCGATCACATGGTGTACAGTCCTCTGGGTTTTCCATGCATGTTTTAGCTGTAGGAAGATCCCTTGAACCTGCAGATTTGGGACCCATTGAATGGGTACCAGGTAGTATTACTTTAAAGGGTGTGCATTTCCTCACCCAACCTCACATTTCTCTTAGCGCAAACAGTTTCCAGCCTTATGTCTCATCCTGCTGTGGGTCTAGATGTGTTCAATCCATGTTGCATCACTGTCCCTGAGGAAAAGTTGTAAGAGGTTTTCTCTGTCTCTCTGTCATTTATTTTTTTCAATTTATTACTATATTGGTTACAGCTGATTTTCAAAGCTCTGTTTCTTGCTGCTGTACATCCACTTGATTCACGTACAGAGAGACATCAATAAATTCTTTTTCAGATTCTTAC
This sequence comes from Delphinus delphis, assembly GCF_949987515.2. Lineage (NCBI taxonomy): Eukaryota > Metazoa > Chordata > Mammalia > Artiodactyla > Delphinidae > Delphinus > Delphinus delphis. Next base: position 95,901,201 of record NC_082684.1, on the reverse strand, counting down.
CAGTCGTATATATTCTTTTCCGGTGACTTGAGTGTGCTGAGTGCAGTTCTTTTAGCTACCGTGTAGGCCTTGTTGATTATCAGTTTGGTATTTGGAATGGTATCTTTGCTAATTTCAACCTCCTGGATGATGCCTCACCCCTCCCCACCTTTCCCGTTTAGCAGCCTTATGCGTGTTTTCTACATATTTGACTATGTTTTTGTTTTGTAATTTATTTCATGTGTAGCCATTTTGGATTCCACCTTTAAGTGATATCTTATGATATGTGTCTTTTTCTTTTTGAATTCTGTCACTTAGAATGATCATACGTAACTCCTCCGGAGTTGTTACAACTGGCCATATTTCATTGATTTCCAGGCTGAGTAATATTCCACTCTACCTAAGTACCACATCTCTATCCATTTTTTCCCTCCAGAGACATTTAAGTTATATCCTAGTCGAGGATCTTTTAAACAGAGAGGGGGTAAACATTGGGGTGCCTGTGTCCTCTCGATTTTTGTTTTTCCCAAGATATACGCCCATGAGTGCAAGTGCCCTATGCTCTGTAGCTCATTTTTTAGATGCTTTAGTAAACACAATACACTTCTCCAGAATGGCCGTTGGCAATATACATTTCCACTATAAGTCTCACAGGGCTCCCTCTTCTCGTTGCCCTGTCCTGCATTTCTGTTGTTTACGCTTTATGAGGATGGCTCTTCTGACTGATGCGAAGTGATATCTTTTGTAGTATTGACTTCCAGTGCCCACCTGTTTGGTTGGCTAAAAAAGTGTATGCCCTTTTCTTGAATATATACAGAAAAGAACGCATACACCCTTTTTGGCCAACTGCAATGTTGGCAATGTTCAGCTCCTTTTCTTGTGCTTAATGGCGAGTCCTTTCTACCTCCTCAAATCCCTTTCCTGCCATTCTCCCTTGCTTACAAGTCCTTTTCTCTGACTTTCCTCAAGACATTTTTCAGTGATGGATATTTTCAACTCTGCAGTTTTGTGAATTTTACTGCCCCTGAGTTCCATTGTTCAACTCGTGTTCATGGGAACTGGCCAAAAAGCAGCGGGATTTCCTCAAGCCCTATACTGTTTCCATGGGCAACCCTAGCCTTTGGTCAATTCGTCTTCCTGATTGGAAATTAGAGTGACATGTGCCTGTCTGAACACCTAGGACTTGTCTCTCATTGTTCCTCATCCTTCCGCTTCATCCTCTGGACAAATTCCAAACTGTACGCAACAGGATGTTGACAGTGCTGACATCTCCAAGTGGGGAGACTGTTAGTAAAGACGCTGGAGGGGTGAACCCGAGCACCAGGAGATGAGGAGATGAGATGCCTTTTCCAAACTCTTCCCGATCAGACGGTATACCATCCTCTGGGTGTGACAGACATGTTTTAGCAGTAGGAAGAGTCCCATTCATGTAAGGAGAACACCAGGGCTTTTTCAAAATCAGTGTCTCCCCGAAACCCAAACTGGGGAATTTTTTAAGCTACAGCTACACATATGTTCATTAAGGGCCTTGGGAAGTAGGCAGAGTCCAAACTTTAGATGATTGAAGTCTTCAGGGTCAGAAGCACTCACCACCAGCTTCCCTTAGGCTACACTTTAACTGTCATTGATAGATGATGTCAATAAAAATATCTATTCTTTTTCAGATTATTTCCCCTTATAGGTTATTGCAAAATGTTGAGTGTAGTTCCCTGTGCTATACAGTAGTTCCTTGTTGATGATCTATTTTATACAAAGCAGTGTGTATGTGTTCATTCCAAACTGTTAATTTATCCCTCCTCCCACCTTTCCCCTTTGGTAATAATAAATTATAAGATTTTATACTTCTCAGAAATGGGGGAGCTGAAAGAGAGGTATCATTTTCAATGGAAAAGCATTTAAAACAAGATTGAAGGTTTAACCAAGATTATTAGCTGTACATCCTTGGAAAGAAATCACTTCGTTTCTCTAATATTGACCTGACAAATAAGACAAACCTTTTCACTGAACTTGCTTATAAAAAGTGATGGAAATGTCAAATGGAAGTGTTAAAAACATCTTATTTTACCCGAGCCTTATACACTGTTCTATGTTAACTACAGTTTGGCTCACACATCTGTTCATTGAGGTTACAATAGTCTCAATTTCTGTTACTGATCCTCCAGAGTGGACCCCAACAAGTGTCCCCCTGCCCAGTGTCATTGGGGCCAACAGATCGAGACTGAGTTTGGTTCACAAGCAAAGGAAACTTTATATTTTGATCAGAGAATGGAGAGGTGAGAGCATGCACTACCCCGTGGGCTGTGGGCTGGGCTGCTGTGTAGAGATCCTGTCAGAGTCAGTGGGAGGGAGGGAGGCGGCGGAGCTCTCGAGGGCCGGGTTGGCTGTAGCTCAGGCTCTATATCGTGGAGTCTGCACTGGGCTCCAGGAGCTGAGGTGTCGACCCAGCCATTCTGCACTAGGAAATCTGGTCTGAAGTGCCGGGTGTGGAACCTCTGCATGCGGGACCCTAGGAGCACGTGAAATTAGACAAAGCACAAAGGATAAAAAAGGTTAGACTTGACTTTATTGCCCAGATTCTATTTTTATCTCCCAGGGATTTTTAATGGGCTTTGCTGGGGACAAACCCCTCCTCTGCCTTTTGTCCCGTTCCTCATTCTTGGAGTGCTGAGGGTGCAGACTCTTCTTCTGTAACTGCTGAGTGCTGAGTTGGGAGCCCTCATACCCTGGGGCGAGGGTCAGAGCTTCTCCCCAGCAGCCTCCCGGTGACGTTGATTGTCCCCAGGACCCCTGCCTCCCTGCTCGTCCACCTGAGCACCAGCATTGGAAGTGTTATAGATTCTAATGACCTTTAAGGGTCCAGGAAAGAGATGTGCAGAGACGCTGTGAGGGCCGGTTTCACCCCGCCCCACATTTGTTCGGCCACCTTAGGCTGACCGTCTCTGCCAGCCTAGATGCTCTGACCAGTAGTCTGCGCTTTCTTCAGTTAGGCCCCTGAATTAACGTACAAACAGCACCAGGTGTCAGAGCCCTGCCCGCTCAACTCCCAGACAGTCCAGGGTCAGTGGTGATCAAGGACCATGATGGCTACTGAGTCAACAGCCTTTTGAAGTAAACAGGAGTCCAGCCGGTCTTATTGGCCACCATCATCACGGTGTCTTGTAGGCTTTTCTATGGTGACAGTGTGGTATACTGTTCCCCCGCCAAGATTATTAGCTCCCCTCTGGGTGCAGTAAGTCCTGCAAGCAGTAGTCTACTCTTTTGGGACACACTCTTGTTGTTTTATGAGAGAAACTCCAGGTCAAGTGATGTTCACACGAGTCGTCATGGTGCCCTGTTGCCCCCGGTTATCTCTCTGGATGTTGGAGTTGGAGGGCCTCCTCACTCGAGGTCGGTGTGCCCACGGAGCAAACCCTGCAACTTCAGGGCATGGTTGGTGGTTAGGATCACCACGTGGGGTCCTTTTCCCTTAGGAGGGAGGTGGCCTTTTGGGCTGCTGATTTCCAGGTTTTTAGATACCGCCAGTATCTTGGCCAGATGTGGCAGTGGGCCAAGCCCCTTAGTGACCGTAGTTTATCCTACCTGGATGGCATTCTTGCATTGTTCCATTTCAAGTGGTCCCAGTTTTTGCACTAATTCTCCAATGGCGATTCACCTTTCACCGGGAATGTAAAGGTCAAAGGGTTTAGCTAAATTAGGGAGTTCCAGGGCAAGGGTCTGAATTGACTGCTCTTTCCATTCTTGAAAGGCCACTTCTGGATTCTATTCAAAAGGATCATCATCTTTTCCTTTCAGTGTTTCATATAGAGGCCCAGCTAGTAGACTGTAGTTAGGGATCCAGAAGCAGCAAACCCTGGCCTCCCCAGGAACCCCTAAGCTGTCTTCTAGTTTTAGAAAGGGGTAAGGCTGAAAATGGTTTCTTCCCTTTCCTGGGATGGGCTCCTCTGACCTTCTGTGAGAATGAAGCCCAGGCAGGTCACCGCAGTCTGTGATATTTGAGCTTTTTCTTGGACAACTTCTATCGTTTATTGGCTTGGTAGTTCAGAGGCCTCCTTAGTAGGGCTGGTGATCAGAATGTCGTCTGCATATTGAAGGAGGGTTTCCTTTTCCAGAGGTAGAACTTTTAGGTCTTTAGCTAAGCTTTCCCTAAAGATGGTGTGGGAATTTTTGCACCCTTGGGGCCAGACGGCCCGGAAGTATTGTTTTAGTTGTATGTTGAGTCCTGCCACTCACAAGCCAAAATTTCTTGTGACTCTGGGACTAATGGAATACAAAAGAAGGCATCATTGAAGACTAATACAGAATACCATGTCCTGGTGGTTGGTAGAATGACCAGCAGGGTGTAGGAATTAGGAGCAACTGGAGGTATATCCTCGGTGGCTTCACTGACTGTCCTGACATCCTTTACCAGGTCCCCAGCAGCCCATGGGGCTCTCGTGGTCAGACCAATCCCCGGATACAGAGCTACCCTTGCAGGTACCGTGGCAGGGCTGGGCACACAGGAACCATGCACATAGCCCTCATTGCAGAGCACCCCCAGCTCACCTGTCACTCAGAGCTGACACAGAGCACCTCAGAGCAGGACTTGAACTAACAAACAGCAGCTGCGACAGGTCTGTGACCCTGGGCATCACTCTGTACGGCCTCCCTCCACCTGGTCTTCCAGAGACTTCCACTGCACCCGGGGCACCAGGCCTCTGTCTCCAACCACCACCCACCCCTCCTCTCCCTGACTCCTGGGTTCCTCTCATTAGGAGAGGGTTTTCTTGAAGTTGTCTCCCACTCATGGGCCAGATAAAATGATTAGAAAACAAGCCAAAGCTGCAGCCCCTTGTCTATCTTGACTCTCAGGAGCCCACACCTGTTCCTTGGACCTGGCCGGTTCAGCAAGTTCCATTTTCTGCAACTGTGAGCCCCTGAGGGGTGATGATTGGCTGACCTGGGCAGCCTTACCGTGCCGGCCAGCCCTCCCCAGGTGTGCCTGGGTTGAGATCAATATAAATACCACTCCAGGCAGCAAGAGCCCCTGCAGCCGTGCCTGACGCCATTTTCTCTGCCCTGTCAGCAGTCTCGGGGCTGGGCTGGTGGGAGGGAGTGAGAGGCCACAGCTTTGTGGGTGGCCCAGTGTGAGTGGGGCTCTGCTGGACTTTCTGCAGCAGTTGCCAGGCTGCCACCTGCTAAGGAAGAGGATGTGTCACCCATACCTGCTGCTGGAATTTCTCCCTGGGCAGAGGTGAGGAAGGAAAAAAGCAGTGGGGGCAGGGACAGGACGGGTATCTCAGGCAGGGAAATGGAAATCTTCCAGAAGAGCACCCAGGGCCAGTACCATCCTGGCTGGCCTGCAGGCACCAAGTCGGCTGTCATGCTGTCACTCGTGTGGCTCCATGGCCCTTCCTCTAGGCTTTCAAGTCCTTGTACATATTCAGGTGTTTTACCTGGGAAGGTTGGGAACAGTTCAGCAGCAGCTGGCCTGGGGCTCATCTCACGTTTACTCACAGATGCCTCGGCACGGTCCCCCAGGCTTGTAATGAGGACACTCCTTGCGGGGGGGCTGCTGGCTGCATGCGAGATGATTCCCCACCTCTGACCAACTTCAGAATTGTCTACCACTGAAGCAAGTGCCCTGATAGGGTTTTCATCTGTATAACTGGTGGGTTCTGTTTTGTTTTTTTCTTTTTTGTTTCAAGGTAGGTTTTATTCCTCTTTTTTGTACTTATGGATGTAAGCATGGAAATAATTCATTCATATAAATACATGTATGTGAAGGGAATAACTTTTTTCCGTTTTTTAAAAAATTTTATTTTTCATTTTATTTTATTTATTTTTTATACAGCAGGTTCGTATTGGTTATCTATTTTATACATATCAATGTATACATGTCAATCCCAATCTCCCAACTCCTCCCACCGCCACCCCCCCCCATGGCTTTCCCCTCTTTGTGTCCATACATTTGTTCTCTACATCTGTGTCTCTATTTCTGCCCTTCAAACCGGTTCATCTGTACCATTTTTCTAGGTTCCACATATATGCGTTAATATACAATATTTGTTTTTCTCTCTCTGACTTACTTCACTCTGTATGACAGTCTCTAGATCCATCGACGTCTCTACAAATGACCCAATTTCATTCCTTTTTATGGCTAATAGTCCATTTTATATATGTACCACATCTTTATCCATTCGTCTGTCTGTGGGCATTTAGGTTGCTTCCATTACCTGGCTATTGTAAATAGTGCTGCAATGAACATTGTGGTGAATGTGTCTTTTTGATTTATGGTTTTCTCTGGGTATATGCCCAGTAGTGGGTTGCTGGATCATATGGTAATTCTATTTTTAGTTTTTTAAGGAACCTCCATACTGTTCTCCATAGTGACTATCAATTTACATTCCCACCAATCGTGGAAGAGGGTTCCTTTTCTCCACACCCTCTCCAGCATTTGTTGTTTGTAGATTTTCTGATGATGCCCATTCTAACAGGTGTGAGGTGATACCTCATTGTAGTTTTGATTTGCATTTCTCTAATAATTAGTGATGTAGAGCAGCTTTTCATGTGCTCCTTGGCCATCTCTACGTCTTTTTGGAAGAAATGTCTATTTAGATCTTCTGCCCATTTTTGTATTGGGTTGTTTGTTTTTTTAATATTGAGCTGCATCAGCTGTTTATATATATTGGAGATTAATCCTTTGTCCATTGATTCAGTTGCAAATATATTCTCCCATTCTGAGGGTTGTCTTTTTGTGTTTGTAGTTTCCATTGCTTTGCAAAAGCTTTTACGTTTCATTAGGTCCCATTTGTTTAGTTTTCTTTTTTATGTCATTACTCTAGGAGGTGGATCAAAAAAGATCTTGCTGTGATTTATGTTAGAGTATTCTTCCTATGTTTTCCTCTAAGAGTTTTATACTGTCCGGTCTTACATTAAGGTCTCTAATCCATTTTGAATTTATTTTTGTGTATGGTGTTAGGGGGTGTTCTAATTTCATTCTTTTACATGTAGCTGTCCATTTTTCCCAGCACCACTGATTGAAGACACTGTCTTTTCTCCATTGTATAGTCTTGCCTACTTTGTCATAGATTAGTTGACCATAGGTGTGTAGGTTTATCTCTGGGCTTCTTTCTTTTTTATTTTCCTTTTACACCTTTATTGGAGTATAATTGCTTTACAATGGAGTGTTAGTTTCTGCTGTATAACAAAGTGAATCAATTATACATATACATATATCACCATATCCCCTCCCTCTTACATCTCCCTCCCACCCTCCACATCCCACCCCTTTAGGTGGTCGCAAAGCACCGAGCTGATCTCCCTGTGCTATGTGGCTGCTTCCCAGTAGCTATCGATGTTACATTTGGTAATGTATATATGTCCATGGCACTCTCTCACTTCGTCCCAGCTTACCCTTCCCCCTCCCCGTGTCCTCAAGTCCTTTCTCTATGTCTGTGTCCTTAATCCTGTCCTGCCCCTGGGTTCTTCATAAACTTTCTTCTTTAGATTCCATATATCTCTGTTAGTACACGGTATTTATTTTTCTCTTTCTGACTTACTTCACTGTGTAGGACAGACTCTAAGTCCATCCCCCTCACTACAAATAACTCAGTTTTGTTTCTTTTTATGGCTGAGTAATATTCCATTTATATATGTGCCAGATATTCTTTATCCATTTATCTGTCGATGGACACTTAGGTTGCTTCCATGTCCTGGCTATTGTAAGTAGAACTGCAATGAACATTGTTGTATATAACTCTTTTTGAATTATGGTATCTCAGGGCAAATGCCCAGTAGTTGGATTGTTGGGTCGTATGGTACTTCTATTTTTAGTTCTTTCAGGAACCTCTATACTGTTATCCCTAGTGGGTATAGCAATTTACATTCCCAGCAACAGTGCAAGAACGTTCCCTTTTCTCCAGTAAATGCCTCTCCAGCATTTATTGTTTGTAGATTTTTTGATGATTGCCATTCTGACTGCTGGGAGTTGATACCTCACTGTAGTTTTGATTTGCATTTCTCTAATGATTAGTGATGTTCAGCATCCTTTCATGTGTTTATTGGCAATCTGTATATCTCCTTTGGAGAAATGTCTATTTAGGTCTTCTGCCCATTTTTGGATTGTGTTGTTTGTTTTTGTGATATTGAGCTACACGAGCTGCTTGTAAATTTTGGAGATTAATCTTTTGTCATTTGCTTCATTTGAAAACATTTTCTCCCATTCTGAGGGTTGTATTTTCGTCTTGTTTATGTTTTCCTTTGCTGTGCAAAAGCTTTGAAGTTTCATTAGGTCCCATTTGTTTATTTTTGTTTTTATTTCCACTTCTCTAGGAGGTGGGTCAAAAAGGATCTTGCTGTGATTTATGTCATAGAGTGTTCTGCCTATGTTTTCCTCTAATAATTTTATAGTGTCTGGTCTAACATTTAGATCTCTAATTCATTTTGAGTTTATTTTTGTGTATGGTGTTATGGAGTGTTCTAATTTCATTCTTTCACGTGTAGTTGTCCAGTTTTCCCAGCACCACTTACTGAAGAGACTGTCTTTTCTTCATTGTATATCTTTGCCTCCTTTGTCATAGATGAGTTAGCCATAGGTATGTAGGTTTATCTCTGGGCTTTCTATCTTGTTCAATTGATCTATATTTCTGTTTTTGTGCCAGTACCATATAGTCTTGATTAATGTAGCTTTGTAGTATAGTCTGAAGTTAGGAAGTCTGATTCCTCCAGCTCTTTTAATTTCCCTCAAGACTGCTTTGGCTATTCGGGGTCTTTTGTGTCTCCATACAAATTTTAAGATTTTTTTGTTCTAGTTCTGTAGAAAATGCCAGTGGTATTTGATAGGGATTGCATTGAATCTGTAGCTTGCTTTGGGTACTATAGTCATTTTCACAATATTGATTCTTCTAATCCAAGAACATGGTTTATACCTCCATATGTTTATATCATCTTTGATTTCTTTCAACAGTGTCTTATAGTTTTCTGAGTACAGGTCTTTTACCTCCTTATGTAGGTTCATTCCTCCGTATTTTATTCTTTTTGTTGCAATGGTGAATGAGATTGTTTCCTTAATTTCTCTTTCTGATCTTTCATTGTTAGTGTATAGGAATGCAAGAGATTTCTGTGCATTAATTTTGTATCCTGCAACTTTACCAAATTCATTGATTAGCTCTGGTAGTTTTCTGGTGGCATCTTTAGGATTCACTATGTGTAGTATCGTGTCATTTGCAAACAGTGACAATTTTACTTCTTTTCCAATTTGTATTCCTTTTATTTCTTTTTCTTCTCTGATTACTGTGTCTAGGACTTCCAAAAACTATGTTGAGTAATAGTGGTGAGAGTGGACATCCTTGTCTTGTTCCTGATCTTAGAGGAAATGCTTTTAGTTTTTCACTATTGAGAATGATGTTTGCTGTGGGTTTGTCATATACTGCCTTTATTATGTTGAGGTAGATTCCCTCTATGCCCACTTTTTGGAGACTTTTAATCATAAATTGGTGTTGAATTTTGTCAAAAGCTTTTCCTGCATCTATTGGGATGATCATATTTTTATTCTACAATTTGTTAATATGGTGTATCACATTGATTGATTTGTGTATATTGAAGAATTCTTGCATCCCTGGGATAAACCCCACCTGATCATGGTGCATGATCCTTTGAATGTGTTGTTTAATTCTGTTTCCTAGTATTTTGTTGAGGATTTTTACATCTATATTAATCAGTGATATTGGTCTCTAATTTTCTTTTTCTGTAGTATCTTTGTCTGGTTTTGGTATCAGGGTGAGTGTGGCCTCATATAATGAGTTTGGGAGTGTTCCTTCCCCTGAAAAGTTCTGAAGAGTTTGAGAAGATTGGGTGTTAGCTCTTGTCTAAATGTTTGATAGAATTCACCTCTGATGCCATCTCGTTCTGGACTTTTGTTTGTTGGAAGATTTTTAATCACACTTTCAATTTCATTACTTGTGATTGGTCTGTTCATATTTTCTATTTCTTCCCGGTTCAGTCTTGGAAGGTTATACCTTTCTAAGAATTTGTCCATTTCTTCCAGGTTGTCCATTTTATTGGCATAGAGTTGCTTGTAGAGGTCTCTTAGGATGCTTTGTATTTCTGTGGTGTCTGTTACAACTTCTCCTGTTTCATTTCTAATTTTATTGATTTGAGTCCTCTCCCTCTTTTACTTGAGTCTGGCTAAAGGTTTATCATTTTTGTTTATCTTCTCAAAGAACCAGCTTTTAGTTTTATTGATCTTTGCTATTGTTTTTATTTCATTTATTTCTGCTCTGATCTTTATGATTTCTTTCCTTCTATTAACTTTGGGTTTTGTTCTTCATTCTCTAGTTCCTTTAGGTGTAGGGTTAGATTGTTTATTTGAGATTTTTCTGGTTTCTTGAGGTAGGCTTTTATTGCTATAAACTTCCCTCTTAGAACTGTTTTTGCTGCATCCCATAGGTTTTGGATCATCGTGTTTTTGTTGTCATTTGTCTCTAGGTATTTTTTGATTTCCTCTTTGATTTCCTCAGTGATCTCTTGGTTATTTAGAAATGTATTGTTTAGCCTCCATGTGTTTGTTTTTTACGTTATTTTCCCTGTAATTGATTTCTAATCTCATAGCATTGTGGTCGGAACAGCTGCTTGATATGATTTCAGTTTTCTTAAATTTACTGAGGCTTTATTTGTGACCCAAGATGTGATCTATCCCGGAGAATGTTCCGTGTGCCATTGAGAAGAACTTGTAGTCTGCTGTTTTTGGATGGAATGTCCTATAAATATCCATTAAATCTATCTGGTCTATTGTGTCATTTAAAGCTTGTGTTTCCTTATTAATTTTCTGTCTGGATGATCTCCATTGGTGTAAGTGAGGTGTTAAAGTCCCTTGCTATTATTGTGTTACTGTTGATTTCCTCTTTTATAGCTGTTAGCAGTTGCCTTATGTATTGAGGTGTTCCTGTGTTGGGTACATATATATTTATAATTGTTATATCTTGGATTGATCCCTTGATCATTATGTAGTGTCCTTCCTTGTCTCTTGTAGCATTCTTTATTTTAAAATCTATTTTATCTGATATGAGTATTGCTACTCCAGCTTTCTTTTGATTTTCATTTGCATGGAATATATTTTTCCATCCTCTCACTTTCAGTCTGTATGTGTCCCTAGGTCTGAAATGGGTCTCTTGTAGACAGCATATATATGGATCTTGTTTTTGTATCCATTCAGTGAGCCTGTGTCATTTGGTTGGAGCATTTAATCCATTCACGTTTAAGGTAATTATCAATATGTATGTTCCTATTATTATTTTCTTAATTGTTATGGGTTTGTCTTAGTGGGTCCTTTTCTTCTCTTGTGTTTCCCACTTAGAGAAGTTCCTTTAGCATTTGTTGTAGAGCTGGTTTCGTGGTGCTGAATTCTCTTAGCTTTTGCTTGTCTGTAAAGCTTTTGATTTCTCCATCAAATCTGAATGAGATACTTGCTGGGTGGAGTACTCTTGGTGGTAGGTTCTTCCCTTTCATCACGTTAAATTTATCATGCCACTCCCTTCTGGCTTGTAGATTTTCTGCTGAGAAATCAGCTGTTAACCTTATGGGAATTCCGTTGTATGTTGTCATTTTTCCCTTGTTGCTTTCAATAATTTTTCTTTGTCTTTAATTTTTTCAATTTGATTACTGTGTGTCTCGGCATTTTTCTCCTTTGGTTTATCCTGCCTGGGACTCTCTGCGCTTCGTGGACTTCGGTGGCTATTTCTTTTCCCATGCTAGGGAAGTTTTCAACTATAATCTCTTCAGATATTTTCTCGAGTCCTTTCTCTCTCTGTTCTCCATCTGGGACCCCTATAATGCGAATGTTGTTGCATTTAATGTTGTCCCAGAAGTCTCTTAGGTTGTCTTCATTTATTTTCATTCTTTTTCTTTATTTTGTTCCATGGCAGTGATTTCCACCTTTCTGTCTTCCAGGTCACTTATCCGTTCTTCTGTCACAGTTATTCTGCTACTGATTCCTTCTAGTGTATTTTTCATTTCAGTTATTGTATTGTTCATCTCTGTTTGTTTGTTCTTTAATTCTTCTAGGTGTTTGTTCCTTAATTCTTCTAGGTCTTTGTTAAGCATTTCTTGCATCTTCTCGATCTTTGCCTCCATTATTTTTCTAAGGTCTTGGATCATCTTCACTATCATTATTCTGAATTCTTTTACTGGAAGGTTACCTATCCCCACTTCATTTCGTTGTTTTTCTGAGGATTTATCTTGTTCCTTGATCTGGTATAAAGTCCTCTGCCTTTTCATTTTCTCTATCTTTCTGTGAATGTGGTTTTCTTTCCACAGGCTGCAGAATTGTAGTTCTTCTTGCTTCTGCTGTCTGCTCTCCAGTGATTGAGTCTATCTGAGAGGCTTGTGCAAGCTTTCTTATGCGAGGGACTGGTGGTGGGTAGAGCTGGGTGTTGTTCTGGTGGGCAGAGCTTTAATCTGCTTGTCTGTGGATTAAATAAAAGTTTAATAAAAAGTTTAATCCACTTGTCTGCTGATGCATGGGGCTGGGTTCCCTCCCTGTTGGTTGTTTGGACTGAGGCGACCCAGCACTGGAGCCTACCTTGCTCTTGGTGGGGCTAATGGTGGACTCTGGGAGAGTTCACGCCAAGGAGTATTTCCCAGAACTTCTGCTGTCAGTGTCGTTGTCCCCATGGTGAGCCGCAGCCACACCCCACCTCTGCAGGAGACCCTCTAAATCTAGCAGCTAGGTATGATCATTCACCTACGGGGTGACTGCTCCTTCCCCTGGGTCCTGATGTGCACACTACTTTGTGTGTGTCCTCCAAGAGTGGAGTCTCTGTTGAGACTCTGAGTCTCTGAATGCAGTTGAGACTCTGAGTGGAGTCGCACAGACTCTGGGTCCTGTGAAGCTTCGATGTTTTGTGGTTCTAGAAATCCTATAGGAGACGGTCCACAGCAGGTGAAGCTAATGCTGTCATAGAGGTGGTGAAACCAAAGATCTGCAGTTCCGACTAGAGGTGCTGATGTACAAACAGGACAAAATCATCTCATGTGAATGTAGTTCAGGCACGTTTAAAATGAATGCAGTCATGTTAATGCCTAACATCTTCTATCTTGTGCCTCTCCTCAAGGACCCCCTCCTCAGTTCCTGAGGCTCCTGTAAGTCATGTACAGGGGAATGGAGAGTGGGCTCTGTCCAGTCTGAGCCCTGAGTTACCCTGTGTGTATCTTAGGATACTTTGTATTTCTGTGGTGGCTCTTGTAACATCATCTCTTTCAGTTCTGATTTATTTGGCCCCTCTCTTTAAAAAAAAATTACTACTGTTGTCTTTTATTCTTTACAGAAGTTTAATAAGTGTTTGATCTACTACCCTTACTCTATGTATACTTTTTGCTGTGAGATTTTTACTTTTGTTTGTTTTCTTGTTACTGTCAATAATTAGTGAGAATTCTTTTAAGCTACCTTCAACATTGCTTATAAAGCTGCTTTATTAGTGATGACAGAGCTTTAATGGAAGTCGTGTTCTAGTTGTAAATTAGAATGCAATGTGCCAGCAAAAAGCCCCTTAAGTGTATGTCTCATTACTTCTCGTTCTTTTTTTTCCCTTTTTTTCTCTCTTTTTTTTCTTGTTCTTTTTTAATGTTTATTTTTTATCAGAGCAAATTTGATTAAAATGTTTTGTTTGTTCTAGGTGTGTAAGATGTGGTTCTTTTACACATATACATGTATCTATACTTCTTCAGATCGTTTTCTCATGTAGCTTGTGACACAATGTTGAGTAGTCTTCTCTTGGTATTCCGTAGGTCTTTGGTGATTATATATTTCACATGTGTTTCTATATCTATGTTAACCCCAATATCCTAATGTATCCAGTCCTCATACCTTTCCATTTGGTGAACCATAACTTTGTTTAATGAATCTGTGATTGCCTTTCTCTGTGGAAATATCTTCATTGGTATCAATTTTTAGCTAACACCTATAAGTGATATTATAGGATATGTGTCTTTTGCTGTCTGACTTAGTACAATTTGCCTGATTACCTCTAGAATCATCTACGGTGCTGCAAATGGCATTGTTTCATTTTTTTCCCTAGATAATATTCCATCTGTACATGTACCAGTTCTTCTTTGTCCACTCACCTGTTGATGGACTTTTTGGTTGCCTCCATGTCTTGGCTATTGTAATACTGCTGCACTGCACATTTGCCTGCCTGTGTCTTTACAATTCTGTCTTCTTATGTTATAGGCCCAGGAGTGGGCATCCTGTATCATATGGTATCTTGGGGTTTACCGTTTAAATGCACCACGATTCTGTGCTCATTATTGGCTCTTTCCAGGTTACATCCCACTTAAAGTTGAGGGTATGCATTTCTCCACAACACCTTCAGCATTTATTTATTTATTTATTTTTAATATCTTTATTGAAGTATAATTGCTTTACAATGGTGTGCTAGCTTGTGCTTTACAACAAAATGAATCAGTTATACATATACATATGTTCCCATATCATTTCCCTCTTGCGTCTCCCTCCCTCCCACCCTCCCTCCCCTCCAGGCGGTCACAAAGCACCGAGCTGATCTCCCTGTGCCATGCTGCTGCTTCCCACTAGCTATCTACCTTACGTTTGGTAGTGTATATATGTCCATGCCTCTCTCTCCCTTTGTCACAGCTTACCCTTCCCCCTCCCCATATCCTCAAGTCCATTCTCTAGTAGATCTCTGTCTTTATTCCTGTTTTACCCCTAGGTTCTTCATGACATTCTTTTCCCTTAAATTCCAGGTATATGTGTTAGCATACGGTATTTGTCTCTCTCTTTCTGACTTACTTCACTGTGTATGACAGACTCTAGGTCTATCCACCTCATTACAAATAGCTCAATTTCGTTTCTTTTTATGGCTTCAGCATTTATTGTTTGTAGTTTTCTTGCTGATGGATATTCTGACTGGTGTGAGCTGATACCTCTTTGTGGTTGAATTTGCATATGACTCATAATCCTTTGAAATTGAGCTTTAAGTCATGTCCTTTTTATTTTTCAAACTGTGATTACAGCTTAGCTCTTCAAAGTGTTTTCTAAAGTATGTGTTACATTTTGAAATTTATTGGCCATTACCTCCCTCAAAACATTTTGAGGGCAGGTTTCATTTACAGCCCTGCAGTACTTGTTCACATGAAGTGACCATTAGCACAGGCTTTAAAGCTGCTTTTGCAGGTAACGGCCAGATTGCGGCAGCCTTTCTTTGTTCCCCATGCTGGTACTAGGGAAACAGAGCTTCCGGCCGGTGGTCTTCCTCGGTTATAAATTAGAGTGGAATGTGCCCGGATAAACCCCCAAAGGCTGATGTCTCCTTACTTTTGTTTGTTTTTTTAATTTAATTTATATTTTTATCGGAATAATATTCCATTTTGTATATGGACCACTTCTTGGTGCATTGCTCTGTTGAGGGACATTTTTGTTGCTTCCAAGTGTTGGCTATATTAAATATTGCTGGAGTGCAAGATTGCCAGCTTGTGACTTTTTGATTCTCATTTTCTCAGGTGATAGTCCCAGCAGTGGGTATGACTGATTGACTAGTAGCTCAATGTTTACCTTTTCAAAGCACCTCCATTGTGTTTTCATTAGTGGCTCTTACCATGTCTCCCTTAGAGCCGAGGGTACGAACTTCTCCACAATCCCTTCAGCATTTATAGTTTGCAGCATTTTTGCTAATGGCCAATCTGACTGCTGTGACCTGATAGGTTTTTGTAATTTGGGTTTGCATGACTTTAAAAATTCCTACAATTCATCATTTTCCACGCCTTTTTCCTTTCTGTTAAAAATCAAGTGTGAGTACAATCTATCTCTTGAAGCTGTCTTCTTGGAAGGTTGCCCTCTTTTGAATTTTTGGTGGATATTCGACCCCAGGATTTTTTTGGAGGGCAGATGTCATTACAGAACTGCAAGTTTGGTGAATATTTAGTGACCATTAGCACTGGGTTTAAAGCTGCTGTTGTGGGAAACGGCCACAAGGAGGCAGCATTTGTCCTTTCCCAAATCTGGGTACTAGGGCAGCAGAGCCTTTCTGGAAGTCGTGGTCCTAGGTTTTAAGTTAGAATGGAATGTGCCAGGAGGAACGCCCATAAGTTTATGTCTCATTACATCTTGGTTTTTAAAATTTATTTAATCGGGGTAATGATTAGATATTGTTTGTCCAGATGTACACAATCTGGTTCATTTGTACAATATATATGTCTATTCATGTTCAGATCCTCTTCCCATGTAAAATATTACAGTGTTCCGTAGACCTCCCTTGCTATATGGTCCGTCTTTTTGATATATGTTTATTATATGTATTTGTATACGTATGGTAACGTTAATCTTAATTTATCCATTCTGCCCACCTTTCCTTTTAGATAAGCATACTTAATTTCTAAGTCTGTGAGTGTCTTTCTCTGTGGAAATATGTTCATTTGTGTTAGTTATTAGATAACGCCTATAAGTGATATCATAGGATATAGGTCTTTTGCTTTCTGACTTACCTCATATTCTGTGATTATCTCCAAGCTCATCTATGGCACCTCAAATAGCAGTGTTTCATTGTTTTCCATGGCTAATATTCTATTGTGAACGTGGACCACTTCTTCTTCATCCATACATCTGTTGATGGACATTTTGGTGGCTTCACTGTCTTGGCTATTGTGAATAAGGCTGCAGTGCAGCTTTTGCAGCCCGCGTCTTCTCGATTCTGGTCTTCTCAGGTGAGAGGCCCAGTGGTGTGACTGCTGCATCGAATGGTACCTCAACTTTTACTTTTAATCGTAGCTCCTTTCTGTTCTCATTATTGGCTCTTACCACGTTACATCTCACCAGCAGCTAGAGGGTACACAGTTCTCTAAAACCCCTTCAGAATTTATTGTTTGTAGACCTTTTGCTGATGGTCAGTCGACTGGTGTGAGTTGAAACCTTTTTGTACATTAGATTTGCATGAGTCTAATAATTCCTGAGGTTGAGCTTTCACCCATTTTCCTTTTTTTAAACAAGAGAGTGAGTCAAACTTACCTCTTCATACTATCGTCTTGAAAAATTTGCCAGTTTTGAATTTTATTGTCCATTCCCTACCTCAGCACAGTTGTTTAGGGCAGGTGTCCTTTGCAACCCTGAGTCCTTGTGAATGTTAAGAGAACATTAGCTGTGGGCTTAACGCCGCTCTTGCGGAAAACGGCCACAAGGCAGCAGAATTTCTACATTTCCAACTCTGGGTTTTTGGGCAGCAGAGCCTTCCTGGAAATCGTGTTAGTAGGCTGCAAATTAGAGTGGAATGTGCCAGAGCACATCCCCAAGAGCTTATATCTCCTTACTTCTTGTTTGTTTTATAAATTTAATTTTTATTAATTATCAGAGCAAACTTGATAAAAATATTTTGTTTCTCCTAGGTGTACAGAATCTGGTTCATTATATCAATGTATCTGTCATTTATCTTTGCATTCTTTACCGTGTAGGTTATTACAGAGTGTTGCCTAGACCTCTCTTGGTATTCCATAGGTATTTTGTGATTATATATTTCATATGTATTAGTACATGTCTGTTAACCCTCATATCCTAATTCACACATTCCTTACACTTTTCCATTGGTTAAACATAATTTTTTTTTCTTAATCCATGCTTTTCCTTCTCTTGGAAATAAGTTCATGAGTATCAACTTTTAGGTAACACCTAGAAGTGATGTCATAGGATATCTGTCTTTCACTTTCTTTCTTTAATTTGAGTGATTATCTCTAGGTCCTTATATGGTGGTGCAAACGGCACTGTTTCATTGTTTTCCATGGCTTATATTCCATTGTTTACATGGACCACTTCCTCTTTGTGCATTTTTCTGTTGATGGACATTTTGGTTTCTTCCAAGTCTTGGCTATGTTAAATATTCCTGCAGTGCAGGATTGCCAGCCTGTGTCTTTTCCATTCTGCTCTGCTCAGGTGATAGGCACATCAAAGGACCTACCAGATCACATGGTAGCTCAATTTTTACCCTTAAACGCACCTCCATTATATTCTCACTGCTGGCTGTTACCAGTTTACATCCCCCCCAGCAGCTGGAGGGTACACAGTTCTCTGAAACCCCTTCAGCATTTATTCTTTGTAGACTTTTTGCTGAAGAACATTCTGACGGCTGTGAGGTGAACATTTCTGTAATTGGATTTGCATGGCTTTATTCATTGCTGATGTTGCGCATTTTTCAATTCCCTTTTATTTTAAAGAGAAAAAAAAGAAAAGACAAAATGTGCGTAAAATATGCCTCTTGACATTGTCTTCTTGAAATGTTGACGTCTTTTGAATTTTCTGGTCGATTACGACCCCAGGACATTTTTGAGGCCCGGTGTCCTTTACAGTGCTGCACATATTTTGAATATTAAGTGACCATTACCTCTTGGTTTAAAGCTGCTGTTGTGTGAAACAGTCACAAGGCGGCAGCATTTCTCCTTTACCAAATCTGGTTACCAGGGCAACAGAGCCTTAATGGAAGTCCTGTTCTAGGTTGAAAATTAGAATGGGATGTGCCAGGAAAAATTCCTTTCAGTTTATGTCTCATTATTTCTTGTTCATATTTTTAATTTAATTTTTAGTTTTTATCGCAGCAAATTTGATTACAATGTTTTTTTTTTTTGTTCTAGGTGTGCAAGATGTGGTTCTTTCACACACATACATATATCTATTCTTCTTCGGAACCTTTTCCCAGGTAGGTTATGACACAATGTTGAGTAGTCTTCTCTTGGTATTCCGTAGGTCTTTGGTGATTATATATTTCACATGTGTTTCTATATCTATGTTAACCCCAATATCGTAATGTATCCAATCCTCACACCTTTCGATTTGGGGAACCATAAGTTTGTTCAATGAATCTGTGATTGCCTTTCTCTGTGGAAATATCTTCATTGTTATCAATTTTCAGGTAACACCTATAAGTGATATACGTTAGGTGTCTTTCGCTTTCTCACTTACTACAAGTTGCATGGTTACCTCTAGACTCATCTATGGTGCTGCAAATGGCATTGTTTCATTTTTTTCCCGAGCTAATATTCCATCTCTACATGTAACAGTTCCTCTTTGTCCACTCATCTGTTGATGGACTTTTGGTTGCTTCCATGTCTTGGCTATTGTAATACTGCTGCAGTGCAGATTTGCCTGCCTGTGTCTTTCCAATTCTGTCTTCTTATGTTATAGGCCCAGGAGTGGGCCTGCTGGATCATATAGTAGCTCAATATTTACCTTTTAAAGGCACCTCCACCCTGTTCCCATTAGTGACTCTTGCCAGGTTACGTCCCACTTCAAATTAAGGGTATGCATTTCTCCACAACCTCTTCAGCATTGATCGTTTGTAGTTTCTTTCCTGATGGTTATTCTGAATGGTGTGAGCTGATACCTCTGTGTGGTTGGATTTGCATGTGTCTCATAATCCTTTGAAATTGAGCTTTCAGGCATGTCCTTTAATTTTTCAAACGGTTATTACAGCTTAGTTCTTCAAATGGTTTTCTTGAAATATGTGCCACATTTTGAAATACTTTGGCCTTTACCTCCCGCAAGACATGATGAAGGCAGGTTTCCTTTACAGCCCTGCAGGACTTGTTCATATGAAGTGACAATTAGCATAGGTTTTAAAGCTGTTTTTTCAGGTAATGGCCAGAGGGTGGAGCATTTCATAATTCTATGAAACGTAACTGAACACACAATATATATTTTTTCTTTTAAATTTCCATTGTTACTTTTTTAAAGTACAATTATAATTGAAGTTCTTTGTAACAAGTGAAATTTAAAAAATTAAAGGAAAAGATAATATTTTACCACTTGCCATCCTTTCCCATTTACTGAAACGACCAGCATAATGTGTAGATTTCTCATTTTATCCAGGTGTTCTATACATCTGGAATATCATGCTTCTCACTGTAGAAAAACAGATTTAGCTCTCACACTTTTTATAGGCTACATAAAAGTCCATAGAACAGAAGTACCAACTATTTCAGACTTAGCTTTTTGAGGGACACTCAGGTTACTTTCTGTTTTATTTTGTTGTTCTTTTTTTAGGGGGGGGTAGGAGTTTATTATTTATTTATTTATTTTTGTTGTGTTGGGTCTGAGTTTCCGTGTGAGGGCTTTCTCTAGTTGTGGCAAGTGGGGGGCCACTCTTGATCTCGGTGCGCGGGCCTCTCACTATTGCGGCCTCTCTTGTTGCAGAGCACAGGCTCCAGATGCGAGGGCTCACTGGTTGTGGCTTATGGGCCTAGTTGCTCCATGGCATGTGGGATCCTCCCAGACCAGGGCTTGAACCTGTGTCCCCTGCATTAGCAGGCAGATTCTAACCACCGCACCACCAGCGAAGCCCTCTATTTTGTTGTTCTGCTAGTTTGTTTTAACCCAAGAAAATATTTTTTTAAATACAAAAAAACAAAATTAAGCTAGGGGTAAGGATTAGGGTTTAGGGTAAGGTTTAGGGTTAGGGTACGGGTTAGGATTATTGTACGGCTTAGAGTATGGTTTAGGGTTATGGTTATGGTACGGGTTAGTGTTAGGGTACAGTTTAGGGTATGGCTATGGTTTAGTGTTAGGGTACGGGTTAAGGTATGGGTTAGTGTTAGGGTATGGGTTAGGATTCAGGTACGGTTTACGTTCAGGGTTATGGTTAGGTTTAGTGTATGGGTTAGTGTTAGGTACGGGTTAGGGTTAGGTTTAGTGTTAAGGAAGGGGTACAGTTTAGGGTACAGGATAGGGAACAACAAAGGGTTAGGGTTAGGGTACGTGTTAGGGTACAGTTTAGTGTTAGTGTACGGGTTAGGATTAGGGTACGGTTTAGGGTAAGGTTTAGGGTTAGGGTTAGGGGACGGGTATGGTTTGGGGTACAGTTTAGGGTATGACCACGGGTTAGGAGTAGGGTAAGTGTTAGGGTACGGTTTAGTGTTAGTGTACAGGTTAGGATTATGGTACGGGATAGTGTAAGGGTTAGGGTTAGGGAATGGGTACGGATTAGGTTGCAGGTTAGGGTATGACAACGGGTTAAGGTTAGGGTACGTGTTAGTGTATGGGTTAGGATTAGGGTACGGGTTAGGTTATGGGTTAGTGTTAGGGGATGGGTTAGGATTAGGATACGGGTTATGGTACGGTTTAGGGAAAGGGTTAGGATACGGGGTAGGGTTAGGATAAAGTTTAGTGTATGGCTATGTGTTACTGTTAGGGTACATGTTAGCGTACGAGTTAGTGTTCGTGTACAGCTTAGGGTAAGGGTTAGGGTTAGGGAACGGGTACGGTCTCAGGTACGGGTTAGGGTACGGTAGCGGGATAGGGTTAGGGTACGTGTTAGGATGAGACTTCTTTGTAGTGCAGATTTGAATTTCCCGCTTGCTTGGTTGGCCAAAAAGTGTGTATGCATTTTATCCTGAATATACTCAGGAAAAAACGCATACGCCCTTTTTGGCCAAGTGCATCGCTGCCAAATGATGTGCCAAACAGGAGGTTACAAGCACTGACTCTCCAAGTGGGGAGATTGTTAGTAAAGCGTCTGGAATGGCGAACCCGAGTACCAGAGGACGAATAATGAGATGCGTTTTAGAAACCTTGCCCGATCACACTGTGGACCATCCTCTGGGTTTCCCACGCATGTTTTAGCTGTAGGAAGAATCCCTTAAACCTGGAGGGTTGGGACCCATGGAATGGGTAGCACGCAGTACTACTTCAAAGGGTCTGCATTTGCTCACCGAACCTCACCAATCCTCACAGCCCCAAGTGTCCAGCCTTATGCCTCACTCAGCTGTGGGTGTAGATGTGGTAAATCCAGGTTTCATCACAAGCCTGAACGAGTTATTTAAGAATTTCTCTCTCTTTCACTGTCTTTGTGTTTTGATTTTGAAATTTGTTTTTATAATGGGGTTTAGCTGATTTGCACTGCTGTGTTTATGCCGCTCGATGCACACTTGATTCTCTTACGGAGACATATAAATACATAGATTTTAAGATTCTTACTAGTCAGATATATTCCTCTGCAGTGAATAGGGGGTGTTGAGTCCACTTCGTTGAACAAGGAGTATATCTTGTCTATTACTGGCTTATGGAACGGTATCTGTGCTCATTTCAATCTCTGGATTTATGCAGCACCCCAACTCACCTTTCCCCTTAAGCAAGCATAAGTTGGTTTTCTAAATGTGAGACTCTGTTCTGTTTTGTAATTCAGTTCATGTGTAGCCAAGTTTACATTCCCTCTATAAGTGTTATCTTATGACTAGTTTCTTTTTCTGTGTGACTTATTTCACTCAGAATCATCGTACCTAAATCCACTCATTATGCTGCTACGGGCCTGATGACATTGATTTCATTGCGGAGTGATATTCCATTGTATGTAAGTACCACAACTTCTTTATCCATTTTTCTCTTTCTGGGATATTTAAGTTGTTCCGTTGTCGAGGTTCTTGTAAACACAGCAGCCCTAAACTTTGGGGTGGCTGTGTCTTGTTGATTTTAATTTTCCTAAGCTATAGGACCATAAGTGGAAGCAACCTAGGCTCTGTAGCTTTGTTTTTTAGAGGTTTCAGGAAACACCATACACTTCTCCAGAGTGGCTGTTGGCCATTTACATCCCGCCCATCAGCATAACAAGGCTCCCAGTTCTCCATGGCCTGTCCTGCCTTTCTGGTTTTTACACTTTTTTCAGATGGCCCTTTTGACCGGTGGGAAGTGAGACTTCATTGTAGTGCAGATCTCCGTTGCAGGCTTGCTTATTTGGACAAAAAGAGCGTATGCGTTTTTTCCTGCATGTATTCAGGAAAAAAACGCATACGCCTTTTTTGGCCAAGTGCATCATTGTCAAAGTTCTGCCACTTTTCATATGTTTTAAATGCAGTTTCCATCTACCTCCTGAAATATATTTCCTGCAATTGTGCCATGCTTTCAAGTCCTCTTCGCAGCCTTACCTCAATATATTTTTGGACGATAGCTGTCATTTATAACTCTGCAGGTTTATGAATTACAGTGCCCCTGAGGTCCTTTCTTCAACTCGCTTTCTTGTGGGCTGGCCGCAGAACTGCAGGATTGCTTCAGGCCCTAATCTTGTTTCATCACGGCACGCTGAGCCTTTTGTTAATTCCTCTTCCTGGTGGGAAATTAGAGTGAAATGTGACCGTCCAAACACCTACAGCTAGTCTCTCATTGGTTCTCCCTATTCCCGTTCAACCTCCGCAGAAATTGCTAACTGTGCCAAACAGGAGTTTTAAGGCACTGACTCTCCACGTGGGGAGATTTTTAGTAAAGCATCTGGAATGGCGAACCCGTGTACCAGGGGACAAAAAATGAGATGGGTTTTAGAAACGTTGCCCGATCACATGGTGTACAGTCCTCTGGGTTTCCCATGCATGTTTTAGCTGTAGGAAGAATCCCTTAAACCAGGAGAGTTGGGACCCAGGGAATGGGTAGCATACAGTATTACTTCAAAGAGTCTGCATTTGCTCACCGAACCTCACCAATCCTCTCAGCCCCAAATGTCCTGCCTTATGTCTCACCCAGCTGTGGGTGTAGATGTGGTAAATCCAAGTTTCATCACAAGCCCTGAACGAATTATTTAAGAACTTTCTCTCCTTCACTGTCTTTGTTTTTGAAATTTATTTTAATAATGGGGTTTAGTTGATTTTTCACGACTGTGTATACTGCTCTACACACACTTGATTCTCTTACGGAGACATATAGATACATATGTTTTAATATTCTTATTGTCAGATATATTCCTCTGCGGTGAATAGGTGGTGTTGAGTCTAATTCGTTGAGCAAGGAGTATATCTTGTCTATTATATATTTGGCTTATGGAATAGTATCTGTGCTAATTTCAATCTCTGGTTTACGCAGCATCCCAACTCACCATTCCCCTTAAGAAAGCATAAGTTTGTTTTCTAAATGTGAGACTCTGTTCTGTTTTGTAATTCAGTTCATGTGTAGCCAAGTTTACATTCCCTCTATAAGTGATATCTTATGATAAGTTTCTTTTTCTGTGTGACTTATTTCCTTTGAATCATCGTACCTAAATCCATTCATTATGCTTGTACGGGCCTGATGACATTGATTTCATTGTTGAGTGATATTCCATTGTACGTAAGTACGAAAACTTCTTTATCCATTTCTCTCTTTCAAGGATATTTAATTTGTACCATAGTCGAGGCTCTTGTAAACAGAGCAGCCCTAAACTTTGCGGTGGTTGTTTCTTGTTATTTTAATTTTCCTGAGCTATAGTGCTATAAGTGGGTTTAGGGTTAGGGTTAAGGTTAGGGTTAGGGAACGGGTATGGTTTAGGATGCGACAATGGTTTAGGGTGAGCGAAAGTGTTAGGGTACAGGTCAGTGTTAGTGTACTGTTTAGGATTAGGGTAAGTGTTAGGGTAATGCTTCGGGTTAGGGATACGGTTAGGGAATGGGGAAGGTTTAGGGTACAGGTTAGGGTACGACAACGGTTTAGGGATAGCGTACAGGTAAGGGTAAAATTTAGTGTTAGCGTACGGGTTAGGATTAGGGGAGGGGTGAGGGTAAGGCTTCAGGTAAGGGTTAGGGTTAGGGTTAGGGGAGAGGGACAGTTTAGGGTACAGGTTAGGGTGCGACAATGGTTTAGGATGAGCGTACGTGTTAGGGTACGGGTTAGTGTTAGCGTATGGGCTAGGATTAGGTGTCGGGTTAGAGTAAGGCTTCAGGTAAGGGTTAGGGTTAGGGTTAAGGGACGGGGACGGTATAGGGTACAGGTTAGGGTACGACAACGGTTTAGGGTGAGCATACGTGTGAGGGCATGGGTTAGTCTTAGCGTACGGGTTAGGATTAGGAGAGGGGTTATGGTAAGGCTTCGGGTAAGGGTTAGGGTTAGGGTTAGGGGACGATTTAGGGTACAGGTTAGGGTACAACAATGGTATAGTGTGAGCGTAAGTGTGAGGGCACGGGTTAGTGTCAGCGTATGGGTTAGGATTAGGGGACGGGTTAGGGTAAGGCTTCAGGTAAGGGATAGGGTTAGGGTTAGGGTTAGGGGACAGGGATGGTTTAGGGTACAGGTTAGGGTAAGACAATGGTTTAGGGTGAGCGTACGTGTGAGGGCACGGGTTAGTGTTAGCGTACGGGTTAGGATTAGGGGACAGGTTAGGGGACGGGTTAGGGGACGGGTTAGGGGACGGGGACGGGGACGGTTTAGGGGACAGGTTAGAGTTAGGGGACGGGGACGGTTTAGGGGACAGGTTAGGGTACGACAATGGTTGAGGGTGAGCGTACGTGTGAAGGCATGGGTTAGAGTTAGCGTACGGGTTAGGATTAGGGGACGGGTAGGGTAAGGCTTTGGGTAAGGGTTAGGGTTAGGGTTAGAGGACGGGGACGGTTTAGGGGACAGGTTAGGGTATGACAACGGTTTAGGGTGAGCGTACGTGTGAGGGCACGGGTTAGTGTTAGCGTATGGGTTAGGATTAGGGGACGGGTTAGGGTAAGGCTTCGGGTAAGGGATCGGGTAAGGGTTCGGGCTAGGGTTAGGGTTAGGAGACGGGGACGGTTTAGGGTCCAGGTGAGGGTACGACAACGCTTTAGGTTGAGCGTACGTGTGAAGGCATATGTTAGTGTTAGCATACGGGTTAGGATTAGGGGATGGGTGAGGGAAAGGCTTCGGGGAAGGGTTAGTATTACGGTTCGTGCTAGCGTTAGGGTTACGGGATGGGGACGGTTTAGGGTCCAGGTGAGGGTACGACTATGCTTTAGGATGAGCGTACATGTGAGGGCACGGGTTAGTGTTAGCGTACGGTTTAGGATTAGGGGACTTGTGAGTGTAAGGCTTCGGGGAAGGTTTAGGGTTAGGGTGCGGGCTAGGGGTAGGGTTAGGGGACGGGGACGGTTTAGGGTCCAGGTGAGGGTACGACAATGCTTTAGGGGGAGCGTACGTGTGAGGGCATGGGTTAGTGTTAACGTACGGGTTAGGATTAAGGGACGGGTGAGGGTCAGGCTTCAGGGAAGTGTTAGGGTTAGGGTTAGGGCTAGGGTTAGGGTTAGGGGATGGGGACGGTTTAGGGTCCAGGTGAGGGTACGACAACGCTTTAGGGGGAGCGTACGTGTGAGGGCGCGGTTTAGTGTTAGCGTACGGGTTAGGATTAAAGGCCGGGTGAGGGTCAGGTTTCGGGGAAGGGTTTGGGTTAGGGTTCGGGCTAGGGTTAGGGTTAGGGGACGGGGACGGTTTAGGGTCCAGATGAGGGTACGACAACGCTTTAGGGGGAGCGTACGTGTGAGCGCGCGGGTTAGTGTTAGCGTACGGGTTAGGATTAGGAGCCGGGTGAGGGTCAGGCTTTGGGGAAATGTTAGGGTTAGGGTTTGGGCTAGGGTTAGGGTTAGGGGACGGGGACGGTTTAGGGTCCAAGTGAGTGTACGACAACGCTTTAGGCTGAGCGTACGTGTGATGAGGCGGGTTAGTGTTAGCGTACGGTTTAGAATTAGGGGACGGGTGAAGGTCAGGCTTTGGGGAAGGGTTAGTGTTAGGGTTCGGGCTAGGGTTAGGGTTAGGGGACGGGGATGGTTTAGGGGCCAGGTGAGGGTACGACAACGCTTTAGGGGGAGCGTACGTGTGAGGGTGCGGGTTAGTGTTAGTGTACGGGTTAGGATTATGGGGCGGGTTAGGGTAATGCTTCGGGTAAGGGTTAGGGTTAGGGTTCGGGCTAGGGTTAGTGTTAGGGGACGGGAACGGTTTAGGGTCCAGGTGAGGGTACGACAACGCTTTAGGTTGAGCGTACGTGTGAGGGCACGTGTTAGTGTTAGCGTACGGTTTAGGATAAGGGGACGGGTAAGGGTAAGGCTTCGGGGAAGGTTTAGGTTTAGGGTTCGGGCTAGGGTTAGGGTTAGGGGACAGGGACGGTTTAGGGTCCAGGTGAGGGTACGACAACGCTTTCTGGTGAGCGTACATGTGAAGGCATGGGTTAGTGTTAGCGTACGGTTTAGGATTATGGGACTTGTTAGGGTAAGGCTTCGGTGAAGTTTAGGGTTAGGGTGCGGGCTAGGGTTAGGGTTAGGGGACGGTGACGGTTTAGGGTCCAGGTGAGGGTACGACAACTCTTTAGGGTGAGCGTACATGTGAGGGCATGGGTTAGTGTTAGCGTATGGGTTAGGATTAGGGGCCGGGTGACAGTAAGGCTTTAGGGAAGGGTTAGGGTTAAGGTTCGGGGTAGGGTTAGGATTAGGGGACGGGGACGGTTTAGGGTCCAGGTGAGGGTACGACAACGCTTTAGCGGGAGCGTAGGTGTGAGGGCGCGGGTTAGTGTTAGCGTACGGGTTAGGATTAGGGGACGGGTGAGGGTCAGGCTTCGGGGAAGGGTTAGGGTTAGGGTTCGGGCTAGGGTTGGGGTTAGGGGACGGGGACGGTTTAGGGTCCAGGTGAGGGTACGACAACGCTTTAGGGGGAGTGTACGTATGAGGGCGTGGTTTAGTGTTAGCGTACGGGTTAGGATTAGGGGATGCGTGAGGGTCAGGCTTCGGGTAAGGGTTAGGTTTAGGGTTCGGACTAGGGTTAGGGTTAGGGAACGGGGACAGTTTAGGGTCCATGTGAGGGTACGACAACGCTTTAGCGGTAGCGTACGTGTGAGGGCGCGGGTTAGTGTTAGCGTACGGGTTAGGATTAAGGGACGGGTGAGGGTCAGGCTTCGGGGAAGTGTTAGTGTTAGGGTTCGGGCTAGGGTTAGGGTTAGGGGACGGGGACGGTTTAGGGTCCAGGGGAGGGTACGACAACGCTTTAGGGGGAGCGTACGTGTGAGGGCGTGGGTTAGTGTTAGCGTACGGGTTAGGATTAGGGGACGGGTGAGGGTCTGGCTTCGGGGAAGTTTAGGGTTAGGGTTCGGCCTAAGGTTAGGGTTAGGGGACGGGGACGGTTTAGGGTCCAGGTGAGTGTACGACAATGCTTTAGGGGGAGCGTACGTGTGAGGGCGCGGGTTAGTGTTAGCGTACGTGTTAGGATTAGGGGACGGGTAAGGGTCAGGCTTCGGGGAAGGGTTAGGGTTAGGGTTCGGGCTAGGGTTAGGTTTAGGGGACGGGGACGGTTTAGGGTCCAGGTGACGGTACGACAACGCTTTAGGGGGAGCGTACGTGTGAGGGCGCGGGTTATGTCATGGGATGGGTGAGGGTCAGGCTTCTGGTAAGTGTTAGTGTTAGGGTTCGGGCTAGGGTTAGGGTTAGGGGACAGGGACGGTTTAGGGTCCAGGGGAGGGTACGACAACGCTTTAGGGGGAGCGTACGTGTGAGAGCGCAGGTTAGTGTTAGCGTACGGGTTAGGATTAGGGGACGGGTGAGGGTCAGGCTTCGGGGAAGGGTTAGGGTTAGGGGACGGTGACGGTTTAGGGTCCAGGTGAGGGTACGACAACGCTTTAGGGGGAGCGTACGTATGAGGGCGTGGGTTAGTGTTAGCGTACGGTTTAGGATTAGGGGATGGGTGAAGGTCAGGCTTCGGGGAAGGGTTAGGGTTAGGGTTGAGGCTAGGGTAGGGTTAGGGGACGGGGACGGTTTAGGGTCCAGGTGAGGGTACGACAACGATTTAGGGGGAGCGTACGTATGAGGGCGTGGGTTAGTGTTAGCGTACGGGTTAGGATTAGGGGATGCTTGAGGGTCAGGCTTCGGGGAAGTGTTAGGTTTAGGGTTCGGACTAGGGTTAGGGTTAGGGAACGGGGACAGTTTAGGGTCCAGGTGAGGGTACGACAACGCTTTAGGGGGAGTGTACGTGTGAGGGTGCGGGTTAGTGTTAGCGTACGGGTTAGGATTAGGGGTCGGGTGATGGTGACGTTTCGGGGAAGTGTTAGGGTTAGGGTTCGGGCTAGGGTTAGGGTTAGGGGACGGGGACGGTTTAGGGTCCGGGTGAAAGTACAACAACGCTTTAGGGTGAGGGTACGTGTGAGGGGGCGGGTTAGGATTATGGGACGGGTGAGGGTCAGGCTTCGGGGATGGGTTAGCTTTAGGGTTCGGGCTAGGTTTAGGGTTAGGGGACGGGGACGGTTTAGGGTCCAGGTGAGGGTACGACAACGCTTTAAGGGGAGCGTACGTGTGAGGGCGCCGGTTAGTGTTAGCGTACGGGTTAGGATTAGGGGACGGGTGAGGGTCAAGCTTCGGGGAAGGGTTCGGGTTCAGGCTAGGGTTAGGGTTAGGGGACGGGGACGGTTTAGGGTCCAGGTGAGGGTATAACAACGCTTTAGGGGGAGCGTAGGTGTGAGGGCGCTGGTTAGTGTTAGCATACGAGTTAGGATTAGGTGACTGGTGAGGGTCAGGCTTCGGGGAAGGGTTAGGGTTAGGGTTCGGGCTAGGGTTAGGGTTAGGGGACGGGGACGGTTTAGGGTCCAGGGGAGGTGCGACAATGGTTTAGGGGGAGCGTAGGTGTGAGTGCGTGGGTTAGTGTTAGCGTACGGGTTAGGATTAGGGGATGGGTGAGGGTCAGGCTTCAGGGAAGGGTTAGGGTTAGGGTTCGGGCTAGGGTTAGGGTTAGGGGACGGGGACGGTTTAGGGTCCAGGTGAGGGTACGACAACGCTTTAGGGGGAGCGTAGGTGTGAGGGCGCGGGTTAGTGTTAGCGTACGGGGCAGGATTAGGGGACGGGTGTGGGTCTGGCTTCGGGGAAGGGTTAGGGTATGGGTTCGGGCTAGGGTTAGGGTTAGGGGACGGGGACAGTTTAGGGTCCAGATGAGGGTACGACAAAGCTTTAGGGGGAGCGTACATGTGTGGGCGCGGGTTAGTGTTAGCGTACAGGTTACGCTTAGGGGACGGGTGAGGGTCAGGCTTCGGGGAAGGGTTAGGGTTAGGGGACGGTGACGGTTTAGGGTCCAGGTGAGGGTACGACAACGCTTTAGGTGGAGCGTACGTGTGAGGGCGCGGGTTAGTGTTAGCGTACGGGTTAGGATTAGGGGTCAGGTGATGGTGAGGCTTCGGGGAAGGGTTAGGGTTAGGGTTCGAGCTAGGGTAAGGGTTAGGGGACGGGGACGGTTTAGGGTCCAGGTGAGTGTACGACAACGCTTTAGGGGGAGCGTACGTGTGAGTGTGCGGGTTAGTGTTAGCGTACGGGTTAGGATTAGGGGACGGGTGAGGGTCAGGCTTCGGGGAAGGGTGAGGGTTAGGATTCAGGCTAGGGTTAGGGTTAGGGGACGGGGACGGTTTAGTATCCAGGTGAGGGTACGACAACGCTTTAGGGGGAGCGTACGTGTGAGGGCGCAGGTTAGGATTATGGGACGGGTGAGGGTCAGGCTTCGGGGAAGGGTTAGGTTTAGGGTTCGGGCTAGGTTTAGGGTTAGGGGACGGGGACGGTTTAGGTTCCAGGGGAGGTGCGACAACGGTTTAGGGGGAGCGTAGGTGTGAGTGCGCGGGTTAGTGTTAGCGTACGGGTTAGGATTAGGGGACGGGTGAGGGTCAGGCTTCGGGGAAGGGTTAGGGTTAGGGTTCGGGCTAGGGTTAGGGTTAGGGGACGGGGACGGTTTAGGGTCCAGGTGAGGGTACGACAACGCTTTAGGGGGAGCGTAGGTGTGAGGGCGCGGGTTAGTGTTAGCGTACGGGGCAGGATTAGGGGACGGGTGTGGGTCAGGCTTCGGGGAAGGGTTAGGGTATGGGTTCGGGCTAGGGTTAGGGTTAGGGGACGGGGACAGTTTAGGGTCCAGATGAGGGTACGACAACGCTTTAGGGGGAGCGTACATGTGAGGGCGCGGGTTAGTGTTAGCGTACGGGTTAGGATTAGGGGACGGGTGAAGGTCAGGCTTCGGGGAAAGGCAAGGGTTAGGGTTCGGGCTAGGGTTAGGGTTAGGGGACGGGGACGGTTTGGGGTCCAGGTGAGGGTACGACAACGCTTTAGGGGGAGCGTACGTGTGAGGGCGCGGGTTAGTGTTAGCGTACGGGTTAGGATTAGGGGACGGGTGAGGGTCAGGCTTCGGGGAAGGGTTAGGGTTAGTGTTCTGGCTAGGGTTAGGGTTAGGGGACGGGACAGTTTAGGTTCCAGAGGAGGGTACGACAACGCTTTAGGGGGAGCGTACATGTGAGGGCGCGGGTTAGGGTTAGCGTACGGGTTAGGATTCGGGGACGGGTGGGGGTCAGGCTTCAGGGAAGGGTTAGGGTTCGGGTTCGGGCTAGGGTTAGGGTTAGAGGACGGGGACGGTTTAGGGTCCAGGGGAGGGTACGACAACGCTTTAGGGGAAGCGTACGTATGAGGGCGCGGGTTAGTGTAAGCGTACTGGTTAGGATTAGGGGACGGGTGAGGGTCAGGATAGGGGAAGGTTAGGGTTAGGGTTCGGGCTAAGGTTAGGGTTAGGGGACGGGGACGGTTTAGGGTCCAGGTGAGGGTACGACAACGCTTTAGGGGGAGCGTACGTGTGAGGGCGTGGGTTAGTGTTAGCGTACGGGTTAGGATTAGGGGACGGGTGAGGGTCAGGCTTCGGGGAAGTGTTAGTGTTAGGGTTCGGGCTAGGGTTAGGGTTAGGGGATGGGGACGGTTTAGGGTCTAGGGGAGGGTACGACAACGCTTTAGGGGGAGCGTACTTGTGAGGGCACGGGTAAGTGTTAGCGTACGGGTTAGGATTAGGGGTCAGGTGATGGTGAGGCTTCAGGGAAGTGTTAGGGATAGGGTTCGGGCTAGGGTTAGGGTTAGGGGACGGGGACGGTTTAGGGTCCAGGTGAAGTTACAACAACGCTTTAGGGGGAGCGTACGTGTGACAGCGCGGGTTAGTGTTTGCATACGGGTTAGGATTAGGGGACGGGTGAGGGTCAGGCTTCGGGGAAGGGTTAGGGTTAGGCTTCGGGCTAGGATTAGGGTTAGGGGAAGGGAAGGTTTAGGGTCCAGGTGAGGGCACGACAATGCTTTAGGGGGAGCGTACGTGTGAGGGCGTGGGTTAGTGTTAGCGTATGGGTTAGGATTAGGGGACGGGTGAGGGTCAGGCTTCGGGGAAGGTTAGGCTTAGGGTTCGGGCTAAGGTTAGGGTTAGGGGACGGGGACGGTTTAGGGTCCAGGTGAGTGTACGACAACGCTTTAGGGGGAGCGTACGTGTGAGGGCGCGGGTTAGTGTTAGCGTACGGGTTAGGATTAGGGGACGGGTAAGAGTCAGGCTTCGGGGAAGGGTTAGGGTTAGGGTTCTGGCTAGGGTTAGGGTTAGGGGACGGGACAGTTTAGGGTCCAGGGGAGGGTACAACAATGCTTTAGGGGGAGCGTACGTGTGAGGGCGCGGGTTAGGGTTAGCGTACGGGTTAGGATTAGGGGACGGGTGAGGGTCAGGCTTCGGGGACGGGTTAGGGTTCGGTTTCGGGCTAGGGTTAGGGTTAGGGGACGGGGACGGTTTAGGGTCCAGGGGAGGGTACGACAATGCTTTAGGGGGAGCGTACATGTGAGGGCGGGGGTTAGTGTAAGCGTACGGGTTAGGATTAGGGGACGGGTGAGGGTCAGGTTTCGGGGAAGGTTAGGGTTAGGGTTCTGGCTAAGGTTAGGGTTAGGGGACGGGGACGGTTTAGGGTCCAGGGGAGGGTACGACAACGCTTTAGGGGGAGCGTAGGAGTGAGGGCGCGGGATAGTGTTAGCGTATGGGTTAGAATTAGGGGATGGGTGAGGGTCAGGCTTCGGGGAAGGGTTAGGGTTAGGGTTCGGGCTAGGGTTAGGGTTAGGGGACGGGGACGGTTTAGGGTCCAGGTGAAGGTACAACAACGCTTTAGGGTGAGGGTACGTGTGAGGGGGCGTGTTAGTGTTAGCATACGGGTTAGGATTAGGGGACGGGTGAGAGTCAGGCTTCGGGGAAGTGTTAGGGTTAGGCTTCGGGCTAGGATTAGGGTTAGGGGAAGGGAAGGTTTAGAGTCCAGGTGAGGGTACGACAATGCTTTAGGGAGAGCGTGCGTGTGAGGGCGTGGGTTACTGTTAGCGTACGGGTTAGGATTAGGGGACGGGTGAGGGTCAGGCTTCGGGGAAGGGTTAGGGTTAGGGGACGGTGACGGTTTAGGGTCCAGGTGAGGGTACGACAATGCTTTAGGGGGAGCGTACGTATGAGGGCGTGGGTTAGTGTTAGCGTACGGGTTAGGATTAGGGGATGGGTGAAGGTCAGGCTTCGGGAAAGGGTTAGGGTTAGGGTTGAGGCTAGGGTTAGGGTTAGGGGATGGGGACGGTTTAGGGTCCAGGTGAGGGTACGACAACGCTTTAGGGGGAGCGTACGTATGAGGGCGTGGGTTAGTGTTAGCGTACGGGTTAGGATTAGGGGACGGGTGAGGGTCAGGCTTCAGGGAAGTGTTAGGGTTAGGCTTAGGGCTAGGTTTAGGGTTAGGGGACGGGGACGGTTTAGGGTCCAGGTGAGGGTACGACAATGCTTTAGGGGGAGCATAGGTGTGAGGGCGCCGGTTAGTGTTAGCGTACGGGTTAGGATTAGGGGATGGGTGAGGGTCAGGCTTCGGGGAAGTGTTAGGATTAGGTTTCGGGCTAGGGTTAGGGTTAGGGGACGGGGACGGTTTAGGGTCCAGGTGAGGGTACGACAACGCTTTAGGGGGAGCGTACGTATGAGGGCACGGGTTAGTGCTAGCGTACGGGGTAGGATTAGGTGATGCGTGAGGGTCAGGCTTCGGGGAAGTGTTAGGTTTAGGGTTCGGACTAGGGTTAGGGTTAGGGAACGGGGACAGTTTAGGGTCCATGTGAGGGTACGACAACGCTTTAGGGGGAGCGTACGTGTGAGGGCGTGGGTTAGTGTTAGCGTACGGGTTAGGATTAGGGGACGGGTGAGGGTCAGGCTTCGGGGAAGTGTTAGTGTTAGGGTTCGGGCTAGGGTTAGGGTTAGGGGACGAGGACGGTTTAGGGTCTAGGGGAGGGTACGACAACGCTTTAGGGGGAGCGTACGTGTGAGGGCACGGGTAAGTGTTAGCGTACGGGTTAGGATTAGGGGTCAGGTGATGGTGAGGCTTCAGGGAAGTGTTAGGGATAGGGTTCGGGCTAGGGTTTGGGTTAGGGGACGGGGACGGTTTAGGGTCCAGGTGAAGGTACAACAACGCTTTAGGGGGAGCGTACGTGTGACAGCGCGGGTTAGTGTTTGCATACGGGTTAGGATTAGGGGACGGGTGAGGGTCAGGCTTCGGGGAAGGGTTAGGGTTAGGTTTCGGGCTAGGATTAGGGTTAGGGGACGGGGACGGTTTAGGGTCCAGGTGAGGGTACGACAACGCTTTAGGGGGAGGGTACGTGTGAGCACGTGGGTTAGTGTTAGCGTACGGGTTAGGATTAGGGGATGCGTGAGGGTCAGGCTTCGGGGAAGTGTTAGGTTTAGGGTTCGGGCTAGGGTTAGGGTTAGGGGACGGGGATGGTTTAGGGTCTAGGGGAGGGTACGACAACGCTTTAGGGGGAGCGTAGGTTTGAGGGCGTGGGTTAGTGTTAGCATACGGGTTAGGATTAGGGGACGGGAGAGGGTCAGGCTTCGGGGAAGGGTTAGGGTTAGGGTTCAATCTAGGGTTAGGGTTAGGGGACGGGGATGGTTTAGGGTCCAGGTGAGGGTACGACAACGCTTTAGGGGGAGCGTACGTGTGAGGGCGCGGGTTACTGTGAGCGTACGGGTTAGGATTAGGGGACGGGTGAGGGTCAGGCTTCGGGAAAGGGTTCGGGTTAGGGTTAGGGCTAGGGTTAGGGTTAGGGGACGGGGACGGTGTAGGGTCCAGGGGAGGGTACGACAACGCTTTAGGGGGAGCGTAGGTGTGAGGGCACGGGTTAGTGTTAGCGTAGTGGTTAGGACTAGGGGACGGGTGAGGGTCAGGCTTCGGAGAAGGGTTAGGGTTAGGGTTCAAGCTAGGGTTAGGGTTAGGGGACGGGGATGGTTTAGGGTCTAGGGGAGGGTACGACAACGCTTTAGGGGGAGCGTAGGTTTGAGGGCGTGGGTTAGTGTTAGCATACGGGTTAGGATTAGGGGACGGGAGAGGGTCAGGCTTCGGGGAAGGGTTAGGGTTCGGGCTAGGGTTAGGGTTAGAGGACGGGGACGGTTTAGGGTCCAGGTGAGGGTATAACAACGCTTTAGGGGGAGCGTAGGTGTGCGGGCGCGGGTTAGTGTTAGCGTACGAGTTAGGATTAGGGGACGGGTGAGTGTCAGGCTTCGGGGAAGGGTTAGGGTTTATGTTCTGGCTAGGGTTAGGGTTAGGGGAAGGGAGAGTTTAGGGTCCAGGGGAGGGTACGACAATGCTTTAGGGGGAGCGTACATGTGAGGGTGCGGGTTAGGGTTAGCGTACGGGTTAGGATTAGGGGACGGGTGAGGGTCAGGCTTCGGGGAAGGGTTAGGGTTCGGGTTCGGGATCGGGTTAGGGTTAGGGGACGGGGACGGTTTAGGTTCCAGTGGAGGGTACGACAACGCTTTAGGGGGAGCGTCCCTGTGAGGGCGCGGGTTAATGTAAGCGTACGGGTTAGGATTAGGGGACTGGTGAGCGTCAGGTTTCGGGGAAAGTTAGGGTTAGGGTTCGGGCTAAGGATAGGGTTAGGGGACGGGGACGGTTTAGGGTCCAGGGGAGGGTACGACAACGCTTTAGGGGGAGCGTAGGTGTGAGGGCGCGGGATAGTGTTAGCGTATGGTTTAGGATTACGGGACGGGTGAGGGTCAGGCTTCGGGGAATGGTTAGGGTTAGGGTTAGGTTTCGGGCTAGGGTTAGGGTTAGGCGACGGGGACGGTTTAGGGTCCTGGTGAGGGTACGACAACGGTTTAGGGGTAGCGTACGTGTGAGGGCGTGGGTTAGTGTTAGCGTACGGGTTAGGATTAGGGGACGTGTGAGGGTCAGGCTTCGGGGAAGGGTTAGGGTTAGGGTTCGGGCTAGGGTTAGGGTTAGGGGACGGGACGGTTTAGGGTCCAGGGGAGGGTACGACAATGCTTTAGGGGGAGCGTAAATGTGAGGGCGCGGGTTAGGGTTAGCGTACGGGTTAGAATTAGGGGACGTATGAGGGTTAGGCTTCGGGGAAGGGTTAGGGTTCGGGTTCGGGCTAGGGTTAGGCTTAGGGGACGGGGACGGTTTAGGGTCCAGGGGAGGATACGACAACACTTTAGGGGGAGCGTACGTGTGAGGGCGCGGGTTAGTGTTAGCGTACGGGTTAGGATTGGTGGACGGGTGAGTGTCAGCTTTTGGGGAAGGTTAAGGTTAGGGTTCGGGCTAAGGTTAGGGTTAGGGGACGGGGACGGTTTAGGGTCCAGGTGAGGGTACGACAACGCTTTAGGGGGAGCGTAGGTGTGAGGGCGTGGTATAGTGTTAGCGTATTGGTTTGGATTAGGGGACGGTTGAGGGTCAGGATTCGGGGAATGGTTAGGGTTAGGGTTAGGGTTCGGGCTAGGGTTAGGGTTAGGGGACTGGGACGGTTTAGGGTCCAGCAGAGGGTACGAGAACGCTTTAGGGGGAGTGTACGTGTGAGGGCGTGGGTTAGTGTGAGCATACGGGTTAGGATTAAGGGACGGGTGAGGGTCAGGCTTCAGGGAAGTGTTAGGCTTAGGCTTAGGGCTAGGTTTAGGGTTAGGGGACGGGGACGGTTTAGGGTCCAGGTGAAGGTACGACAACGCTTTAGGGGGAGCGTAGGTGTGAGGGCGCGTGTTAGTGTTAGCGTACGGGTTAGGATTAGGGGACGGGTGAGGGTCAGGATTCGGGGAAGGGTTAGGATTAGGGTTCGGGCTAGGGTTAGGGTTAGGGGACGGGGACGGTTTAGGGTCCAGGTGAGGGTACAACAACGCTTTAGGGGGAGCGTACGAATGAGGGCATGGGTTAGTGTTAGCGTACTGGTTAGGATTAGGGGATGCGTGAGGGTCAGGCTTCGGGGAAGTGTTAGGTTTAGGGTTCGGACTAGGGTTAGGGTTAGGGAACGGGGACAGTTTTGGGTCCATGTGAGGGTACGACAACGCTTTAGGGGGAGCGTACGTGTGAGGGCGTGGGTTAGTGTTAGCGTACGGGTTAGGATTAGGGGACGGGTGAGGGTCAGGCTTCGGGGAAGTGTTAGTATTAGGGTTCGTGCTAGGGTTAGGGTTAGGGGACGGGGACGGTTTAGGGTCCAGGGGAGAGTAAGACAAAGCTTTAGGGGGAGCGTACGTGTGAGGGCACGGGTAAGTGTTAGCGTACGGGTTAGGATTAGGGGTCGGGTGATGGTGAGGCTTCGGGGAAGGGTTAGGTTAGGGTTCGGGCTAGGGTTAGGGTTAGGGGACGGGGATGGTTTAGGGTCCAGGTGAAGGTACAACAACGCTTTAGGGGGAGCGTACGTGTGACGGCGCGGGTTATTGTTAGCATACGGGTTAGGATTAGGGGACGGGTGAGGGTCAGGCTTCGGGGAAGTGTTAGGGTTAGGCTTCGGGCTAGGATTAGGGTTAGGGGAAGGGAAGGTTTAGGGTCCAGGCGAGGGTACGACAATGCTTTCGGGGGAGCGTACGTGTGAGGGCGTGGGTTAGTGTTAGCGTACGGGTTAGGATTAGGGGACGTGTGAGGGTCAGGCTTCGGGGAAGGTTAGGCTTAGGTTTCGGGCTAAGGTTAGGGTTAGGGGACGGGGACGGTTTAGGGTCCAGGTGAGTGTACGACAACGCTTTAGGGGGAGCGTACGTGTGAGGGCGCGGGTTAGTGTTAGCGTACGGGTTAGGATTAGGGGACGGGTAAGGGTCAGGCTTCGGGGAAGTGTTCGGGTTAGGGTTCGGGCTAGGCTTAGGGTTAGGGTACGGGGACGGTTTAGGGTCCAGTTGAGGGTACGACAACGCTTTAGGGGGAGCGTATGTGTGAGGGCACGGGTTAGGTCATGGAACGGGTGAGGGTCAGGCTTCTGGTAAGGGTTAGGGTTAGGGTTCGTGCTAGGGTTAGGATTAGGGAACGGGGACGGTTTAGGGTCCAGGTGAGGGTATGACAACGCTTTAGGGGGAGCGTAGGTGTGAGGGCGCTGGTTAGTGTTAGCGTACGGGTTAGGATTAGGGGACGGGTGAGGGTCAGGCTTCGGGGAAGGGTTAGGGTTCTGGTTAGGGTTAGGGTTAGGGGACGGGGACGGTTTAGGGTCCATGTGAGGGTACGACAACGCTTTAGTGGGAGCGTACGTGTGAGGGCGTGGGTTAGTGTTAGCGTAAGGGTTAGGATTAGGGGACGGGTGAGGGTCAGGCTTCGGGGAAGGGTTAGGGTTAGGCTTCGGGCTAGGATTAGGGTTAGGGGACGGGGACGGTTTAGGGTCCAGGTGAGGGTACGACAAGGCTTTAGGGGGAGCGTACGTGTGAGGGCGCGGGTTACTGTGAGCGTACAGGTTAGGATTAGGGGACGGGTGAGGGTCAGGCTTCGGGGAATGGTTAGGGTCAGGGTTCGAGCTAGTGTTAGGGTTAGGGGACGGGGACGGTTTAGGGTCCAGGGGAGGGTACGACAACGCTTTAGGGGGAGCGTAGGTGTGTGGGCACGGGTTAGTGTTAGCGTACGGGTTAGGACTAGGGGACGGGTGAGGGTCAGGCTTCGGGGAAGGGTTAGGGTTAGGGTTCAAGCTAGGGTTAGGGTTAGGGGACGGGGATGGTTTAGGGTCTAGGGGAGGGTACGACAACGCTTTAGGGGGAGCGTAGGTTTGAGGGCGCGGGTTAGTGTTATTGTACGGGTTAGGAATAGGGGACGGGTGAGGGTCAGGCTTCGTGGAAGGTTAGGGTTAGGGTTCGGGCTAAGGTTAGGGTTAGGGGACGGGGACGGTTTAGGGTCCAGGTGAGGGTACGACAACGCTTTAGGGGGAGCGTACGTGTGACGGCGTGGGTTAGTGTTAGCGTATGGGTTAGGATTAGGGGACGTGTGAGGGTCAGGCTTCGGGGAAGGGTTTGGGTTAGGGTTCGGGCTAGGGTTAGGGTTAGGGGACGGGGACGGTTTAGGGTCCAGGTGAGGGTACGACAACGCCTTAGGGGGAGCGTACGTGTGAGGGCGTGGGTTAGTGTTAGTGTACGGGTTAGGATTAGGGGACGGGTGAGGGTCAGGCTTCGGGGAAGGCTTAGGGTTAGGGTTCGGGCTAGGGTTAGGGTTAGGGGACGGGGACGGTTTAGGTTCCAGTGGAGGGTACGACAACGCTTTAGGGGGAGCGTACGTGTGAGGGCGTGGGTTAGTGTTAGCGTACGGGTTAGGATAAGGGGACGGGTGAGGGTCAGGCTTCGGGGAAGGCTTAGGGTTAGGGTTCGGGCTAGGGTTAGGTTTAGGGGACAGGAATGGTTTAGGGTCCAGGGGAGGGTACGAAAACGCTTTAGGGGGAGCATAGGTGTGAGGGCGCGGGTTAGTGTTAGCGTACGTGTTAGGATTAGGGGACGGGTGAGGGTCAGGCTTCGGGGAAGGGTTCGGGTTAGGGTTCGGGCTAGGGTTAGGGTTAGGGGACGGGGACGGTTTTAGGTCCAGGTGAGGGTACGACAACGCTTTAGGGGGAGCGTAGGTTTGAGGGTGCGGGTTAGTGTTAGCGTACTGGTTAGGATTATGGGACGGGTGAGTGTCAGGTTTCGGGGAAGTGTTAGGGTTAGGGTTCGCGCTAGGGTTAGGGTTAGGGTTAGGGGACGGTTTAGGGTCCAGGTGAGGGTACCACAACGCTTTAGGGGGAGCGTACGTGTGAGGGCGTGGGTTAGTGTTAGCGTACGGGTTAGGATTTTGGGACGGGTGAGTGTCAGGCTTCGGGAAGGGTTAGGGTTCGGGTTCGGGCTAGGGTTAGGGTTAGGGGACGGGGACGGTTTAGGGTCCAGGGGAGGGTACAACAAGGCTTTAGGGGGCGCGTACGTGTGAGGGCGCGGGTTAGTGTTAGCGTACGGGTTAGGATTAGGGGACGGGTGAGGGTCAGGCTTCGGGGAATGGTTAGGGATAGGGTTCGCGCTAGGTTTAGGGTTAGGGTTAGGGGACGGGTTAGGGTCCAGGTGAGGGTACCACAACGCTTTAGGGGGAGCGTACGTGTGAGGGCGCGGGTTAGTGTCAGCGTACGGCTTAGGATTAGGGGACGAGTGAGGGTCAGGCTTCGGGGAAGGGTTAGGGTTAGGGTTCGGGCTAGGGTTAGGGTAAGGGGACGGAGACGGTTTAGGGTCCAGGTGAGGGTACGACAACGCTTTAGGGGGAGCGTACGTGTGAGGACGCGGGTTAGTGTTAGAGTACGGGTTAGATTTGGGGACGGTTGAGGGTCAGGCTTCGGGGAAGGCTTAGGGTTAGGGTTCGGGCTAGGGTTAGGGTAAGGGGACGGAGACGGTTTAGGGTCCAGGTGAGGGTACGACAACGCTTTAGGGGGAGCTACGTGTGAGGGCGTGGGTTAGTGTTAGCGTGCGGGTTAGGATTAGGGGACGGATGAGGGTCAGGTTTCGGGGAAGGCTTAGGGTTAGGGTTCGGGCTAGGATTAGGGTTAGGGGACGGGGACGGTTTAGGGTCCAGGGGAGGGTACGACAACGCTTTACGGAGAGCGTACGTGTGAGGGCGCGGGTTAGTGTTAGCGTACGGGTTAGGATTAGGGGACGGGTGAGGGTCAGGCTTCGGGGAAGTGTTAGGGTTAGGGTTCGGGCTAGGGTTAGGGTTAGGGGACGGGGACGGTTTAGGGTCCAGGGGTGGGTACGGCAACGCTTTAGAGGGAGCGTAGGTGTGAGGGCGCGGGTTAGTGTTAGCGTACGGGTTAGGATTATGGGACGGGTGAGTGTCAGGCTTCGTGAAGGGTTAGGGTTAGGGTTCGGGCTAGGGTTAGGGTTAGGGGATGGGAACGGTTTAGGGTCCAGGGGAGGGTACGACAACGCTTTAGGGGCAGTGTAAGGGTGAGGGCACGGGTTAGTGTTAGCGTACGGTTTAGGATTAGGGGACGGGTGAGGGTCAGGCTTCGGGGAAGGGTTCGGGTTAGGGTTCGGGCTAGGGTTAGGTTTAGAGGACGGGACGGTTTAGGGTCCAGGGGAGGGTACGGCAAAGCTTTAGCGGGAGCGTACGTGTGAGGGCGCGAGTTATGTTAGCGTACGGGTTAGGATTAGGGGACGGGTGAGGGTCAGGCTTCGGGGAAGGTTTAGGGTTAGGGTTCGGGCTAGGGTTAGGGTTAGGGGACGGGGACGGTTTAGGGTCCAGGGGAGGGTACGACAACGCTTTAGGGGGAGCGTACGTGTGAGGGCGCGGGTTAGTGTTAGCGTACGGGTTAGGATTAGGGGACGGGTGAGGGTCAGGCTTCGGGGAAGGGTTAGGGTTAGGGTTCGGGCTAGGGTTAGGGTTAGGGGACGGGGATGGTTTAGGGTCCAGGGAACGGTACGACAACGCTTTAGGGGGAGCGTACGTGTGAGTGTGCGGGTTAGTGTCAGCGTACGGGTTAGGATTAGGGGTCTGGTGAGGGTCAGGCTTCGGGGAAGGGTTAGCGTTAGTGTTCGGGCTAGGGTTAGGGTTAGGGGACGGGGATGGTTTAGGGTCCATGTGAGGGTACGACAACGCTTTAGGGGGAGCATACGTGTGAGAGCGCGGGTTAGTGTTAGCGTACGGGTTAGGATCAGGGGACGGGTGAGGGTCAGGCTTCGGGGAAGGCTTAGGGTTAGGGTTCGGGCTAGGGTTAGGGTTAGGGGACGGGGACGGTTCAGGGTCCAGGTGAGGGTAGGAGAACGCTTTAGGGGGAGCGTATACATGAGGGCGCGGATTAGTGTTAGCGTATGGGTTAGGATTAGGGGACGGGTGAGGGTCAGGCTTCGGGGAATTGTTAGGGTTAGGGTTCGGGCTATGGTTAGGGTTAGGGGAAGGGGACGGTTTAGGGTCCAGGGGAGGGTTCGCCAACGCTCTAGGGGGAGTGTACGCGTGATGGCGCGGGTTAGTGTTAGCGTACGGGTTAGGATTAGGGGACGGGTGAGGGTCAGGCTTCGGGAAAGGGTTAGGGTTTGGGTTCGGGCTAGGGTTAGGGTTAGGGGACGGGTACGGTTTAGGGTCCAGGTGAGGGTACGACAACGCTTTAAGGGGAGCGTACGTGTGAGGGCAAGGGTTAGTGTCAGAGTACGTGTTAGGATTAGGGGACGTGAGAGGGTCAGGCTTTGGGGAAGGGTTAGGGTTAGGGTTCGGGCTAGGGTTAGGGTTACGGGAAGGGGACGGTTTAGGGTCCAGGTGAGGGTACCACAACGCTTTACGGGGGAGCGTACATGTGAGGGCGCAGGTTAGTGTCAGCGTATGGGTTAGGATTAGGGTATGGGTGAGGGTCAGGCTTCGGGGAAGGGTTAGGGTTAGGGTTCGGGCTAGGGTTAGGGTTAGGGGACGGGGACGGTTTAGGGTCCAGGTGAGGGTACGACAACGCTTTAGGGGGAGCGTACGTGTGAGGGCGCGGGTTACTGTTAGCTTACGGGTTAGGATTAGGGGACGAGTGAGGGTCAGGCTTCGGGGAAGGCTTAGGGTTAGGGTTCGGGCTAGGGTTAGGGTTAGGGGACGGGGATGGTTTAGGGTCCAGGGGCGGGTACGACAACACTTTAGGGGGAGCGTACGTGTGAGGGCGCGGGTTAGTGTTAGCGTACGGGTTAGGATTAGGGGACGTGTGAGGGTCACGCTTCGGGGAAGGGTTAGGGTTAGGGTTCGGGCTAGGGTTTGGGTTAGGAGACGGGGACGGATTAGGGTCCAGGGGAGGGTACGACAACGCTTTAGGGGGAGCGTACGTGTGAGGGCGCGGGTTAGTGTTAGCGTACGGGTTAGGATTATGGGACGGGTGAGGGCCAGGCTTTGGGGAAGGGTTAGTGTTAAGGTTTAGGCTAGGGTTAAGGTTAGGGGACGGGGAAGGTTTAGGGTCCAGAGGAGGGTACGACAACGCTTTAGGGGGAGCG
Organism: Delphinus delphis; assembly: GCF_949987515.2. Taxonomy (NCBI): domain Eukaryota; kingdom Metazoa; phylum Chordata; class Mammalia; order Artiodactyla; family Delphinidae; genus Delphinus; species Delphinus delphis. The sequence continues at coordinate 95,858,579 of NC_082684.1, read as the reverse complement.
TACGTGTGAGAGCGCGGATTAGTGTTAGCGTATGGGTTAGGATTAGGGGACGGGTGAGTGTCAGGAATCGGGGAAGGGTTAGGGTTAGGGTTCGTGCTAGGGTTAGGGTTAGGGTTAGGGGACGGTTTAGGGTCCAGGTGAGGGTACCACAACGCTTTAGGGGGAGCGTATGTGTGAGGGCGCGGGTTAGTGTCAGCGTACGGGTTAGGATTAGGGGACGAGTGAGGGTCAGGCTTCGGGGAAGTGTTAGGGTTAGGGTTCGGGCTAGGGTTAGGGTTAGGGGACGGGGACGGTTTAGGGTCCAGGGGAGGGTATGACAACGCTTTTGGGGGAGCGTACGTGTGAGGGCGCGGGTTAGTGTTAGCGTATGGGTTAGGATTATGGGACGGGTGAGGGTCAGGCATCGGGGAAGGGTTAGGGTTAGGGTTCAAGCTAGGGTTAGGGTTAGGGGACGGGGATGGTTTAGGGTCTAGGGGAGGGTACGACAACGCTTTAGGGGGAGCGTAAGTTTGAGGGCGCGGGTTAGTGTTAGCATACGGGTTAGGATTAGGGGACGGGAGAGGGTCAGGCCTCGGGGAAGGGTTAGGGTTCGGGCTAGGGTTAGGGTTAGGGGACGGGGACGGTTTAGGGTCCAGGTGAGGGTATAACAACGCTTTAGGGGGAGCGTAGGTGTGAGGGCGCGGGTTAGTGTTAGCGTACGAGTTAGGATTAGGGGACGGGTGAGTGTCAGGCTTCGGGGAAGGGTTAGGGTTTATGTTCTGGCTAGGGTTAGGGTTAGGGGAAGGGACAGTTTAGGGTCAAGGGGAGGGTACGACAATGCTTTAGGGGGAGCGTACATGTGAGGGCGCGGGTTAGGGTTAGTGTACGGGTTAGGATTAGGGGACGGGTGAGGGTCAGGCTTCGGGGAAGGGTTAGGGTTCGGGTTCGGGCTCGGGTTAGGGTTAGGGGACGGGGACGGTTTAGGTTCCAGTGGAGGGTACGACAACGCTTTAGGGGGAGCGTACGTGTGAGGGCGCGGGTTAGTGTAAGCGTACGGGTTAGGATTAGGGGACTGGTGAGGGTCAGGTTTCGGGGAAGGTTAGGGTTAGTGTTCGGGCTAAGGATAGGGTTAGGGGACGGGGACGGTTTAGGGTCCAGGGGAGGGTACGACAACGCTTTAGGGGGAGCGTAGGTGTGAGGGCGCGGGATAGTGTTAGCGTATGGTTTAGGATTAGGGGACGGGTGAGGGTCAGGCTTCGGGAATGGTTAGGGTTAGGGTTAGGTTTCGGGCTAGGGTTAGGGTTAGGGGACGGGGACGGTTTAGGGTCCTGGTGAGGGTACGACAACGGTTTAGGGGTAGCGTACGTGTGAGGGCGTGGGTTAGTGTTAGCGTACGGGTTAGGATTAGGGGAAGTGTGAGGGTCAGGCTTCGGGGAAGGGTTAGGGTTAGGGTTCGGGCTAGGGTTAGGGTTAGGGGACGGGACGTTTTAGGGTCCAGGGGAGGGTACGACAATGCTTTAGGGGGAGCGTACATGTGAGGGCGCAGGTTAGGGTTAGCGTACGGGTTAGAATTAGGGGACGTGTGAGGGTTAGGCTTCGGGGAAGGGTTAGGGTTCGGGTTCGGGCTAGGGTTAGGCTTAGGGGACGGGGACGGTTTAGGGTCCAGGGGAGGATACGACAACGCTTTAGGGGGAGCGTACGTGTGAGGGCGCGGGTTAGTGTTAGCGTACGGGTTAGGATTGGTGGACGGGTGAGTGTCAGCTTTCGGGGAAGGTTAAGGTTAGGGTTCGGGCTAAGGTTAGGGTTAGGGGACGGGGACGGTTTAGGGTCCAGGTGAGGGTACGACAACGCTTTAGGGGGAGCGTAGGTGTGAGGGCGCGGTATAGTGTTAGCGTATTGGTTTGGATTAGGGGACGGTTGAGGGTCAGGATTCGGGGAATGGTTAGGGTTAGGGTTAGGGTTCGGGCTAGGGTTAGGGTTAGGGGACTGGGACGGTTTAGGGTCCAGCAGAGGGTACGAGAACGCTTTAGGGGGAGTGTACGTGTGAGGGCGTGGGTTAGTGTGAGCATACGGGTTAGGATTAAGGGACGGGTGAGGGTCAGGCTTCAGGGAAGTGTTAGGCTTAGGCTTAGGGCTAGGTTTAGGGTTAGGGGACGGGGACGGTTTAGGGTCCAGGTGAGGGTACGACAACGCTTTAGGGGGAGCGTAGGTGTGAGGGCGCGTGTTAGTGTTAGCGTACGGGTTAGGATTAGGGGACGGGTGAGGGTCAGGATTCGGGGAAGGGTTAGGATTAGGGTTCGGGCTAGGGTTAGGGTTAGGGGACGGGGACGGTTTAGGGTCCAGGTGAGGGTACAACAACGCTTTAGGGGGAGCGTACGAATGAGGGCATGGGTTAGTGTTAGCGTACTGGTTAGGATTAGGGGATGCGTGAGGGTCAGGCTTCGGGGAAGTGTTAGGTTTAGGGTTCGGACTAGGGTTAGGGTTAGGGAACGGGGACAGTTTTGGGTCCATGTGAGGGTACGACAACGCTTTAGGGGGAGCGTACGTGTGAGGGCGTGGGTTAGTGTTAGCGTACGGTTTGGATTAGGGGACGGGTGAGGGTCAGGCTTCGGGGAAGTGTTAGTATTAGGGTTCGTGCTAGGGTTAGGGTTAGGGGACGGGGACGGTTTAGGGTCCAGGGGAGGGTAAGACAAAGCTTTAGGGGGAGCGTACGTGTGAGGGCACGGGTAAGTGTTAGCGTACGGGTTAGGATTAGGGGTCGGGTGATGGTGAGGCTTCGGGGAAGGGTTAGGGTTAGGGTTCGGGCTAGGGTTAGGGTTAGGGGACGGGGACGGTTTAGGGTCCAGGTGAAGGTACAACAACGCTTTAGGGGGAGCGTATGTGTGACGGCGCGGGTTAGTGTTAGCATACGGGTTAGGATTAGGGGACGGGTGAGGGTCAGGCTTCGGGGAAGTGTTAGGGTTAGGCTTCGGGCTAGGATTAGGGTTAGGGGAAGGGAAGGTTTAGGGTCCAGGTGAGGGTACGACAATGCTTTCGGGGGAGCGTACGTGTGAGGGCGTGGGTTAGTGTTAGCGTACGGGTTAGGATTAGGGGACGTGTGAGGGTCAGGCTTCGGGGAAGGTTAGGCTTAGGTTTCGGGCTAAGGTTAGGGTTAGGGGACGGGGACGGTTTAGGGTCCAGGTGAGTGTATGACAACGCTTTAGGGGGAGTGTACGTGTGAGGGCGCCGGTTAGTGTTAGCGTACGGGTTAGGATTAGGGGACGGGTAAGGGTCAGGCTTCGGGGAAGTGTTCGGGTTAGGGTTCGGGCTAGGCTTAGGGTTAGGGTACGGGGACGGTTTAGGGTCCAGTTGAGGGTACGACAACGCTTTAGGGGGAGCGTATGTGTGAGGGCGCGGGTTAGGTCATGGAACGGGTGAGGGTCAGGCTTCTGGTAAGGGTTAGGGTTAGGGTTCGTGCTAGGGTTAGGATTAGGGAACGGGGACGGTTTAGGGTCCAGGTGAGGGTACGACAACGCTTTAGGGGGAGCGTAGGTGTGAGGGCGCTGGTTAGTGTTAGCGTACGGGTTAGGATTAGGGGACGGGTGAGGGTCAGGCTTCGGGGAAGGGTTAGGGTTCTGGTTAGGGTTAGGGTTAGGGGACGGGGACGGTTTAGGGTCCATGTGAGGGTACGACAACGCTTTAGTGGGAGCGTACGTGTGAGGGCGTCTGTTAGTGTTAGCGTAAGGGTTAGGATTAGGGGACGCGTGAGGGTCAGGCTTCGGGGAAGGGTTAGGGTTAGGCTTCGGGCTAGGATTAGGGTTAGGGGACGGGGACGGTTTAGGGTCCAGGTGAGGGTACGACAAGGCTTTAGGGGGAGCGTACGTGTGAGGGCGCGGGTTACTGTGAGCGTACAGGTTAGGATTAGGGGACGGGTGAGGGTCAGGCTTCGGGGAATGGTTAGGGTCAGGGTTCGAGCTAGTGTTAGGGTTAGGGGACGGGGACGGTTTAGGGTCCAGGGGAGGGTACGACAACGCTTTAGGGGGAGCGTAGGTGTGTGGGCACGGGTTAGTGTTAGCGTACGGGTTAGGACTAGGGGACGGGTGAGGGTCAGGCTTCGGGGAAGGGTTAGGGTTAGGGTTCAAGCTAGGGTTATGGTTAGGGGACGGGGATGGTTTAGGGTCTAGGGGAGGGTACGACAATGCTTTAGGGGGAGCGTAGGTTTGAGGGCGCGGGTTAGTGTTATTGTACGGGTTAGGAATAGGGGACGGGTGAGGGTCAGGCTTCGTGGAAGGTTAGGGTTAGGGTTCGGGCTAAGGTTAGGGTTAGGGGACGGGGACGGTTTAGGGTCCAGGTGAGGGTACGACAACGCTTTAGGGGGAGCGTACGTGTGACGGCGCCGGTTAGTGTTAGCGTACGGTTTGGATTAGGGGACGGGTGAGGGTCAGGCTTCGGGGAAGTGTTAGGGTTAGGCTTCGGGCTAGGATTAGGGTTAGGGGAAGGGAAGGTTTAGGGTCCAGGTGAGGGTACGACAATGCTTTCGGGGGAGCGTACGTGTGAGGGCGTGGGTTAGTGTTAGTGTACGGGTTAGGATTAGGGGACGTGTGAGGGTCAGGCTTCGGGGAAGGTTAGGCTTAGGTTTCGGGCTAAGGTTAGGGTTAGGGGACGGGGACGGTTTAGGGTCCAGGTGAGGGTACGACAACGCTTTAGGGGGAGCGTACGTTTGACGGCGCGGGTTAGTGTTAGCGTATGGGTTAGGATTAGGGGACGTGTGAGGGTCAGGCTTCGGGGAAGGGTTTGGGTTAGTGTTCGGGCTAGGGTTAGGGTTAGGGGACGGGGACGGTTTAGGGTCCAGGTGAGGGTACGACAACGCCTTAGGGGGAGCGTACGTGTGAGGGCGTGGGTTAGTGTTAGTGTACGGGTTAGGATTAGGGGACGGGTGAGGGTCAGGCTTCGGGGAAGGCTTAGGGTTAGGGTTCGGGCTAGGGTTAGGGTTAGGGGACGGGGACGGTTTAGGGTCCAGTGGAGGGTACGACAACGCTTTAGGGGGAGCGTACGTGTGAGGGCGTGGGTTAGTGTTAGCGTACGGGTTAGGATAAGGGGACGGGTGAGGGTCAGGCTTCGGGGAAGGCTTAGGGTTAGGGTTCGGGCTAGGGTTAGGTTTAGGGGACAGGAATGGTTTAGGGTCCAGGGGAGGGTACGAAAACGCTTTAGGGGGAGCGTAGGTGTGAGGGCGCGGGTTAGTGTTAGCGTACGGGTTAGGATTATGGGACGGGTGAGGGCCAGGCTTTGGGGAAGGGTTAGTGTTAAGGTTTAGGCTAGGGTTAAGGTTAGGGGACGGGGAAGGTTTAGGGTCCAGAGGAGGGTACGACAACGCTTTAGGGGGAGCGTACGTGTGAGAGCGCGGATTAGTGTTAGCGTATGGGTTAGGATTAGGGGACTGGTGAGTGTCAGGAATCGGGGAAGGGTTAGGGTTAGGGTTCGCGCTAGGGTTAGGGTTAGGGTTAGGGGACGGTTTAGGGTCCAGGTGAGGGTACCACAACGCTTTAGGGGGAGCGTATGTGTGAGGGCGCGGGTTAGTGTCAGCGTACGGGTTAGGATTAGGGGACGAGTGAGGGTCAGGCTTCGGGGAAGTGTTAGGGTTAGGGTTCGGGCTAGGGTTAGGGTTAGGGGACGGGGACGGTTTAGGGTCCAGGGGAGGGTATGACAACGCTTTTGGGGGAGCGTACGTGTGAGGGCGTGGGTTAGTGTTAGCGTATGGGTTAGGATTATGGGACGGGTGAGGGTCAGGCATCGGGGAAGGGTTAGGGTTAGTGTTCAAGCTAGGGTTAGGGTTAGGGGACGGGGATGGTTTAGGGTCTAGGGGAGGGTACGACAACGCTTTAGGGGGAGCGTAGGTTTGAGGGCGCGGGTTAGTGTTAGCATACGGGTTAGGATTAGGGGACGGGAGAGGGTCAGGCTTCGGGGAAGGGTTAGGGTTCGGGCTAGGGTTAGGGTTAGGGGACGGGGACGGTTTAGGGTCCAGGTGAGGGTATAACAACGCTTTAGGGGGAGCGTAGGTGTGAGGGCGCGGGTTAGTGTTAGCGTACGAGTTAGGATTAGGGGACGGGTGAGTGTCAGGCTTCGGGGAAGGGTTAGGGTTTATGTTCTGGCTAGGGTTAGGGTTAGGGGAAGGGACAGTTTAGGGTCAAGGGGAGGGTACGACAATGCTTTAGGGGGAGCGTACATGTGAGGGCGCAGGTTAGGGTTAGCGTACGGGTTAGAATTAGGGGACGGGTGAGGGTCAGGCTTCGGGGAAGGGTTAGGGTTCGGGTTCGGGCTCGGGTTAGGGTTAGGGGACGGGGACGGTTTAGGTTCCAGTGGAGGGTACGACAACGCTTTAGGGGGAGCGTACGTGTGAGGGCGCGGGTTAGTGTAAGCGTACGGGTTAGGATTAGGGGACTGGTGAGGGTCAGGTTTCGGGGAAGGTTAGGGTTAGGGTTCGGGCTAAGGATAGGGTTAGGGGACGGGGACGGTTTAGGGTCCAGGGGAGGGTACGACAACGCTTTAGGGGGAGCGTAGGTGTGAGGGCGCGGGATAGTGTTAGCGTATGGTTTAGGATTAGGGGACAGGTGAGGGTCAGGCTTCGGGGAATGGTTAGGGTTAGGGTTAGGTTTCGGGCTAGGGTTAGGGTTAGGGGACGGGGACGGTTTAGGGTCCTGGTGAGGGTACGACAACGGTTTAGGGGTAGCGTACGTGTGAGGGCGTGGGTTAGTGTTAGCGTACGGGTTAGGATTAGGGGACGTGTGAGGGTCAGGCTTCGGGGAAGGGTTAGGGTTAGGGTTCGGGCTAGGGTTAGGGTTAGGGGACGGGACGGTTTAGGGTCCAGGGGAGGGTACGACAATGCTTTAGGGGGAGCGTACATGTGAGGGCGCGGGTTAGGGTTAGCGTACGGGTTAGAATTAGGGGACGTGTGAGGGTTAGGCTTCGGGGAAGGGTTAGGGTTCGGGTTCGGGCTAGGGTTAGGCTTAGGGGACGGGGACGGTTTAGGGTCCAGGGGAGGATACGACAACGCTTTAGGGGGAGCGTACGTGTGAGGGCGCGGGTTAGTGTTAGCGTACGGGTTAGGATTGGTGGACGGGTGAGTGTCAGCTTTCGGGGAAGGTTAAGGTTAGGGTTCGGGATAAGGTTAGGGTTAGGGGACGGGGACAGTTTAGGGTCCAGGTGAGGGTACGACAACGCTTTAGGGGGAGCGTAGGTGTGAGGGCGCGGTATAGTGTTAGCGTATTGGTTTGGATTAGGGGACGGTTGAGGGTCAGGATTCGGGGAATGGTTAGGGTTAGGGTTAGGGTTCGGGCTAGGGTTAGGGTTAGGGGACTGGGACGGTTTAGGGTCCAGCAGAAGGTACGAGAACACTTTAGGGGGAGTGTACGTGTGAGGGCGTGGGTTAGTGTGAGCATACGGGTTAGGATTAAGGGAAGGGTGAGGGTCAGGCTTCAGGGAAGTGTTAGGCTTAGGCTTAGGGCTAGGTTTAGGGTTAGGGGACGGGGACGGTTTAGGGTCCAGGTGAGGGTACGACAACGCTTTAGAGGGAGCGTAGGTGTGAGGGCGCGTGTTAGTGTTAGCGTACGGGTTAGGATTAGGGGACGGGTGAGGGTCAGGATTCAGGGAAGGGTTAGGATTAGGGTTCGGGCTAGGGTTAGGGTTAGGGGACGGGGACGGTTTAGGGTCCAGGTGAGGGTACAACAACGCTTTAGGGGGAGCGTACGAATGAGGGCATGGGTTAGTGTTAGCGTACTGGTTAGGATTAGGGGATGCGTGAGGGTCAGGCTTCGGGGAAGGGTTAGGTTTAGGGTTCGGACTAGGGTTAGGGTTAGGGAACGGGGACAGTTTTGGGTCCATGTGAGGGTACGACAACGCTTTAGGGGAGCGTACGTGTGAGGGCGTGGGTTAGTGTTAGCGTACGGTTTGGATTAGGGGACGGGTGAGGGTCAGGCTTCGGGGAAGTGTTAGTATTAGGGTTCGTGCTAGGGTTAGGGTTAGGGGACGGGGACGGTTTAGGGTCCAGGGGAGGGTAAGACAAAGCTTTAGGGGGAGCGTACGTGTGAGGGCACGGGTAAGTGTTAGCGTACGGGTTAGGATTAGGGGTCGGGTGATGGTGAGGCTTCGGGGAAGGGTTAGGGTTAGGGTTCGGGCTAGGGTTAGGGTTAGGGGACGGGGACGGTTTAGGGTCCAGGTGAAGGTACAACAACGCTTTAGGGGGAGCGTACGTGTGACGGCGCGGGTTAGTGTTAGCATACGGGTTAGGATTAGGGGACGGGTGAGGGTCAGGCTTCGGGGAAGTGTTAGGGTTAGGCTTCGGGCTAGGATTAGGGTTAGGGGAAGGGAAGGTTTAGGGTCCAGGTGAGGGTACGACAATGCTTTCGGGGGAGCGTACGTGTGAGGGCGTGGGTTAGTGTTAGCGTACGGGTTAGGATTAGGGGACGTGTGAGGGTCAGGCTTCGGGGAAGGTTAGGCTTAGGTTTCGGGCTAAGGTTAGGGTTAGGGGACGGGGACGGTTTAGGGTCCAGGTGAGTGTATGACAACGCTTTAGGGGGAGCGTACGTGTGAGGGCGCGGGTTAGTGTTAGCGTACGGGTTAGGATTAGGGGACGGGTAAGGGTCAGGCTTCGGGGAAGGGTTCGGGTTAGGGTTCGGGCTAGGCTTAGGGTTAGGGTACGGGGACGGTTTAGGGTCCAGTTGAGGGTACGACAACGCTTTAGGGGGAGCGTATGTGTGAGGGCGCGGGTTAGGTCATGGAACGGGTGAGGGTCAGGCTTCTGGTAAGGGTTAGGGTTAGGGTTCGTGCTAGGGTTAGGATTAGGGAACGGCGACGGTTTAGGGTCCAGGTGAGGGTACGACAACGCTTTAGGGGGAGCGTAGGTGTGAGGGCGCTGGTTAGTGTTAGCGTACGGGTTAGGATTAGGGGACGGGTGAGGGTCAGGCTTCGGGGAAGGGTTAGGGTTCTGGTTAGGGTTAGGGTTAGGGGACGGGGACGGTTTAGGGTCCATGTGAGGGTACGACAACGCTTTAGTGGGAGCGTACGTGTGAGGGCGTCTGTTAGTGTTAGCGTAAGGGTTAGGATTAGGGGACGCGTGAGGGTCAGGCTTCGGGGAAGGGTTAGGGTTAGGCTTCGGGCTAGGATTAGGGTTAGGGGACGGGGACGGTTTAGGGTCCAGGTGAGGGTACGACAAGGCGTTAGGGGGAGCGTACGTGTGAGGGCGCGGGTTACTGTGAGCGTACAGGTTAGGATTAGGGGACGGGTGAGGGTCAGGCTTCGGGGAATGGTTAGGGTCAGGGTTCGAGCTAGTGTTAGGGTTAGGGGACGGGGACGGTTTAGGGTCCAGGGGAGGGTACGACAACGCTTTAGGGGGAGCGTAGGTGTGTGGGCACGGGTTAGTGTTAGCGTACGGGTTAGGACTAGGGGACGGGTGAGGGTCAGGCTTCGGGGAAGGGTTAGGGTTAGGGTTCAAGCTAGGGTTATGGTTAGGGGACGGGGATGGTTTAGGGTCTAGGGGAGGGTACGACAACGCCTTAGGGGGAGCGTACGTGTGAGGGCGTGGGTTAGTGTTAGTGTACGGGTTAGGATTAGGGGACGGGTGAGGGTCAGGCTTCGGGGAAGGCTTAGGGTTAGGGTTCGGGCTAGGGTTAGGGTTAGGGGACGGGGACGGTTTAGGGTCCAGTGGAGGGTACGACAACGCTTTAGGGGGAGCGTACGTGTGAGGGCGTGGGTTAGTGTTAGCGTACGTGTTAGGATAAGGGGACGGGTGAGGGTCAGGCTTCGGGGAAGGCTTAGGGTTAGGGTTCGGGCTAGGGTTAGGTTTAGGGGACAGGAATGGTTTAGGGTCCAGGGGAGGGTACGAAAACGCTTTAGGGGGAGCGTAGGTGTGAGGGTGCGGGTTAGTGTTAGCGTACGGGTTAGGATTATGGGACGGGTGAGTGTCAGGCTTCGGGGAAGTGTTAGGGTTAGGGTTCGGGCTAGGTTAAGGGTTAGGGAACGGGGACGATTTAGGGTCCAGGGGAGGTTAAAACAACGCTTTAGGGGGAGTGTACGTGTGAGGGCGTGGGTTAGTGTTAGCGTACGGGTTAGGATTTTGGGACGGGTGAGTGTCAGGCTTCGGGAAGGGTTAGGGTTCGGGTTCGGGCTAGGGTTAGGGTTAGGGGACGGGGACGGTTTAGGGTCCAGGGGAGGGTAAAACAAGGCTTTAGGGGGCGCGTACGTGTGAGGGCGCGGGTTAGTGTTAGCGTACGGGTTAGGATTAGGGGACGGGTGAGGGTCAGGCTTCGGGGATGGGTTAGGGTTAGGGTTCGCGCTAGGTTTAGGGTTAGGGTTAGGGGACGGGTTAGGGTCCAGGTGAGGGTACCACAACGCTTTAGGGGGAGCGTACGTGTGAGGGCGCGGGTTAGTGTCAGCGTACGGGTTAGGATTAGGGGACGAGTGAGGGTCAGGCTTCGGGGAAGGGTTAGGGTTAGGGTTCGGGCTAGGGTTAGGGTTAGGGGACGGGGACGGTTTAGGGTCCAGGGGTGGGATACGACAATGCTTTAGGGGGAGCGCACGTGTGAGGGCACGGGTTAGTGTTAGCGTACGGGTTAGGATTAGGGGACGGGTGAGGGTCAGGTTTCGGGGAAGGGATAGGGTTAGGGTTCTGGCTATGGTTAGGGTTAGGGGACGGGGACGGTTTAGGGTCCAGGGGAGGGTACGACAACGCTTTAGGGGGAGCGTACGTGTGAGGGCGCGGGTTAGTGTTAGAGTACGGGTTAGCTTTGGGGACGGTTGAGGGTCAGGCTTCGGGGAAGGCTTAGGGTTAGGGTTCGGGCTAGGGTTAGGGTAAGGGGACGGAGACGGTTTAGGGTCCAGGTGAGGGTACGACAACGCTTTAGGGGGAGCTACGTGTGAGGGCGTGGGTTAGTGTTAGCGTGCGGGTTAGGATTAGGGGACGGGTGAGGGTCAGGCTTCGGGGAAGTGTTAGGGTTAGGGTTCGGGCTAGGGTTAAGGTTAGGGGACGGGGACGGTTTAGGGTGCAGGGGTGGGTACGGCAACGCTTTAGAGGGAGCGTAGGTGTGAGGGCGCGGGTTAGTGTTAGCGTACGGGTTAGAATTATGGGACGGGTGAGTGTCAGGCTTCGTGAAGGGTTAGGGTTAGGGTTCGGGCTAGGGTTAGGGTTAGGGGATGGGAACGGTTTAGGGTCCAGGGGAGGGTACGACAACGCTTTAGGGGCAGTGTACGGGTGAGGGCACGGGTTAGTGTTAGCGTACGGTTTAGGATTAGGGGACGGGTGAGGGTCAGGCTTCGGGGAAGGGTTCGAGTTAGGGTTCGGGCTAGGGTTAGGGTTAGGGGACGGGACGGTTTAGGGTCCACGGGAGGGTACGGCAAAGCTTTAGCGGGAGCGTACGTGTGAGGGCGCGAGTTATGTTAGCGTACGGGTTAGGATTAGGGGACGGGTGAGGGTCAGGCTTCGGGGAAGGTTTAGGGTTAGGGTTCGGGCTAGGGTTAGGGTTAGGGGACGGGGATGGTTTAGGGTCCAGGGAATGGTACGACAACGCTTTAGTGGGAGCGTACGTGTGAGTGTGCGGGTTAGTGTCAGCGTACGGGTTAGGATTAGGGGACGGGTGAGGGTCAGGTTTCGGGGAAGGGTTAGCGTTAGTGTTCGGGCTAGGGTTAGGGTTATGGGACGGGGACGGTTTAGGGTCCAGGTGAGGGTACCACTACGCTTTAGGGGGAGCGTACGTGTGAGGGCGCGGGTTAGTGTCAGCGTACGGGTTAGGATTAGAGGACGGGTGAGTGTCAGGCTTCGGAGAAGGGTTAGGGTTAGGGTTCGTGCTAGGGTTAGGGTTAGGGGACGGGGACGGTTTAGGGTCCATGTGAGGGTACGACAACGCTTTAGGGGGAGCATACGTGTGAGGGCGCGGGTTAGAGTTAGCGTACGGGTTAGGATTAGGGGACGGGTGAGGGTCAGGCTTCGGGGAAGGCTTAGGGTTACGGTTCGGGTTAGGGTTAGGGTTAGGGGACGGGGACGGTTTAGGGTCCAGTTGAGGGTACGACAACGCTTTAGGGGGAGCGTACGTGTGAGGGCGCGGGTTAGTGTTAGAGTACGGGTTAGGATTAGGGGACAGGTGAGGGTCAGGCTTCGGGGAAGGCTTAGGTTTAGGGTTCGGGCTAGGCTTAGGGTTAGGGGACGGAGACGGTTTAGGGTCCAGGTGAGGATACGACAACGATTTAGGGGGCGCTACGTGTGAGGGTGTGGGTTAGTGTTAGCGTACGGGTTAGGATTAGGGCACGGGTGAGGGCCAGGCTTCGGGGAAGTGTTAGGGTTCGGGCTAGGGTTAGGGTTAGGGGACGGGGATGGTTTAGGGTCCAGGGAACGGTACGACAACGCTTTAGGGGGAGCGTACGTGTGAGTGTGCGGGTTAGTGTCAGCGTACGGGTTAGGATTAGGGGTCGGGTGAGGGTCAGGCTTCGGGGAAGGGTTAGCGTTAGTGTTCGGGCTAGGGTTAGGGTTAGGGGACGGGGATGGTTTAGGGTCCATGTGAGGGTACGACAACGCTTTAGGGGGAGCATACGTGTGAGGGCGCGGGTTAGTGTTAGCGTACGGGTTAGGATCAGGGGACGGGTGAGGGTCAGGCTTCGGGGAAGGCTTAGGGTTAGGGTTCGGGCTAGGGTTAGGGTTAGGGGACGGGGACGGTTCAGGGTCCAGGTGAGGGTAGGAGAACGCTTTAGGGGGAGCGTATACATGAGGGCGCGGATTAGTGTTAGCGTATGGGTTAGGATTAGGGGACGGGTGAGGGTCTGGCTTCGGGGAATTGTTAGGGTTAGGGTTCGGGCTATGGTTAGGGTTAGGGGAAGGGGACGGTTTAGGGTCCAGGGGAGGGTTCGCCAACGCTCTAGGGGGAGTGTACGCGTGAGGGCGCGGGTTAGTGTTAGCGTACGGGTTAGGATTATGGGACGGGTGAGGGCCAGGCTTTGGGGAAGGGTTAGTGTTAAGGTTTAGGCTAGGGTTAAGGTTTGGGGACGGGGAAGGTTTAGGGTCCAGAGGAGGGTACGACAACGCTTTAGGGGGAGCGTACGTGTGAGAGCGCGGATTATTGTTAGCGTATGGGTTAGGATTAGGGGACGGGTGAGTGTCAGGAATCGGGGAAGGGTTAAGGTTATGGTTCGCGCTAGGGTTAGGGTTAGGGTTAGGGGACGGTTTAGGGTCCAGGTGAGGGTACCACAACACTTTAGGGGGAGCGTATGTGTGAGGGCGCGGGTTAGTGTCAGCGTACGGGTTAGGATTAGGGGACGAGTGAGGGTCAGGCTTCGGGGAAGTGTTAGGGTTAGGGTTCGGGCTAGGGTTAGGGTTAGGGGACGGGGACGGTTTAGGGTCCAGGGGAGGGTATGACAACGCTTTTGGGGGAGCGTACGTGTGAGGGCGCGGGTTAGTGTTAGCGTATGGGTTAGGATTATGGGACGGGTGAGGGTCAGGCATCGGGGAAGGGTTAGGGTTAGGGTTCGGGCTAGGGTTAGGGTTAGGGGACGGGGACGGTTTAGGGTCCAGTGGAGGGTACGACAACGCTTTAGGGGGAGCGTACGTGTGAGGGCGTGGGTTAGTGTTAGCGTACGGGTTAGGATAAGGGGACGGGTGAGGGTCAGGCTTCGGGGAAGGCTTAGGGTTAGGGTTCGGGCTAGGGTTAGTTTTAGGGGACAGGAATGGTTTAGGGTCCAGGGGAGGGTACGACAACGCTTTAGGGGGAGCGTACGTGTGAGGGCGCGGGTTAGTGTTAGCGTACGTGTTAGGATTAGGGGACGGGTGAGGGTCAGGCTTCGGGGAAGGGTTCGGGTTAGGGTTCGGGCTAGGGTTAGGGTTAGGGGACGGGGACGGTTTAGGGTCCAGGTGAGGGTACGACAACGCTTTAGGGGGAGCGTAGGTGTGAGGGTGCGGGTTAGTGTTAGCGTACGGGTTAGGATTATGGGACGGGTGAGTGTCAGGCTTCGGGGAAGTGTTAGGCTTAGGGTTCGGGCTAGGTTTAGGGTTAGGGAACGGGGACGATTTAGGGTCCAGGGGAGGTTAAAACAACACTTTAGGGGGAGCGTACGTGTGAGGGCGTGGGTTAGTGTTAGCGTACGGGTTAGGATTTTGGGACGGGTGAGTGTCAGGCTTCGGGAAGGGTTAGGGTTCGGGTTCGGGCTAGGGTTAGGGTTAGGGGAAGGGGACGGTTTAGGGTCCAGGGGAGGGTACAACAAGGCTTTAGGGGGCGCGTACGTGTGAGGGCACGGGTTAGTGTTAGCGTACGGGTTAGGATTAGGGGACGGGTGAGGGTCAGGCTTCGGGGAAGGGTTAGGGTTAGGGTTCGTGCTAGGTTTAGGGTTAGGGTTAGGGGACTGGTTAGGGTCCAGGTGAGGGTACCACAACGCTTTAGGGGGAGCGTACGTGTGAGGGCGCGGGTTAGTGTCAGCGTACGGGTTAGGATTAGGGGACGAGTGAGGGTCAGGTTTCGGGGAAGGGTTAGGGTTAGGGTTCGGGCTAGGGTTAGGGTTAGGGGACGGGGACGGTTTAGGGTCCAGGGGTGGGATACGACAATGCTTTAGGGGGAGCGCACGTGTGAGGGCACGGGTTAGTGTTAGCGTACGGGTTAGGATTAGGGGACGGGTGAGGGTCAGGTTTCGGGGAAGGGTTAGGGTTAGGGTTCTGGCTAGGGTTAGGGTTAGGGGACGGGGACGGTTTAGGGTCCAGGTGAGGGTACCACTACGCTTTAGGGGGAGCGTACGTGTGAGGGCGCGGGTTAGTGTCAGCGTACGGGTTAGGATTAGAGGACGGGTGAGTGTCAGGCTTCGGAGAAGGGTTAGGGTTAGGGTTCGTGCTAGGGTTAGGGTTAGGGGACGGGGACGGTTTAGGGTCCAGGTGAGGGTACGACAACGCTTTAGGGGGAGCGTACGTGTGAGGGCGCGGGTTAGTGTTAGAGTACGGGTTAGGATTAGGGGACAGGTGAGGGTCAGGCTTCGGGGAAGGCTTAGGTTTAGGGTTCGGGTTAGGCTTAGGGTTTGGGGACGGAGACGGTTTAGGGTCCAGGTGAGGGTACGACAACGATTTAGGGGGCGCTACGTGTGAGGGTGTGGGTTAGTGTTAGCGTACGGGTTAGGATTAGGGGACGGGTGAGGGTCAGGCTTCGGGGAAGTGTTAGGGTTAGGGTTCGGGCTAGGGTTAGGGTTAGGGGACGGGGATGGTTTAGGGTCCAGGGAACGGTACGACAACGCTTTAGGGGGAGCGTACGTGTGAGTGTGCGGGTTAGTGTCAGCGTACGGGTTAGGATTAGGGGTCGGGTGAGGGTCAGGCTTCGGGGAAGGGTTAGCGTTAGTGTTCGGGCTAGGGTTAGGGTTAGGGGACGGGGATGGTTTAGGGTCCATGTGAGGGTACGACAACGCTTTAGGGGGAGCATACGTGTGAGGGCGCGGGTTAGTGTTAGCGTACGGGTTAGGATCAGGGGACGGGTGAGGGTCAGGCTTCGGGGAAGGCTTAGGGTTAGGGTTCGGGCTAGGGTTAGGGTTAGGGGACGGGGACGGTTCAGGGTCCAGGTGAGGGTAGGAGAACGCTTTAGGGGGAGCGTATACATGAGGGCGCGGATTAGTGTTAGCGTATGGGTTAGGATTAGGGGACGGGTGAGGGTCAGGCTTCGGGGAATTGTTAGGGTTAGGGTTCGGGCTATGGTTAGGGTTAGGGGAAGGGGACGGTTTAGGGTCCAGGGGAGGGTTCGCCAACGCTCTAGGGGGAGTGTACGCGTGATGGCGCGGGTTAGTGTTAGCGTACGGGTTAGGATTAGGGGACGGGTGAGGGTCAGGCTTCGGGAAAGGGTTAGGGTTTGGGTTCGGGCTAGGGTTAGGGTTAGGGGACGGGTACGGTTTAGGGTCCAGGTGAGGGTACGACAACGCTTTAAGGGGAGCGTACGTGTGAGGGCACGGGTTAGTGTCAGAGTACGTGTTAGGATTAGGGGACGTGAGAGGGTCAGGCTTTGGGGAAGGGTTAGGGTTAGGGTTCGGGCTAGGGTTAGGGTTAGGGGACGGGGACGGTTTAGGGTCCAGGTGAGGGTACCACAACGCTTTACGGGGGAGCGTACATGTGAGGGCGCAGGTTAGTGTCAGCGTACGGGTTAGGATTAGGGTATGGGTGAGGGTCAGGCTTCGGGGAAGGGTTAGGGTTAGGGTTCGGGCTAGGGTTAGGGTTAGGGGACGGGGACGGTTTAGGGTCCAGGTGAGGGTACGACAACGCTTTAGGGGGAGCGTACGTGTGAGGGCGCGGGTTACTGTTAGCTTACGGGTTAGGATTAGGGGACGGGTGAGGGTCAGGCTTCGGGGAAGGCTTAGGGTTAGGGTTCGGGCTAGGGTTAGGGTTAGGGGACGGGGATGGTTTAGGGTCCAGGGGCGGGTACAACAACGCTTTAGGGGGAGCGTACGTGTGAGGGCGCGGGTTAGTGTTAGCGTACGGGTTAGGATTAGGGGACGGATGAGGGTCACGCTTCGGGGAAGGGTTAGGGTTAGGGTTCGGGCTAGGGTTTGGGTTAGGAGACGGGGACGGATTAGGGTCCAGGGGAGGGTACGACAACGCTTTAGGGGGAGCGTACGTGTGAGGGCGCGGGTTAGTGTTAGCGTACGGGTTAGGATTATGGGACGGGTGAGGGCCAGGCTTTGGGGAAGGGTTAGTGTTAAGGTTTAGGCTAGGGTTAGGGTTAGGGGATGGGGACGGTTTAGGGTCCAGGGGAGGGTACGACAACGCTTTAGGGGGAGCGTACGTGTGAGGGCGTGGGTTAGTGTTAGCGTACGGGTTAGATTTAGGGGACGGGTGTGGGTCAGGCTCCGGGGAAGGGTTAGGGTTAGGGTTTGGGGTAGGGTTAGGGTTAGGGTTAGGGGATGGGGACGGTTTAGGGTCCAGGGGAGGTTACGACAACGCTTTAGGGGGAGCGTACGTGTGAGGGCGCGGGTTAGTGTTAGCGTACGGGTTAGGATTAGGGGACGGGTGAGGGTCAGGCTTCGGGGAAGGGTTAGGGTTAGGGTTCGGGCTAGGGTTAGGGTTAGGGGACGGGTGCGGTTTAGGGTCAGGGGAGGGTACGACAACGCTTTAGGGGGAGCGTACGTGTGAGGGCGCGGGTTAGTGTTAGCGTACGGGTTAGGATTAGGGGACGGGTGAGGGTCAGGCTTCGGGGAAGGGTTAGGGTTAGGGTTCGGGCTAGGGTTAGGGTTAAGGGACAGGGACGTTTTAGGGTTCAGGTGAGGGTACGACAACGCTTTAGGGGGAGTGTACGTGTGAGCGCGCGGGTTAGTGTTAGCGTACGGGTTAGAATTAGGGGACGGGTGAGGGTCTGGCTTCGGGGAAGGGTTAGAGTTAGGGTTCGGGCTAGGGTTAGGGTTAGGGGACGGGGACGGTTTAGGGTCCAGTGGAGGGTACGACAACGCTTTAGGGGGAGCGTACATGTGAGGGCGCGGGTTAGTGTTAGCGTACGGTTTAGGATTAGGCACGGGTGAGGGTCAGGCTTCCGGGAAGGGTTAGGGTTAGGGTTCGGGCTAGGGTTAGGGTTAGGAGACGGGGATGGTTTAGGCTCCAGGGGAGGTTACGACAACGCTTTAGGGGGAGCGTACGTGTGAGGGCGCGGGTTAGTGTTAGCGTACGGGTTAGGATTAGGGGACAGGTGAGGGTCAGGCTTCGGGGAAGGGTTAGGGTTAGGGTTCGGGCTAGGGTTAGTGTTACGGGATGGGGACGGTTTAGGGTCAGGGGAGGGTACGACAAAGCTTTAGGGGGTGCGTACGTGTGAGGGTGCGGGTTAGTGTTAGCGTACGGGTTAGGATTAGGGGACGGGTGAGGGTCAGGCTTCGGGGAAGGGTTAGGGTTAGGGTTCGGGCTAGGGTTGGGGTTAGGGGACGGGGACGGTTTAGGGTCAGGGGAGGGTACGACAACGCTTTAGGGGGAGCGTACGTGTGAGGGCGCGGGTTAGTGTTAGCGTACGGGTTAGGATTAGGGAACCGGTGAGGGTCAGGCTTCGGGGAAGGGTTAGGGTCAGGGTTCGGGCTAGGGTTAGGGTTAGGGGACGGGGACTGTTTAGGGTCCAGGGGAGAGTACGACAACGCTTTAGGGGGAGCGTACGTGTGAGGGCGCGGGTTAGTGTTAGCGTACGGGTTAGGATTAGGGGACGGGTGAGGGTCAGGCTTCGGGGAAGGGTTAGGGTTAGGGTTCGGGCTAGGGTTAGGGTTAGGGGACAGGGACGGTTTAGGATCCAGGGGAGGGTACGACAACGATTTAGGGGGAGCGTATGTGTGAGGGCGCGGGTTAGTGTTAGCGTACGGGTTAGGATTACGGGACGGGTGAGGGTCAGGCTTCGGGGAAGGGTTAGGATTAGGGTTCGGGCTAGGGTTAGGGTTAGGGGACGGGGACGGTTTAGGGTCCAGGGCAGGGTACGACAACGCTTTAGGGGGAGCATATGCGTAAGGGCGCGGGTTAGTGTTAGCGTACGGGTGAGGAATAGGGGACGGGTGAGGGTCAGGCTTCGGGGAAGGGTTAGGGTTAGGGTTCGGGCTAGGGTTAGGGTTAGGGGACGGGGACGGTTTAGGATCCAGGGGAGGGTACGACAATGCTTTAGGGGGAGCGTACACTTGAGGGCACGGGTTACTGTTAGCGTACGGGTGAGGATTAGGGGTCGGCTGAGGGTCAGGCTTCGGGGAAGGGTTAGGGTTCGGGCTAGGGTTAGGGTTAGAGGATGGGGACGGTTTAGGGTCCAGGGGAGTGTACGACAACGCTTTAGGGGGAGCATACGTATGAGGGCGTGGGTTAGGGTTAGCGTACGGGTTAGGATTAGGGGACGGGTGTGGGTCAGGCTTCGGGGAAGGGCTAGGGTTAGGGTTCGGGTTTGGACTAGGGTTAGGGTTAGGGGACTAGGACGGTTTAGGTTCCAGGGGAGGGTATGACAACGATTTAGGTGGAGCGTACATGTGAGGGCGCGGTTTAGTGTTAGCGTACGGGTTACGATTAGGGGACGGGTGAGGGTCAGGCTTCGGGGAAGTGTTAGGGTTAGGGTTCGGGCTAGGGTTAGGGTTAGGGGACGGGGACGGTTTAGGGTCCAGGGGAGGGTACGGCAACGCTTTAGAGGGAGCGTAGGTGTGAGGGCGCGGGTTAGTGTTAGCGTACGGGTTAGGATTATGGGACGGGTGAGTGTCAGGCTTCGGGAAGGGTTAGGGTTAGGGTTCGGGCTAGGGTTAGGGTTAGGGGATGGGAACGGTTTAGGGTCCAGGCGAGGGTACGACAACGCTTTAGGGGCAGTGTACGGGTGAGGGCACGGGTTAGTGTTAGCGTACGGTTTAGGATTAGGGGACGGGTGATGGTCAGGCTTCGGGGAAGGGTTCGGGTTAGGGTTCAGGCTAGGGTTAGGGTTAGGGGACGGGACGGTTTAGGGTCCAGGGGAGGGTACGGCAAAGCTTTAGCGGGAGCGTACGTGTGAGGGCGCGAGTTATGTTAGCGTACGGGTTAGGATTAGGGGACGGGTGAGGGTCAGGCTTCGGGGAAGGTTTAGGGTTAGGGTTCGGGCTAGGGTTAGGGTTAGGGGACGGGGACGGTTTAGGGTCCAGGTGAGGGTACGACAACGCTTTAGGGGGAGCGTACGTGTGAGGGCGCGGGTTAGTGTTAGCGTACGGGTTAGGATTAGGGGACGGGTGAGGGTCAGGCTTCGGGGAAGGGTTAGGGTTAGGGTCCGGGCTAGGGTTAGGGTTAGGGGACGGGGATGGTTTAGGGTCCAGGGAATGGTACGACAACGCTTTAGTGGGAGCGTACGAGTGAGTGTGCGGGTTAGTGTCAGCGTACGGTTTAGGATTAGGGGACGGGTGAGGGTCAGGTTTCGGGGAAGGGTTAGCGTTAGTGTTCGGGCTAGGGTTAGGGTTATGGGACGGGGACGGTTTAGGGTCCAGGTGAGGGTACCACTACGCTTTAGGGGGAGCGTACGTGTGAGGGCGCGGGTTAGTGTCAGCGTACGGGTTAGGATTAGAGGACGGGTGAGTGTCAGGCTTCGGGGAAGGGTTAGGGTTAGGGTTCGGGCTAGGGTTAGGGTTAGAGGACGGGGACGGTTTAGGGTCCAGGGCAGGGTACGACAACGCTTTAGGGGGAACGTATGCGTAAGGGCGCGGGTTAGTGTTAGCGTACGGGTGAGGATTAGGGGACGGGTGAGTGTCAGGCTTCGGGGAAGGGTTAGGGTTAGGGTTCGGGCTAGGGTTAGGGTTAGGGGACGGGGACGGTTTAGGATCCAGGGGAGGGTACGACAACGCTTTAGGGGGAGCGTACACTTGAGGGCACGGGTTACTGTTAGCGTACGGATGAGGATTAGGGGTCGGCTGAGGGTCAGGCTTCGGGGAAGGGTTAGGGTTCGGGCTAGGGTTAGGGTTAGGGGATGGGGACGGTTTAGGGTCCAGGGGACTATACGACAACGCTTTAGGGGGAGCATACGTATGAGGGCGTGGGTTAGGGTTAGCGTACAAGTTAGGATTAGGGGACGGGTGTGGGTCAGGCTTTGGGGAAGGGCTAGGGTTAGGGTTCGGGTTTGGACTAGGGTTAGGGTGAGGGGACGGGGACGGTTTAGGTTCCAGGGGAGGGTATGACAACGATTTAGGTGGAGCGTACATGTGAGGGCGCGGTTTAGTGTTAGCGTACGGGTTACGATTAGGGGACGGGTGAGGGTCAGACTACGGGGAATGGTTAGGGTTAGGGTTCGGGCTAGGGTTAGGGTTAGGGGACGGGGACAGTTTAGGGTCCAGGGGAGGGTACGACAACGCTTTAGGGGGAGCGTACGTGTGAGGGCGCGGGTTAGTGTTAGCGTACGGGTTAGGAGTAGGGGACGGGTGAGGGTCAGGCTTCGGGGAAGGGTTAGGGTTAGGGTTCGGGCTAGGGTTAGGGTTAGGGGACGGGGACGGTTTAGGGTCCAGGTGAGGGTACGACAAAGCTTTAGGGGGAGCGTACGTGTGAGGGCGTGGGTTAGTGTTAGCGTACGGGTTAGGATTAGGGGACGGGTGAGGGTCAGGCTTCGGGGAAGTGTTAGGTTTAGGGTTCGGCCTAGGGTTAGGGTTAGGGGACGGGGATGGTTTAGGGTCCAGGGGAGTGTACGACAATGCTTTAGGGGAAGCATACGTGTGAGGGCGCAGGTTAGGGTTAGCGTACGGGTTAGGATTAGGGGACGGGTGTGGGTCAGGCTTCCGGGAAGGGTTAGGGTTAGGGTTCGGGCTAGGGTTAGGGTTAGGGGACGGGGACGGTTTAGGGTCCAGGTGAGGGTACGACAACGCTTTAGGGGGAGCGTACGTGTGAGGGCGCGGGTTAGTGTTAACGTACGGGTAAGCATTATGGGACGGGTGAGGGTCAGGCTTCGGGGAAGGGTTAGGGTTAGGGTTCGGGCTAGGGTTAGGGTTAGGGTTAGGGGACGGTTTAGGGTCCAGGGGAGGGTACGACAACGCATTAGGGTGAGCGTACGTGTGATGGCGCGGGTTAGTGTTAGCGTACGGGTTAGGATTAGGGGACGGGTGAGGGTAAGGCTTCTGGGAAGGGTTAGGGTTAGGGTTCGGGCTAGGGTTACGGTTAGGGGACGGGGACAGTTTAGGTTCCAGGGGAGGGTGTGACAACGATTTAGGTGGAACGTACATGTGAGGGCGCGGGTTAGTGTTAGCGTACGTGTTAGGAGTAGGGGACGGGTGAGGGTCAGGCTTCGGGGAACGGTTACGGTTAGGGTTCGGGCTAGGGTTAGGGTTAGGGGACGGGGACGGTTTAGGGTCCAGCGGAGGGTACGACAACGCTTTAGGGGGAGCGTACGTGTGAGGGCGCGGGTTAGTGTTAGCGTACGGGTTAGGAGTAGGGGACGGCTGAGGGTCAGGCTTCGGGGAAGGGTTAGGGTTAGGGTTCGGGCTAGGGTTAGGGTTAGGGGACGGGGACGGTGTAGGGTCCAGGGGAGGGTATGACAACGCTTTAGGGGGACCGTACGTGTGAGGGCGCTGGTTAGTGTTAGCGTACGGGTTAGGATTAGGGGACGGGTGAGGGTCAGGCTTCGGGGAAGGGTTAGGGTTAGGGTTCGGGCTAGGGTTAGGGTTAGGGGACGGGGACGGTTTAGGGTCCAGGGGAAGGTACGACAACGCTTTAGGGGGAGCATACGTGTGAGGGCGTGGTTTAGGGTTAGCGTACGGGTTAGGATTAGGGGACGGGTGAGGGTCAGGCTTCGGGGAAGGGTTAGGGTTAGGGTTCGGGCTAGGGTTAGGGTTAGGGGACGGGGACGGTTTAGGGTCCAGGGGAGGGTACGACAACGCTTTAGGGGGAGCGTATGTGTGAGGGCGCGGGTTAGTGTTAGCGTACGGGTTAGGATTAGGGGACGGGTGTGGGTCAGGCTTCGGGAAAGGGTTAGGGTTAGGGTTCGTGCTACGGTTAGGGTTAGGGGACTGGGATGGTTTAGGGTCCAGGGGAGGGTACGACAACGCTTTAGGGGGAGCGTACGTGTGAGGGCGCGGGTTAGTGTTAGCGTACGGGTTAGGATTAGGGGACGGGTGAGGGTCAGGCTACGGGGAAGGGTTAGGGTTAGGGTTTGGGCTAGGGTTAGGGTTAGGGTACGGGGACGGTTTAGGGTCCAGGGGATGGTACGACAACGCTTTAGGGGGAGCGTACGTGTGAGGGTGCGGGTTAGTGTTAGCATACGGGTTAGGATTAGGGGACGGGTGAGGGTCAGGCGTCTGGGAAGGCTTAGGGTTAGGGTTCGGGCTAGGGTTAGGGTTAGGGGACGGGGACGGTGTAGGGTCCAGGGGAGGGTATGACAACGCTTTAGGGGGACCGTACGTGTGAGGGCGCGGGTTAGTGTTAGCGTACGGGTTAGGATTAGGGGACGGGTGACGGTCAGGCTTCGGGGAAGGGTTAGGGTTAGGGTTCGGGCTAGGGTTAGGGTTAGGGGACGGGGACGGTTTAGGGTCCAGGGGAGGGTACGACAACGCTTTAGGGGGAGCATACGTGTGAGGGCGCGGTTTAGGGTTAACGTGCGTGTTAAGATTATGGGACGGGTGAGGGTCAGGCTTCGGGGAAGGGTTAGGGTTAGGGTTCGGGGTAGGGTTAGGGTTAGGGCACGGGGACGGTTTCGGGTCCAGGTGAGGGTACGACAACGCTTTAGGGGGAGCGTACGTGTGAGGGCGCGGGTTAGTGTTAGCGTACGGGTTACGATTAGGGGACAGGTGAGGGTCAGGCTTCGGGGAAGGGTTAGGGTTAGGGTTCGGGCTAGGTTAGGGTTAGGGGATGGTTACGGTTTAGCGTCCAGGGGCGGTTACGACAACGCTTTAGGGGGATCGTACGTGTGAGGGAGCGGGTTAGTGTTAGCGTACGGGTTAGGATTAGGGGACGGGTGAGGGTCAGGCTTCGGGGAAGCTTTAGGGTTAGGGTTCGGGCTAGGGTTAGGGTTAGGGGACGGGGACGGTTTAGGGTCCAGGTGAGGGTACGACAACGCTTTAGGGGGAGCGTACGTGTGAGGGCGTGGGTTAGTGTTAGCATACGGGTTAGGATTAGGGGACGGGTGAGGGTCAGGCATGGGGAAGGGTTAGGGTTAGGGTTAGGGTTCGGGCTAGGGTTAGGGTTAGGGGACGGGGACGGTTTAGGGTCCAGGGGAGGGTACGACAACGCTTTAGGGGGAGCGTACGTGTGAGGGCGCGGGTTAGTGTTAGCGTACGGGTTAGGATTAGGGGAAGTTTGAGGTTCAGGCTTCGGGGAAGGGTTAGGGTTAGGGTTCGGGCTAGGGTTAGGGTTAGGGGACGGGGACGGTTTAGGGTCCAGGGGAGGGTACGACAACGCTTTAGGGGGAGCGTACGTGTGAGGGCGTGGGTTAGTGTTAGCGTACGGGTTAGGATTAGGGGACGGGTGAGGGTCAGGCTTCGGGGAAGGGTTAGGGTTAGGGTTCGGGCTAGGGTTAGGGTTAGGGGACGGGGACGGTTTAGGGTCCAGGGGAAGGTACGACAACGCTTTAGGGGGAGCGTACGTGTGAGGGCGTGGGTTAGTGTTAGCGTACGGGTTAGTATTAGGGGACGGGTGAGGGTCAGGCTTCGGGGAAGGGTTAGGGTTAGGGTTCGGGCTAGGGTTTGGGTTAGGGGACGGGGACGGTTTAGGGTCCAGGGGAGGGTACGACAACGCTTTAGGGGGAGCGTACGCGTGAGGGCGCGGGTTAGTGTTAGCGTACGGTTGAGCATTAGGGGACGGGTGAGGGTCAGGCTTCGGGGAAGTGTTAGGGTTAGGGTTCGGGCTAGGGTTAGTGTTAGGGGACGGGGACGGTTTAGGGTCCATGGGAGGGTACGACAACGCTTTAGGGGGAGTGTGCGCTTGAGGGCACGGGTTAGTGTTAGCGTACGGGTGAGGATTATGGGTCGGCTGTGGGTCAGGCTTCGGGGAAGTGTTAGGGTTAGGGTTGGGGCTAGGGTAAGTGTTAGGGGACGGGGACGGTTTAGGGTCAGGGGAGGGTACGACAACGCTTTAGGGGGTGCGTACGTGTGAGGGTGCGGGTTAGTGTTAGCGTACGGGTTAGGATTAGGGGACGGGTGAGGGTCAGGCTTCGGGGAAGGGTTAGGGTTAGGGTTCGGGCTAGGTTTAGGGTTAGGGTTAGGGGACTGGTTAGGGTCCAGGTGAGGGTACCACAACGCTTTAGGGGGAGCGTACGTGTGAGGGCGCGGGTTAGTGTCAGCGTACGGGTTAGGATTAGGGGACGAGTGAGGGTCAGGTTTCGGGGAAGGGTTAGGGTTAGGGTTCGGGCTAGGGTTAGGGTTAGGGGACGGGGACGGTTTAGGGTCCAGGGGTGGGATACGACAATGCTTTAGGGGGAGTGCACGTGTGAGGGCACGGGTTAGTGTTAGCGTACGGGTTAGGATTAGGGGACGGGTGAGGGTCAGGTTTCGGGGAAGGGTTAGGGTTAGGGTTCTGGCTAGGGTTAGGGTTAGGGGACGGGGACGGTTTAGGGTCCAGGTGAGGGTACCACTACGCTTTAGGGGGAGCGTACGTGTGAGGGCGCGGGTTAGTGTCAGCGTACGGGTTAGGATTAGAGGACGGGTGAGTGTCAGGCTTCGGAGAAGGGTTAGGGTTAGGGTTCGTGCTAGGGTTAGGGTTAGGGGACGGGGACGGTTTAGGGTCCAGGTGAGGGTACGACAACGCTTTAGGGGGAGCGTACGTGTGAGGGCGCGGGTTAGTGTTAGAGTACGGGTTAGGATTAGGGGACAGGTGAGGGTCAGGCTTCGGGGAAGGCTTAGGTTTAGGGTTCGGGTTAGGCTTAGGGTTTGGGGACGGAGACGGTTTAGGGTCCAGGTGAGGGTACGACAACGATTTAGGGGGCGCTACGTGTGAGGGTGTGGGTTAGTGTTAGCGTACGGGTTAGGATTAGGGGACGGGTGAGGGTCAGGCTTCGGGGAAGTGTTAGGGTTAGGGTTCGGGCTAGGGTTAGGGTTAGGGGACGGGGATGGTTTAGGGTCCAGGGAACGGTACGACAACGCTTTAGGGGGAGCGTACGTGTGAGTGTGCGGGTTAGTGTCAGCGTACGGGTTAGGATTAGGGGTCGGGTGAGGGTCAGGCTTCGGGGAAGGGTTAGCGTTAGTGTTCGGGCTAGGGTTAGGGTTAGGGGACGGGGATGGTTTAGGGTCCATGTGAGGGTACGACAACGCTTTAGGGGGAGCATACGTGTGAGGGCGCGGGTTAGTGTTAGCGTACGGGTTAGGATCAGGGGACGGGTGAGGGTCAGGCTTCGGGGAAGGCTTAGGGTTAGGGTTCGGGCTAGGGTTAGGGTTAGGGGACGGGGACGGTTCAGGGTCCAGGTGAGGGTAGGAGAACGCTTTAGGGGGAACGTATACATGAGGGCGCGGATTAGTGTTAGCGTATGGGTTAGGATTAGGGGACGGGTGAGGGTCAGGCTTCGGGGAATTGTTAGGGTTAGGGTTCGGGCTATGGTTAGGGTTAGGGGAAGGGGACGGTTTAGGGTCCAGGGGAGGGTTCGCCAACGCTCTAGGGGGAGTGTACGCGTGATGGCGCGGGTTAGTGTTAGCGTACGGGTTAGGATTAGGGGACGGGTGAGGGTCAGGCTTCGGGAAAGGGTTAGGGTTTGGGTTCGGGCTAGGGTTAGGGTTAGGGGACGGGTACGGTTTAGGGTCCAGGTGAGGGTACGACAACGCTTTAAGGGGAGCGTACGTGTGAGGGCACGGGTTAGTGTCAGAGTACGTGTTAGGATTAGGGGACGTGAGAGGGTCAGGCTTTGGGGAAGGGTTAGGGTTAGGGTTCGGGCTAGGGTTAGGGTTAGGGGACGGGGACGGTTTAGGGTCCAGGTGAGGGTACCACAACGCTTTACGGGGGAGCGTACATGTGAGGGCGCAGGTTAGTGTCAGCGTACGGGTTAGGATTAGGGTATGGGTGAGGGTCAGGCTTCGGGGAAGGGTTAGGGTTAGGGTTCGGGCTAGGGTTAGGGTTAGGGGACGGGGACGGTTTAGGGTCCAGGTGAGGGTACGACAACGCTTTAGGGGGAGCGTACGTGTGAGGGCGCGGGTTACTGTTAGCTTACGGGTTAGGATTAGGGGACGGGTGAGGGTCAGGCTTCGGGGAAGGCTTAGGGTTAGGGTTCGGGCTAGGGTTAGGGTTAGGGGACGGGGATGGTTTAGGGTCCAGGGGCGGGTACGACAACGCTTTAGGGGGAGCGTTCGTGTGAGGGCGCGGGTTAGTGTTAGCGTACGGGTTAGGATTAGGGGACGGGTGAGGGTCACGCTTCGGGGAAGGGTTAGGGTTAGGGTTCGGGCTAGGGTTTGGGTTAGGAGACGGGGACGGATTAGGGTCCAGGGGAGGGTACGACAACGCTTTAGGGGGAGCGTACGTGTGAGGGCGCGGGTTAGTGTTAGCGTACGGGTTAGGATTATGGGACGGGTGAGGGCCAGGCTTTGGGGAAGGGTTAGTGTTAAGGTTTAGGCTAGGGTTAGGGTTAGGGGACGGGGACGGTTTAGGGTCCAGGGGAGGGTACGACAACGCTTTAGGGCGAGCGTACGTGTGAGGGCGTGGGTTAGTGTTAGCGTACGGGTTAGATTTAGGGGACGGGTGTGGGTCAGGCTCCGGGGAAGGGTTAGGGTTAGGGTTTGGGGTAGGGTTAGGGTTAGGGTTAGGGGATGGGGACGGTTTAGGGTCCAGGGGAGGTTACGACAACGCTTTAGGGGGAGCGTACGTTTGAGGGCGCGGGTTAGTGTTAGCGTACGGGTTAGGATTAGGGGACGGGTGAGGGTCAGGCTTCGGGGAAGGGTTAGGGTTAGGGTTCGGGCTAGGGTTAGGGTTAGGGGACGGGTGCGGTTTAGGGTCAGGGGAGGGTACGACAACGCTTTAGGGGGAGCGTACGTGTGAGGGCGCGGGTTAGTGTTAGCGTACGGGTTAGGATTAGGGGACGGGTGAGGGTCAGGCTTCGGGGAAGGGTTAGGGTTAGGGTTCGGGCTAGGGTTAGGGTTAAGGGACAGGGACGTTTTAGGGTTCAAGTGAGGGTACGACAACGCTTTAGGGGGAGTGTACGTGTGAGCGCGCGGGTTAGTTTTAGCGTACGGGTTAGAATTAGGGGACGGGTGAGGGTCTGGCTTCGGGGAAGGGTTAGAGTTAGGGTTCGGGCTAGGGTTAGGGTTAGGGGACGGGGACGGTTTAGGGTCCAGCGGAGGGTACGACAACGCTTTAGGGGGAGCGTACATGTGAGGGCGCGGGTTAGTGTTAGCGTACGGTTTAGGATTAGGCACGGGTGAGGGTCAGGCTTCCGGGAAGGGTTAGGGTTAGGGTTCGGGCTAGGGTTAGGGTTAGGGGACAGGGACGGTTTAGGATCCAGGGGAGGGTACGACAACGATTTAGGGGGAGCGTATGTGTGAGGGCGCGGGTTAGTGTTAGCGTACGGGTTAGGATTACGGGACGGGTGAGGGTCAGGCTTCGGGGAAGGGTTAGGATTAGGGTTCGGGCTAGGGTTAGGGTTAGGGGACGGGGACGGTTTAGGGTCCAGGGCAGGGTACGACAACGCTTTAGGGGGAGCGTATGCGTAAGGGCGCGGGTTAGTGTTAGCGTACGGGTGAGGAATAGGGGACGGGTGAGGGTCAGGCTTCGGGGAAGGGTTAGGGTTAGGGTTCGGGCTAGGGTTAGGGTTAGGGGACGGGGACGGTTTAGGATCCAGGGGAGGGTACGACAATGCTTTAGGGGGAGCGTACACTTGAGGGCACGGGTTACTGTTAGCGTACGGGTGAGGATTAGGGGTCGGCTGAGGGTCAGGCTTCGGGGAAGGGTTAGGGTTCGGGCTAGGGTTAGGGTTAGAGGATGGGGACGGTTTAGGGTCCAGGGGAGTGTACGACAACGCTTTAGGGGGAGCATACGTATGAGGGCGTGGGTTAGGGTTAGCGTACGGGTTAGGATTAGGGGACGGGTGTGGGTCAGGCTTCGGGTAAGGGCTAGGGTTAGGGTTCGGGTTTGGACTAGGGTTAGGGTTAGGGGACTAGGACGGTTTAGGTTCCAGGGGAGGGTATGACAACGATTTAGGTGGAGCGTACATGTGAGGGCGCGGTTTAGTGTTAGCGTACGGGTTACGATTAGGGGACGGGTGAGGGTCAGGCTTCGGGGAAGTGTTAGGGTTAGGGTTCGGGCTAGGGTTAGGGTTAGGGGACGGGGACGGTTTAGGGTCCAGGGGAGGGTACGGCAACGCTTTAGAGGGAGCGTAGGTGTGAGGGCGCGGGTTAGTGTTAGCGTACGGGTTAGGATTATGGGACGGGTGAGTGTCAGGCTTCGGGAAGGGTTAGGGTTAGGGTTCGGGCTAGGGTTAGGGTTAGGGGATGGGAACGGTTTAGGGTCCAGGGGAGGGTACGACAACGCTTTAGGGGCAGTGTACGGGTGAGGGCACGGGTTAGTGTTAGCGTACGGTTTAGGATTAGGGGACGGGTGATGGTCAGGCTTCGGGGAAGGGTTCTGGTTAGGGTTCGGGCTAGGGTTAGGGTTAGGGGACGGGACGGTTTAGGGTCCAGGGGAGGGTACGGCAAAGCTTTAGCGGGAGCGTACGTGTGAGGGCGCGAGTTATGTTAGCGTACGGGTTAGGATTAGGGGACGGGTGAGGGTCAGGCTTCGGGGAAGGTTTAGGGTTAGGGTTCGGGCTAGGGTTAGGGTTAGGGGACGGGGACGGTTTAGGGTCCAGGTGAGGGTACGACAACGCTTTAGGGGGAGCGTACGTGTGAGGGCGCGGGTTAGTGTTAGCGTACGGGTTAGGATTAGGGGACGGGTGAGGGTCAGGCTTCGGGGAAGGGTTAGGGTTAGGGTCCGGGCTAGGGTTAGGGTTAGGGGACGGGGATGGTTTAGGGTCCAGGGAATGGTACGACAACGCTTTAGTGGGAGCGTACGAGTGAGTGTGCGGGTTAGTGTCAGCGTACGGGTTAGGATTAGGGGACGGGTGAGGGTCAGGTTTCGGGGAAGGGTTAGCGTTAGTGTTCGGGCTAGGGTTAGGGTTATGGGACGGGGACGGTTTAGGGTCCAGGTGAGGGTACCACTACGCTTTAGGGGGAGCGTACGTGTGAGGGCGCGGGTTAGTGTCAGCGTACGGGTTAGGATTAGAGGACGGGTGAGTGTCAGGCTTCGGGGAAGGGTTAGGGTTAGGGTTCGGGCTAGGGTTAGGGTTAGAGGACGGGGACGGTTTAGGGTCCAGGGCAGGGTACGACAACGCTTTAGGGGGAGCGTACGTGTGAGGGCGCGGGTTAGTGTCAGCGTATGGGTTAGGATTAGAGGACGGGTGAGTGTCAGGCTTCGGGGAAGGGTTAGGGTTAGGGTTCGGGCTAGGGTTAGGGTTAGGGGATGGGGACGGTTTAGGGTCCAGGGGACTATACGACAACGCTTTAGGGGGAGCATACGTATGAGGGCGTGGGTTAGGGTTAGCGTACAAGTTAGGATTAGGGGACGGGTGTGGGTCAGGCTTTGGGGAAGGGCTAGGGTTAGGGTTCGGGTTTGGACTAGGGTTAGGGTGAGGGGACGGGGACGGTTTAGGTTCCAGGGGAGGGTATGACAACGATTTAGGTGGAGCGTACATGTGAGGGCGCGGTTTAGTGTTAGCGTACGGGTTACGATTAGGGGACGGGTGAGGGTCAGACTACGGGGAATGGTTAGGGTTAGGGTTCGGGCTAGGGTTAGGGTTAGGGGACGGGGACAGTTTAGGGTCCAGGGGAGGGTACGACAACGCTTTAGGGGGAGCGTACGTGTGAGGGCGCGGGTTAGTGTTAGCGTACGGGTTAGGAGTAGGGGACGGGTGAGGGTCAGGCTTCGGGGAAGGGTTAGGGTTAGGGTTCGGGCTAGGGTTAGGGTTAGGGGACGGGGACGGTTTAGGGTCCAGGTGAGGGTACGACAAAGCTTTAGGGGGAGCGTACGTGTGAGGGCGCGGGTTAGTGTTAGCGTACGGGTTAGGATTAGGGGACGGGTGAGGGTCAGGCTTCGGGGAAGTGTTAGGTTTAGGGTTCGGCGTAGGGTTAGGGTTAGGGGACGGGGATGGTTTAGGGTCCAGGGGAGTGTACGACAATGCTTTAGGGGAAGCATACGTGTGAGGGCGCAGGTTAGGGTTAGCGTACGGGTTAGGATTAGGGGACGGGTGTGGGTCAGGCTTCCGGGAAGGGTTAGGGTTAGGGTTCGGGCTAGGGTTAGGGTTAGGGGACGGGGACGGTTTAGGGTCCAGGTGAGGGTACGACAACGCTTTAGGGGGAGCGTACGTGTGAGGGCGCGGGTTAGTGTTAACGTACGGGTAAGCATTATGGGACGGGTGAGGGTCAGGCTTCGGGGAAGGGTTAGGGTTAGGGTTCGGGCTAGGGTTAGGGTTAGGGTTAGGGGACGGTTTAGGGTCCAGGGGAGGGTACGACAACGCATTAGGGTGAGCGTACGTGTGATGGCGCGGGTTAGTGTTAGCGTACGGGTTAGGATTAGGGGACGGGTGAGGGTCAGGCTTCTGGGAAGGGTTAGGGTTAGGGTTCGGGCTAGGGTTACGGTTAGGGGACGGGGACAGTTTAGGTTCCAGGGGAGGGTGTGACAACGATTTAGGTGGAACGTACATGTGAGGGCGCGGGTTAGTGTTAGCGTACGTGTTAGGAGTAGGGGACGGGTGAGGGTCAGGCTTCGGGGAACGGTTACGGTTAGGGTTCGGGCTAGGGTTAGGGTTAGGGGACGGGGACGGTTTAGGGTCCAGCGGAGGGTACGACAACGCTTTAGGGGGAGCGTACGTGTGAGGGCGCGGGTTAGTGTTAGCGTACGGGTTAGGAGTAGGGGACGGCTGAGGGTCAGGCTTCGGGGAAGGGTTAGGGTTAGGGTTCGGGCTAGGGTTAGGGTTAGGGGACGGGGACGGTGTAGGGTCCAGGGGAGGGTATGACAACGCTTTAGGGGGACCGTACGTGTGAGGGCGCTGGTTAGTGTTAGCGTACGGGTTAGGAGTAGGGGACGGGTGAGGGTCAGGCTTCGGGGAAGGGTTAGGGTTAGGGTTCGGGCTAGGGTTAGGGTTAGGGGACGGGGACGGTTTAGGGTCCAGGGGAAGGTACGACAACGCTTTAGGGGGAGCATACGTGTGAGGGCGTGGTTTAGGGTTAGCGTACGGGTTAGGATTAGGGGACGGGTGAGGGTCAGGCTTCGGGGAAGGGTTAGGGTTAGGGTTCGGGCTAGGGTTAGGGTTAGGGGACGGGGACGGTTTAGGGTCCAGGGGAGGGTACGACAACGCTTTAGGGGGAGCGTATGTGTGAGGGCGCGGGTTAGTGTTAGCGTACGGGTTAGGATTAGGGGACGGGTGTGGGTCAGGCTTCGGGAAAGGGTTAGGGTTAGGGTTCGTGCTACGGTTAGGGTTAGGGGACTGGGATGGTTTAGGGTCCAGGGGAGGGTACGACAACGCTTTAGGGGGAGCGTACGTGTGAGGGCGCGGGTTAGTGTTAGCGTACGGGTTAGGATTAGGGGACGGGTGAGGGTCAGGCTACGGGGAAGGGTTAGGGTTAGGGTTTGGGCTAGGGTTAGGGTTAGGGTACGGGGACGGTTTAGGGTCCAGGGGATGGTACGACAACGCTTTAGGGGGAGCGTACGTGTGAGGGTGCGGGTTAGTGTTAGCATACGGGTTAGGATTAGGGGACGGGTGAGGGTCAGGCGTCTGGGAAGGCTTAGGGTTAGGGTTCGGGCTAGGGTTAGGGTTAGGGGACGGGGACGGTGTAGGGTCCAGGGGAGGGTATGACAACGCTTTAGGGGGACCGTACGTGTGAGGGCGCGGGTTAGTGTTAGCGTACGGGTTAGGATTAGGGGACGGGTGACGGTCAGGCTTCGGGGAAGGGTTAGGGTTAGGGTTCGGGCTAGGGTTAGGGTTAGGGGACGGGGACGGTTTAGGGTCCAGGGGAGGGTACGACAACGCTTTAGGGGGAGCATACGTGTGAGGGCGCGGTTTAGGGTTAACGTGCGTGTTAAGATTATGGGACGGGTGAGGGTCAGGCTTCGGGGAAGGGTTAGGGTTAGGGTTCGGGGTAGGGTTAGGGTTAGGGCACGGGGACGGTTTCGGGTCCAGGTGAGGGTACGACAACGCTTTAGGGGGAGCGTACGTGTGAGGGCGCGGGTTAGTGTTAGCGTACGGGTTACGATTAGGGGACAGGTGAGGGTCAGGCTTCGGGGAAGGGTTAGGGTTAGGGTTCGGGCTAGGGTTAGGGTTAGGGGATGGTTACGGTTTAGCGTCCAGGGGCGGTTACGACAACGCTTTAGAGGGATCGTACGTGTGAGGGAGCGGGTTAGTGTTAGCGTACGGGTTAGGATTAGGGGACGGGTGAGGGTCAGGCTTCGGGGAAGCTTTAGGGTTAGGGTTCGGGCTAGGGTTAGGGTTAGGGGACGGGGACGGTTTAGGGTCCAGGTGAGGGTACGACAACGCTTTAGGGGGAGCGTACGTGTGAGGGCGTGGGTTAGTGTTAGCATACGGGTTAGGATTAGGGGACGGGTGAGGGTCAGGCATGGGGAAGGGTTAGGGTTAGGGTTAGGGTTCGGGCTAGGGTTAGGGTTAGGGGACGGGGACGGTTTAGGGTCCAGGGGAGGGTACGACAACGCTTTAGGGGGAGCGTACGTGTGAGGGCGCGGGTTAGTGTTAGCGTACGGGTTAGGATTAGGGGATGTTTGAGGTTCAGGCTTCGGGGAAGGGTTAGGGTTAGGGTTCGGGCTAGGGTTAGGGTTAGGGGACGGGGACGGTTTAGGGTCCAGGGGAGGGTACGACAACGCTTTAGGGGGAGCGTACGTGTGAGGGCGTGGGTTAGTGTTAGCGTACGGGTTAGGATTAGGGGACGGGTGAGGGTCAGGCTTCGGGGAAGGGTTAGGGTTAGGGTTCGGGCTAGGGTTAGGGTTAGGGGACGGGGACAGTTTAGGGTCCAGGGGAAGGTACGACAACGCTTTAGGGGGAGCGTACGTGTGAGGGCGTGGGTTAGTGTTAGCGTACGGGTTAGTATTAGGGGACGGGTGAGGGTCAGGCTTCGGGGAAGGGTTAGGGTTAGGGTTCGGGCTAGGGTTTGGGTTAGGGGACGGGGACGGTTTAGGGTCCAGGGGAGGGTACGACAACGCTTTAGGGGGAGCGTACGCGTGAGGGCGCGGGTTAGTGTTAGCGTACGGTTGAGCATTAGGGGACGGGTGAGGGTCAGGCTTCGGGGAAGTGTTAGGGTTAGGGTTCGGGCTAGGGTTAGTGTTAGGGGACGGGGACGGTTTAGGGTCCATGGGAGGGTACGACAACGCTTTAGGGGGAGTGTGCGCTTGAGGGCACGGGTTAGTGTTAGCGTACGGGTGAGGATTATGGGTCGGCTGTGGGTCAGGCTTCGGGGAAGTGTTAGGGTTAGGGTTGGGGCTAGGGTAAGTGTTAGGGGACGGGGACTGTTTAGGGTCCAGGGGAGGGTACGACAACGCTTTAGGGGGAGCGTACGTGTGAGGGCGCGGGTTAGTGTTAGTGTACGGGTTAGGATTTGGGGACGGGTGAGTGTCAGGCTTCAGGGAAGGGTTAGGGTTAGGGTTCGGGCTATGGTTAGTGTTAGGGAACGGGGACGGTTTAGGGTCCAGGTGAGGGTACCACAACGCTTTAGTGGGAGCGTACATTTGAGGGCGGGGTTTAGTGTTAGCGTATGGCTTAGGATTAGTGGACGGGTGAGGGTCAGTCCTCGGGGAAGGGTTAGGGTTAGGGTTCTGGCTAGGGTTAGGGTTAGGGGATGGGGAAGGTTTAGGGTCCTGTTGAGGGTACGACAACGCTTTAGGGTGAGGATACGTGTGAGGGCGCGGGTTAGTGTTAGCGTACGGTTTAGGATTAGGGGACGGGTGAGGGTAATGCTTCGGGGAAGTGTTAGGGTTAGGGTTCGGGCTAGGGATACGGTTAGGGGACGGGGACGGTTTAGGATTCAGGTGAGGGTACGGCAACGCTTTAGGGGGAGCGTACGTGTGTGTGTGCGGGTTAGTGTTAGCGTACGGGTTAGGATTAGGGGCCTGGTGAGGGTCAGGCTTTGGGGAAGAGTTAGGGTTAGGGTTAGGTTTAGGGTTAGGATTAGGGGACGGGGACGGATTAGGGTCCAGGGGACGGTATGACAACACTTTAGGGGGAGCATACGTCTGAGGGCGCGTGTTAGTGTTTGCGTGTTGGTGAGGATTAGGGGACGGGTGAGGGTCAGGCTTCGGGAAAGGGTTAGGGTTAGGGTTAGGGCTCGGGCTAGGGTTAGGGTTAGGGGACGGGGATGGTTTAGGGTCCAGGGGAGAGTACGACAACGCTTTAGGGGGAACGTACGCTTGCTGGCGTGGGTTAGTGTTAGCGTACGGGTGAGGATTAGGGGACGGGTGAGGGTCAGGCTTCGGGGAAGGGTTAGGGTTAGGGTTAGGGCTCGGGCTAGGGTTAGGGTTAGGGGACGGGGACGGTTTAGGGTCCAGGGGAGGGTTCGCCAACGCTCTAGGGGGAGTGTACGCGTGAGGGCGCGGGTTAGTGTTAGCGTACGGGTTAGGATTAGGGGACGGGTGAGGGTCAGGCTTCGGGAAAGTGTTAGGGTTTGGGTTCGGGCTAGGGTTAGGGTTAGGGGACGGGTACGGTTTAGGGTCCAGGTGAGGGTACGACAACGCTTTAAGGGGAGCGTACGTGTGAGGGCACGGGTTAGTGTCAGAGTACGTGTTAGGATTAGGGGACGTGAGAGGGTCAGGCTTTGGGGAAGGGTTAGGGTTAGGGTTCGGGCTAGGGTTAGGGTTAGGGGACGGGGACGGTTTAGGGTCCAGGTGAGGGTATCACAACGCTTTACGGGGGAGCGTACATGTGAGGGCGCAGGTTAGTGTCAGCGTACGGGTTAGGATTAGGGTATGGGTGAGGGTCAGGCTTTGGGGAAGGGTTAGGGTTAGGGTTCGGGCTAGGGTTAGGGTTAGGGGACGGGGACGGTTTAGGGTCCAGGTGAGGGTACGACAACGCTTTAGGGGGAGCGTACGTGTGAGGGCGCGGGTTACTGTTAGCTTACGGGTTAGGATTAGGGGACGGGTGAGGGTCAGGCTTCGGGGAAGGCTTAGGGTTAGGGTTCGGGCTAGGGTTAGGGTTAGGGGACGGGGATGGTTTAGGATACAGGGGCGGGTACGACAACGCTTTAGGGGGAGCATACGTGTGAGGGCGCGGGTTAGTGTTAGCGTACGGGTTAGGATTAGGGGACGGGTGAGGGTCACGCTTCGGGGAAGGGTTAGGGTTAGGGTTCGGGCTAGGGTTTGGGTTAGGAGACGGGGACGGATTAGGGTCCAGGGGAGGGTACGACAACGCTTTAGGGGGAGCGTACGTGTGAGGGCGCGGGTTAGTGTTAGCGTACGGGTTAGGATTATGGGACGGGTGAGGGCCAGGCTTTGGGGAAGGGTTAGTGTTAAGGTTTAGGCTAGGGTTAGGGTTAGGGGACGGGGACGGTTTAGGGTCCAGGGGAGGGTACGTCAACGCTTTAGGGGGAGCGTACGTGTGAGGGCGTGGGTTAGTGGTAGCGTACGGGTTAGATTTAGGGGACGGGTGTGGGTCAGGCTCCGGGGAAGGGTTAGGGTTAGGGTTTGGGTTAGGGTTAGGGTTAGGGTTAGGGGACGGGGACGGTTTAGGGTCCAGGGGAGGTTACGACAACGCTTTAGGGGGAGTGTACGTGTGAGCGCGCGGGTTAGTGTTAGGGTACGGGTTAGAATTATGGGACGGGTGAGGGTCTGGCTTCGGGGAAGGGTTAGAGTTAGGGTTCGGGCTAGGGTTAG